>NC_057808.1:417668534-417980460 GCF_018294505.1 Triticum aestivum | reverse complement strand
GGCGGCGGCGGCGCCCGGCGGCGGGGCAGGCGCGCGGCGGAGGCGGCGCGCGGCGGCGGGGCAGGCGCGCGGCGGCGGGCGTGGGCCGCGGGGGCCGGAGTCGGGCCCCGCGGGCCGGCGGCGGGGCGAGGCCGGAGGCGGCCACGTGGCGCTCGCGGGTTGGCCGGGCGGCGCGGCGGACGTGTCCGGCGCGGGCGGACGCGTCCGGCGCGGCGCGGAGGGAGAGGGTTAGGGTTTCGTCTGAGATTTCGTTTTTCGGGATGCCCACTCATTTATAGGTAGAGGGAGCTAGGAGACTCCAAATGAGGTGCGGTTTTCGCCCACACGATCGTGATCGAACGACCTAGAGCATGGAAGAGAGTTTGATGGGCTTTGGGCTGGTTTTGGAGGGGGGTTTTTCTGGACACTCAAATGGACATTGCGGAGGCCCGGTTAACCGTTGGAGTACCAAACGACCTCCGAATGGAACGAAACTTGACCGGTAGACTCCGGGCGGTATATTAAGACCACTTGACAAGCCTCGGTCCATTCCGAGAAAGTTTGACACACGCACACAAAAGAAAACAAGAGGGGTGCACCGGAGGAGATAGGAGCGCCGGATTAGAAAACGGACAACGGGGAAAATGCTCGGATGCACAAGACGAACACGTATGCGAATGCAATGCACATGATGACATGATATGAAAATGCATGACATGACAAAATACAAAACGAAAGACAAAACCCAACAACGGAGGGAAAACATATCACATAGCCGGAAATGGCAAGAGTCGGAGTTACAATTATGGCAAGTTACATGCGGGGTGTTACAAATATGGTGGAGGGGGGCACCGCACACGGCTAAGAGATCAATGATCAATTGTTGTGTCTATGGGGTGCCCCCTGCCCCCGTATATAAAGGAGCAAGGGGGGAGGCCGGCTGCCCTTGGGGCGCGCCAAGGAGAGGGGGGGGAGTCCTCCTCCTAGTAGGAGTAGGACTCCCCTTTCCTAGTCCAACTAGGAAGAGAGAGGGGGAAGGAAAGAGAGGGAGAGGGAGAGGGAAAGAGGGGCCGCGCCCCCTTCCCCTAGTCCAATTCGGACTCCACACGGGAGGGGGCGCGCCACCTCCTGGCTGCTTCCCTCTCTCTTCCCTCAGGCCCACTAAGGCCCAATACTTCCCCGGGGGGTTCCGGTAACCCCTCCGGCACTCCGGTTTTATCCGAAACTTCTCCGGAACACTTCCGGTGTCCGAATATAGTCGTCCAATATATCAATCTTTATGTCTCGACCATTTCGAGACTCCTCGTCATGTTCGTGATCATATCCGGGACTCCGAACAACCTTCGGTACATCAAAACATATAAACTCATAATATAATTGTCATCGTAACGTTAAGCGTGCGGACCCTACGGGTTCAAGAACTATGTAGACATGACCGAGACACCTCTCCGGTCAATAACCAATAGCGGAACCTGGATGCTCATATTGGTTCCTACATATTCTACGAAGATCTTTATCGGTCAGACCGCATAACAACATACGTTGTTCCCTTTGTCATCGGTATGTTACTTGCCCGAGATTCGATCGTCGGTATCTCGATACCTAGTTCAATCTCGTTACCGGCAAGTCTCTTTACTCGTTCCATAATACATCATCCCGCAACTAACTCATTAGTCACAATGCTTGCAAGGCTTATAGTGATGTGCATTACCGAGTGGGCCCAGAGATACCTCTCCGACAATCGGAGTGACAAATCCTAATCTCGAAATACGCCAACCCAACAAGTACCTTTGGAGACACCTGTAGAGCACCTTTATAATCACCCAGTTACGTTGTGATGTTTGGTAACACACAAAGTGTTCCTCCGGTAAACGGGAGTTGCATAATCTCATAGTCATAGGAACATGTATAAGTCATGAAGAAAGCAATAGCAACATACTAAACGATCGAGTGCTAAGCTAACGGAATGGGTGAAGTCAATCACGTCATTCTCCTAATGAGGTGATCCCGTTAATCAAATGACAACTCATGTCTATGACTAGGAAACATAACCATCTTTGATTAACAAGCTAGTCAAGTAGAGGCATACTAGTGACACTCTGTTTGTCTATGTATTCACACATGTATTATGTTTCCGGTTAATACAATTCTAGCATGAATAATAAACATTTATCATGATATAAGGAAATAAATAATACTTTATTATTGCCTCTAGGGCATATTTCCTTCAAAAACCACATCTAACCAGAGGTTAGATGAATTATTTATTACTAAACAGGAACAAAAAGCAAGGAACAAAAATAAAATTGGGTTGCCTCCCAACAAGCGCTATCGTTTAACGCCCCTAGCTAGGCATGATGATTTCAATGATGCTCACATAGAAGATAAGAATTGAAACATAAAGAGAGCATCATGAAGAATATGACTAGCACATTTAAGCCTAACCCACTTCCTATGCATAGGGATTTTGTGAGCAAACAACTTATGGGAACAATAATCAACTAGCATAGGAAGGCAGAACAAGCATAACTTCAAGACTTTAAGCACATAGAGAGGAAACTTTATATTATTGCAATTCCTACAAGCATATGTTCCTCCCTCATAATAATTTTCAGTAGCATCATGAATGAATTCAACCATATAACCAGCACATAAAGCATTCTTTTCATGATCTACTTGCATAGAAATTTTACTACTCTCCACATAAGCAAATTTCTTCTCATGAATAGTAGTGGGAGGAAACTCAACAAAATAACTATCATGTGAAGCATAATCCAATTGAAAATTAAAATCATGATGACAAGTTTCATGGTTATCTTTATTCTTTATAGCATACGTGTCATCACAATAATCATCATAAATTGGAGGCATGCTATCATCATAATAAATTTGCTCATCAAAACTTGGGGGACTAAACATATCATCTTCATCAAACATAGCATCCCCAAGATTGTGGCTTTGCATATCATTAGCATCATGGGTATTCAAAGAATTCATAGTAACAACATTGCAATCATGCTCATCATTCACATATTTTATGCCAAGCATTCTATGTAATTCTTCTTCTAGTACTTGAGCACAATTTTGCTTCCCATCATTTTCACGAAAGACATTAAAAAGATGAAGCATATGAGGCAACCTTAATTCCATTTTTTTGTAGTTTTCTTTTATAGACTAAACTAGTGATAAAACAAGAAACTAAAAGATTCGATCGCAAGATCTAAAGATATACCTTCAAGCACTAACCTCCCTGGCAACGGCGCCACCTCCAGTGATGATTTCCCCCTCCGGTAGGGTGCCAGAGAAGGCCTCCAGATGAGATCGCTTCGGTACAGAGGCCCGCGGTAGCGGAGCTAGAGTTCTATGTTTCTTTCTGGGGTTTTCTATATTTATAGGAATTTTGGGCGTCGGTTTCATGTTAGGGGGGCTCACGAGGAAGCGACAAGCTCAGTAGGCACGCCCTAGGGGGGAGGCGCGCCCTATGAGCTTTTCATGTCCTCGTGGGTCTTTTGCTCCTTCCACGAAGCTTCGGGGGTCTCTTTTGGTCCATAAAAATTCACCATAAATTTGTAGCCCAATCCGAGAACTTTTACTTCTGCACAAAAAATAACACCACGGTAGTTCTGTTGAAAACAACGTCAGTCCGGGTTAGTTCCATTTAAATCATATAAAAGTTCACTAAAACCATATTTCTTTTGTAAACATGGCATGAATACTTCATAAATTATAGATACATTGCAGACGTATCAGGCGCTTGTGGTCGTATGGAACACCGTCTTTCATGCTCAAAGCACGACGACGTCCATTCCTTTGGCCTTCTTGCTTGATTCTTTTATGGAAAATGATTATCACCTTAAATTCGTGATTCCACTACCATTTCTGAGGATTTTCTCCATTAAATGATAATTGATCCAAAAGACGTTACCTGAGGGATTATCAACCAAAAGAAGTGCGCGAACATGGTGAAATTCCATAAAGCCTACCACGTAGGCACAAAATACTTAGTAAAAACATCAGATAAGTTGGACTCATAAACTCCCCCAATCTAAAGTCTTTCTCATCCCCGAGCAAGTATCGTGGCTTGTAAAATACAAGGTCAGCCTTGTGTTTGTGAGATACGGATATGTAGAAGCATAAGTCCATCACTGTTCTAAAGGAACGATTTGAGATAAAAGATTTGTAACAGATGGTAGCTCATAATCACCATGATAATGATCATGCAGACATCCACACTCCGTCGCTCAACTTTACTGTGAACAAGTAATAACTTCATATCCTAGTTCATCACTGTTTCAACCGGGCAAGCAGTTATTCCCTTCCTCTTGTTCTTTTCGAGACTTTATATTCTTCATATAATTAAGTCTCCGGTCATTGAGACATGCTAGAGGCTCATCTCATCTTTTGTATGATATGCAAGCCAAACATGAATCTCGGCAAGACTTATTGTACAAGACCACCTTTTAATTTTTAGGAGGATTAATTTCTTTGCATGCCCTTTTGTGAGTTGAAACCTTCAATGAACTAGCATATATACTTATTTCATCTTCTTTCAAAAATTTACCAACTGCAATGTGGAGGAATTATAATCATCATGAAAAAAATCATGTGCAACTATTTAGATCACAACAATCATCAAGTACGTTTCACAATTTATCAATAATGGTCTCATGCATCAAAATATTCATATACTCATCAGAAAGAATCATCCCTTATTCAACAAAAAAATTGATAGTTCAACTTTATTGAAAGTAAGTCCTAATCTTAACTTGTGGAAAGGAAATGCATAAAAGTAAAGATACAAAGTGCACGTGAATCTCCCCCGAGCTTACAATCAAGCCGTGGAAATCCAGGAACTAATCATTATATGCTCACTCCTGGGAATCTTGGAAGGCAACGCAAATGCTTTTGAGTTTCTTCTTCATCTCCTCAATCACGCCTTGCTGATCATCTGCAACTTGGGTCAAAAACTCAAGTTGTGCAGTGTTGTTGTTAAGAGCTTCAATCATAAGCCTGACCTTATGAAGAAGACCGTCAACCCTTGCTTCCAAGCCTTTACTCATCAATCAATAAGAATCAATCCCATCTCTGATCACATTAACACAAGCCTTTGAAACTTTCTCTAATTCCCTAATCCTTTCCTTCATCTCCTCTGGAGTCGGTGGCTCCTTTCCCCACTCAGCTTGAGGAGGCCCCAGAGGAAATAATGGATTTGATCCACAAATATAGAATTGGTAGGGTGAGGGATCCCTGGATTAAGGGGTCCTCGGGCGTCCAGGCTATGTAACATGGGCCGGATTGATGGGCCGTGAAGATACAAGGTAGATGGCCTTCCCCCATGTCCGGATGGGACTCTCCTTTGCGTGGATGGCAAGATTGGCATCCGGACGTGTAGTTTCCTTCCTCTGTAAACCAACTTTGTACTACCCTAGCCCCCTCCGGTGTCAATATAAATCGGAGGGTTTAGTCTGTAGAGGCTATCAGAATTCATACAGGGAAGACATCTAGGGTTTAGCCATTACGATCTCGAGGTAGATCAACTCTTGTAACCCCTATACTCATCAAAGTCAATCAAGCAGGAAGTAGGGTATTACCTCCATTAAGAGGGCCCGAACCTGGGTAAACATCGTGTCCCCTGTCTCCTGTTACTTTGATCCTCAGACGCACAATTTGGGACCCCCTACCCGAGATCTGCCGGTTTTGACACCGACATTGGTGCTTTCATTCAGAGTTCCTTTGTGTCGTCAACAGAGGGATCAATGGCTCACCTTGTCATCAATGACAGAATCACCTCTGGAGGGGTCGTAGCTCCAGGGCGGATCCTCCAGCTTGGCGGTTTTACCATGGGTGCCCGCTCGGCCATTAAGCCAAAGGCGACCCCTCAAATCGCCAAACATCATCTCCGCATTGGCCTCGAACACTCCGAAAAGATGGATCATGCAGATGTCTCGTCCTTGAACGAACTGCTAGATCGCATCACCGCCCTAGGGGTCGCAACAGACTATGATCGGATTGGGCTTAAACCCGATCGAAGGGAAATCAAGTCCTCGCCGATCACCCATCTAGTGGCGGTTGTGGAGGAACAAGCTGAGAACGCTTCTCCCCCTAAGCTAAGGACAAGCTATGTTTAGATTTCCGAGCCCTGTGAGCCGGACACCCGTCTTCGGGAAGAGACTCCATGTCCTACGAACATAGGATCAGGCGTCGAGCCTAAAAGTCACCAGGACACTTCGGATCCTGGGCTAATGACCTCAGAAATTCTTCAAACTCCGGAGGCAATAGTGGGTCAGGGTTCGGATTTTAGCCCACCCACCCACCACTAGCAATATTTGCCAAGCAATTCAGGTCCTCCAGATGTATGCGACCTAATGTATGTGCGGCAGCAACCTGAGGAAACAGTCCATCACTTTTGGGCCAGATTCCTCCTTGTTAAAAACAAGATCAAAGATTGCTGCGACAACGACGCGGTTTCAGTATTTTACCACAACTGTACAGACGAGGCAATCCTTGACGCCCTCAACCGCCGCCGCATACTACACTTTGCAAATTTGGCATACATCATGCAGAAGTACTGCGCAATGGAAAGCGCCTGGAAGGCCCAGACAGCTCGGTGGGAACCACCTGCCTTCAAGCAGCCCACCGGGCGGACAAAAAGGATGCACCCTTACGGGGCACCTGACTATCGTCTCATGGACAAAAAAGTCAAGCCCTTCATGGGACACAGAACTGTCCTTGACGACCTGCTCGACAAACCCTGTCAGATACATACGACGCCGAACCAACACATAGCCTTCGGGCATGTTGGGTACTCTGGCAGGTGGCTAAGAGCGGGGAGGCCATCCTTCCTAACACTACTACAGAGAGGCACTCTTTGGAGGATGCCGATCTCAATGTTTTTACGATCTTCGAGACCTTTCCTTCCAACAACCGGTGCAAAAGGGCATTATGCGACCTTGCCGAAGTCAGCCAGGTAGCCGCAATAAATCCTTGGAATGACACGGCGATAACTTTCACCACCAATGACGAACCAAGGGCCAGATCAGTCCGAGCACCAGCCGTCTTGGTCTTAAACCCAATATTGGATGGCTTTCGGCTCACCAAAGTGCTCATGGACGGCGGCCGCGGACTGAACCTCATCTACGAAGACACACTCCGAAAAATGCAGATTGACAAAAGTCGCAGCGGCACCACTTTCCGAGGCATCATCCCCAGTCGAGAAGCATGAAGCGCAGGGAAGATCAAACTCAACGTTGTATTCGGCACGCCGGAGAACTACAGGTCTGAAGAGTTACTCTTCCACGTGGCACCTTTCAACAGCGGATATCACGCCCTGTTAGGGCGAGACACATTTACACGCTTTCAAGCCATACCCCATTACGGGTACATGAAGCTCAAAATACCAGGGTCCAATGGAGTTATCACTATCACTAGTGATCCGGATATATCACTTCACGCTGAAAATAAAACTGCATCTCTGGCCCTCGAGGCACTATCCGAGGCCCTCGCGGCCGATGAACTAACCACTCTGCGCTCTACAGTGGACAAGGACGATGTAATCCTCGACAAGAGGCCCAAATCCACTTCCTTCAAGCCAGCAGACGAAATAGTCAAATTTCAAGTACACCCAATGGATCCTAATAAAACAGCAGCCATTGGAGCACAGCTGGACCCAACGGTCGACGCCGCTCTAAGAGCGTTTCTGCGCGAGAATTGGGACATCTTTGCCTAGCATCCTTCGGATATGCCAGGAATCCCACGCAGACTGACGGAACATAGCCTCAACATAATAAAGGGGTTCAAACTAGTCAAGCAAACGCTGCGGCAATTTTTCGAACCCAAGCGGCAAGCTATGGGGGAGGAGCCAGCCAAACTACTTGAAGCCGGGTTCATCAGAGAGATCAAACACCCAGACTCGCTAGCAAACCTGGTCATGGTGCCAAAGATGGACAAATCCTCGTGCCTTTGTGTCGATTTCAAAGACCTCAACAAGGCCTTCCCTAAGGACCCCTTCCCACTGCCCCGCATTGTCCAAATTATTGATGCAACTGCAGGACACGATTCACTGTGCATCCTCGATGCATACTCCGGATACCATCAAATTAAGATGAAGGAATCCTACCAGGCCGCAACGGCATTCATTACCCTGTGCGGACCTTTCTGCTTCAACACTATGCCTTTCGGACTTAAAAACGCCAGCGTCACCTACCAACGCATGATTCAAACATGCCTAGAAAAGCAAATTGGCAAGACGGTGGAGGCATACGTAGACGATGTGGTCATCAAGACTAAACATGTCGAATTGTTGGTGGATAACTTACGCCTCACATTCGACAACCTCCGAACATATGAAATACGGCTCAATCCGGAAAAATGCGTTTTTGGTGTTCCAGCCGGAAAACTGCTAGGGTTCATTGTTTCCAATAGAGGAATTGAAGCAAACCCAGCTAAAATCCAAGCCCCGTCACAATTGGCAAAGCCAACAGACCTAAAGTAGGTCCAAAAACAAGCCGGGCGCGTGGCAGCTTTGAGCCGCTTTATCTCCAGATTGGGAGAACAGGCACTGCCACTCTATCGCCTACTCCGACGCACCGATCACTTCGAGTGGACGGATGCGGCAACAACTGGATTAGAAGAAATAAAGGCTTTGTTAGCAAGCAACCCAATCCTTGTCGCACCGAGTGTCGGCGAACCCATGTTGCTCCACATATCGGCAACTCACCAGGTGGTGAGCGCGGTACTCCTTTTCGAACGAGAGAAAGAGGGACATGAATTCCCACTGCAAAAACCAGTGTACTATGTCTCGGCGGTCCTTACACCATGCAAATCTCGATACCCACACTATCAAAAGATAGCGTATGCGGTCTTCATGGCTTCCCGGAAGCTGCGACACTACTTCCAAGAGTTTTCAATCACGGTGGCTTCCAAAGTACCACTCAACGACATCATAAACAATCGAGACGCCATCGGCCACATTGCCAAATGGGCCATTGAGCTCTTACCATTTGAAATAACATACAAGCCATGCAGAGCTATTAAATCTCAGGTGTTGGCCGGCTTCATCGTCGAATGGACAGCACATACTCCAACTAGGTGATGTACTTCGACAGCTCCAAAATGTTAGCCGGATTAGGGGCCGGCGTTATCCTAATATCCCCTACGGGGGACACAGTCCAGTACGTATTACAAATCATGTATACGGACTCCAACAACGCAGCCGAATATGAGGCACTATTGCACGGTCTCCGAATGGCTGTTTCTATGGGCATACAACACCTCGAGGTGCGTGGGGACTCGAACCTCGCAATATCCGAAATAAATGGATAATTTGATGCAAAAGATCCAAATATGGCGGCCTACCGTAACGCCATACTCAAAATATCAGCTCGGTTTGAGGGGCCCGAGTTCCATCACGTAGCTCGAGACAGTAATCAGGCAGCGGACATCCTTGCTCGAATGGGCGCTAAGCGCGACCCCGTCCCACCTAACACATCTTTTGAAAGGCTTTTCAAGCCATCCGTGGTATGGCAGGACGAGAGCGGCAATACTAGTATGGTGCCGAACATACCCTCAGATGCCACACACAATTCTAATGACATCGGGGGCTCGGGAACCGAAGTGACACCTTCTGCCCATGAAATCATGGCTGTCATTGCTCCATGGACCGAACCCTTCCTAGCCTACCTTAATAGGCGGGAGCTCCCTGATGACCAGAACGAGGCCCGTCGCATAGTTCGACGTTCGAAAGCCTACAAAGTTCATGAAGGAGAACTCTACAAGAAAAGTACTACCGGAGTCCTTCAAAGATGTATCTCCGAAGAGGAGGGACGACAACTCTTGGCCAAAATACATGCTGGCCTTGGCGGCCATCATGCTGCAGCTCGGACCCTTGTAAGTAAGGCCTTCCGTACAGGTTTCTTTTGGCCTACAGCCCGAGCAGATGCACCGGACCTCGTACAACGCTGTGTTGGATGCTAGTTTTTTTCCAATCAAAGCCATATGCTGCCCACTGCCTTACGAACAATCCCCATTACTTGGCCTTTCGCGGTCTGGGGGCTAGACATGGTCGGACCCCTTAAAGGGGGAAGCCATAAGAAAAAGTGTCTGCTGGTTATGGTGGATAAATTCACCAAGTGGATAGAGGCCAAACCGGTAAAGATGGTCGAAGCCGGACCGGTGATCGATTTTATATCCGGTGTTGTACACCGCTATGGCGTCCCGCACAACATCATTACTGACAATGGCTCTAACTTTACAGCCGATGGGGTGAAAACTTGGTGTTCTAATCTGGGCATTAAGGTCGACTACGCCTCCGTTTGTCATCCTCAAACAAACGGTCAGGTCGAACGGGCTAATGGCCTGATAATGAGCGGCATGAAACCCAGACTAGTGCGCTCCCTACGGGAATCAGATAAGCACTGGGTTGAGGAACTCGATTCCGTACTCTGGGGGCTGCGAACCATGCCCAATCGCACAACCGGATACACACCCTTCTTTATGGTGTATAATATGTCCATTTTGCATCATGCTTTTATATCGATATTTATTGTATTATGGGCTATTACTTCACCTTATGTTACAATACTTATGACTTTTCTCTCTTTTTTTACAAGGTTTACATGAAGAGGGAGAATGCCGACAGCTGGAATTCTGGGCTGGAAAAGGAGCAAATATTAGAGATCTATGCTGCACAACTCCTGAAACTCCACGAAAGTTAGTTTTGGAATATATTAAAAATATTGGGCGGAGAAAGCACCAGAGGGGGGCCACCCACTGTCCACGTGGGTGGAAGACGTGCCCTACCCCCTGGGCGCGCCCCCTGCCTCGTGGGCCACCTGGAAGCCCCCCGATGCCCATCTTCTGGTATACGGTGTCTTTTGCCCTGGAAAAAATCAGAAGGAAGCTTTTAGGACGAAGCGCCGCCGTCTCGAGGCGGAACCTTGGCGGAACCAATCTAGGGCTCCGGCGGAGCTGTTCTGCCGGGGAAACATCCCTCCGGGAGGGGGAAATTGTCACCATCGTCATCACCATCGATCCTCTCATCGGGAGGGGATCAATCTCCATCAACATATTCACCAACACCATCTCCTCTCAAACCCTAGTTCATCTCTTGTATCCGATCTTTGTCTCAAAACCTCAGATTGGTACCTGTGGGTTGCTAGTAGTGTTGATTACTCCTTGTAGTTGATGCTAGTTGGTTTATTTGGTGGAAGATTATATGTTCAGATCCTTTATGCATATTAATACCCCTCTGATTATGAACATGAATACGATTTGTGAGTAGTTATGTTTGTTCCTGAGGACATGGGAGAAGTCTTGTTATAAGTAGTCATGTGAATTTGGTATTCGTTTGATATTTTGATGAGATGTATGTTGTCTTTCCTCTAGTGGTGTTATGTGAACGTCGACTATATGACACTTCACCATTATTTGGGCCTAGGGGAAGGCATTGGGAAGTAATATGTAGATGATGGGTTGCTAGAGTGACAGAAGCTTAAACCCTAGTTTATGCGTTGCTTCGTAAGGGGCTTATTTGGATCCACATGTTTCATGCTATGGTTAGGTTTACCTTAATTCTTCTTTCATAGTTGCGGATGCTTGCGAGAGGGGCGCACCAGTCCACCCACATATCAAATTACCAAAGTAACGAACGCGAATCATATGAGCATGATGAAAACTAGCTTGACGATAATTGCCATGTGTCCTCGGGAGCGTTTTCCTTTATATAAGAGTTTGTCCAGGCTTGTCCTTTGCTACAAAAAGGATTGGGCCACCTTGCTGCACCTTGTTTACTTTTGTTACTTGTTACCCGCTACGAATTATCTTATCACAATACTATCTATTACCGATAATTTCAGTGCTTGCAGAGAATACCTTACTGAAAACTGCTTGTCATTTCCTTCTGCTCCTCGTTGGGTTCGACACTCTTACTTATTGAAAGGACTACGATAGATCCTATATACTTGTGGCTCATCAAGACTCTTTTCTGGCGCCGTTGTCGGGGAGTGAAGCACCTTTGGTAGGTGGAATTTGGTAAGGAAAAATTTATATAGTGTGCTGAAATTTACTGTCACTTGTTACTCTGGAAAATAATCCTTTGAGGGGCTTCTTCGGGGTATCTTCACCCCGACCAGTAGAGCAAAGAGTTGCTCCTCAACCTACTGAAAATGTTTACTTTGAAATTCCTTCGGGTATGATAGAGAAACTGCTAGTTAATCCTTTTACAGGAGATGGAACATTACATCCCGATATGCACCTAATCTATGTGGATGAAGTTTGTGGATTATTTAAGCTTGCAGGTATGCCCGAGGATGTTATCAAGAAGAAGGTCTTCCCTTTATCTTTGAAGGGAAAGGCATTGGCATGGTTTAGGCTATGTGATGATATTGGATCATGGAAATACAACCGATTGAAATTAGAATTTCATCAGAAGTTTTATCCTATGCATCTGGTTCACCGTGATCGTAATTATATATATAATTTTTGGCCTCGCGAAGGAGAAAGTATCACTCAAGCTTGGGGGAGGCTTAAGTCAATGTTATATTCATGCCCCAATCATGAGCTCTCAAGAGAAATTATTATTCAAAAATTTTATGCTCGGCTTTCTCTCAATAGTCGCTCCATGCTCGATACTTCTTGTACTGGTTCTTTTATGATGAAGACTATTGAATTCAGATGGTATTTATTGGAAAGAATTAAACGCAACTCTGAATATTGGGAACTCGACGAAGGTAAGGAGTCAGGTATAAAACCTAAGTTTGATTGTGTTAAATCTTTTATGGATACCGATGCTTTTCGTGAATTTAGCACTAAATATGGACTTGACTCTGAGATAGTAGCCTCTTTCTGCGAATCATTTGCTACTCATGTTGATCTCCCTAAGGAGAAGTGGTTTAAATATCATCCTCCCATTGAAGTAAAAGTAGTTGAACCTATTAAAGTTGAAGAAAAGACTATCACTTATAATGTTGATCCTATTGTTCCTACCGCTTATATTGAGAAACCCCCTTTCCCTGTTAGAATAAAGGATCATGCTAAATCTTCAACTGTGGTTCGTAAGAGTAATGCTAGAACTTCTACACCCTCTGAGCAAATTAATGTTGAACCAAGTATTGCTATGGTTAAGGATCTCTTGGTCGATAATATTGATGGGCATGTTATTTACTTCTGTGATGAAGCTGCTAGAATTCCTAGACCCGATACTAAAAATAAACATAGACCTGTTGTCGGCATGCCTGTTGTTTCTGTTAAAATAGGAGATCATTGTTATCATGGCTTATGTGATATGGGTGCTAATGCAAGTGCAATACCTCATTCCTTATACAAGGAAATTATGCATGATATTGCACGAAATATTGCACCTGCTGAAATAGAAGGTATTGATGTTATAATTAAGCTTGCCAATAGAGATACAATTTCACCAATTGGGATTGTTAGAGATGTTGAAGTCTTGTGTGGGAAAGTTAAATATCCTACTAATTTTCTTGTTCTTGGTTCCCCACAAGATGACTTTTGTCCCATTATATTTGGTAGACCCTTCTTGAATACTGTTAATGCTAAGATAGACTGCGAAAATGATATTGTTACTGTTGGTTTAGGGGATATGTCTCATGATTTTAATTTTGCTAAATTTTGTAGACAACCCCATGATAAAGAATTGCCTAGTAAAGATGAAATTATTGGTCTTGCTTCTATTGCCGTGCCTCCAAATGATCCTTTAGAACAATATTTGCTAGACCATGAAAATGATATGTTTATGAATGAAAGAAGGGAAATAGATGAAGTATTCTTTAAACAGGGACCTATTTTGAAACACAACTTGCCTGTTGAAATTCTAGGGGATCCTCCTCGACCCAAGGGTGATCCCGTGTTTGAACTTAAACCATTACCTGATACTCTTAAATATGCTTATCTTGATGAGAATAAGATATATCCTGTTGTTATTAGTGCTAACCTTTCAGAGCAGGAAGAAGGGAAATTATTGAAAACTCTGAAGAAGCACCGTGCTGCTATTGGATATACTCTTGATGATCTTAAGGGCATTAGTCCCACTCTATGCCAGCACAAAATAAAATTGGAGAAAGACGCTAAACCAGTTGTTGATCATCAACGACGGTTAAATCCTAAGATGAAAGAAGTGGTAAGAAATGAAATACTAAAGCTTCTGGAGGCAGGTATAATTTATCCTGTTGCTGATAGTCAGTGGGGTAAGTCCTATCCATTGTGTCCCAAAGAAAGGAGGTATTACTGTTGTTCCTAATGATAAAGTTGAATTGATCCCATAAAGAATTGTTACAGGTTATAGAATGGTAATTGATTTCCGCAAATTAAATAAAGCTACTAGAAAAGATCATTACCCTTTACCTTTTATTGATCAAATGCTAGAAAGATTATCTAAACATACACAATTTTGCTTTCTAAATGGTTATTCTGGTTTCTCTCAAATACCTGTGTCAAAAGAGGATCAGGATAAGACCACTTTTACTTGCCCTTTCGGTACCTTTGCTTATAGACGTATGCCTTTTGGTTTATGTAATGCACCTGCTACCTTTCAAAGATGCATGACTGCTATATTCTCTGACTTTTGTGAAAAGATTGCTGAGGTTTTCATGGATGATTTCTCTGTGTATGGAACTTCTTTTGATGATTGCTTAAGCAACCTTGATCGAGTTTTGCAGAGATGTGAAGAAACTAATCTTGTCTTGAATTGGGAGAAGTGCCACTTTATGGTTAATGAAGGTATTGTCTTGGGGCATAAAATTTCTGAAAGAGGTATAGAAGTTGATAAAGCTAAAGTTGATGCTATTGAAAAGATGCCGTCTCCTAAGGACATTAAAGGTAGAAGAAGTTTCATTGGTCATGCCGGTTTTTATAGGAGGTTCATTAAAGACTTCTCAAAAATTTCTAGGCCTCTGACTAATCTCTTACAAAAATATGTTCCTTTTGTCTTTGATGATGATTGTGTAGAAGCATTTCAAATACTTAATAAAGCCTTGATTTCTGCACCTGTTGTTTAGCCACCTGATTGGAATTTACCCTTTGAAATTATGTGTGATGCTAGTGATTATGCTGTTCTAGGACAAAGAGTTGATAAGAAATTAAATGTTATCCAATATGCTAGTAAAACTCTAGACATTGCCTAGAGAAATTATGCTACTACTGAAAAAAGAATTTTTAGCAGTTGTATTTTCTTGTGATAAGTTCAGACCTTATATTGTTGATTCTAAAGTAACTGTTCACACTGATCATGCTGCTATTAAATATCTTATGGAAAAGAAAGATGCTAAACCTAGACTTATTAGATGGGTTCTCTTGCTACAAGAATTTGATTTGCATATTATTGATAGAAAGGGAGCTGAGAACCCCGTTGCAGACAACTTATCTAGGTTAGAGAATGCTCTTGATGACCCACTACCTATAGATGATAGCTTTCCTGATAACAATTAGCTGTCATAAATGCTTCTCGTACTGCTCCATGGTATGCTGATTATGCTAATTACATTGTTGCTAAATTTATACCACCTAGTTTCACATACATGCAAAAGAAAAAGTTTTTCTATGATTTAGGACATTACTTCTGGGATGACCCACACCTTTATAAAGAAGGAGTAGATGGTGTTATTAGACGTTGTGTACCCGAGCATGAACAGGAACAAATCCTACACAAGTGTCACTCCGAGGCTTATGGAGGACACCACGCTGGAGATAGAACTGCACATAAGGTATTGCAATCCAGTTTTTATTGGCCTACTCTCTTCAAAGATGCCCGCAAGTTTGTCTTGTCTTGTGATGAATGTCAAAGAATTGGTAATATTAGTAGACGTCAAGAAATTCCTATGAACTATTCACTTGTTATTGAACCATTTGATGTTTGGGGCTTTGATTATATGGGACCGTTTCCTTCCTCTAATGGGTATACACATATTTTAGTTGCTGTTGATTACGTTACTAAGTGGGTAGAAGCTATTCCAACTAGCAGTGCTGATCATAACACCTCTATTAGGATGCTTAAATAAGTTATTTTTCCGAGGTTTGGAGTCCCTAGATACTTAATGACAGATGGTGGTTCACATTTTATTCAGGGTGCTTTTCGTAAAATGCTTGCTAAGTATGATGTTAATCATAGAATTGCATCTCCATACCATCCACAGTCAAGTGGTCAAGTAGAACTGAGTAATAGAGAGATTAAATTAATTTTGCAAAAGATTGTTAATAGATCTAGAAAGAATTGGTCCTAGAAACTTGATGATGCATTATGGGCCTATAGAACTTGTCGGATGTGGGGTTCCGGCAAACCCTTAAGGTTTGAACACTGGGGTGCGCGCGAAGTCTCTCCCTCCTACCGATCTATGCTCTAGCTCGCGAAGATCTCGCGGATGAACTCGACGAACTTGCTACACAGAAAGACACGGGGTTTATACTGGTTTAGGCCACCGTTGTGGTGTAATACCCTACTCCAGTGTGGTGGTGGTGGATTGCCTCTTGGGTTGATGATGAACAGTACAAGGGAAGAACAGCCTCCTGAGGTTGAGGTGTTCTTGTGCTTGTGTAGTTGAGGATGATCTGAACTAGTTTGGGATCAGTTGCCTCCTACTGTGGTGGCTAGCCCTATTTATAGAGGCCCTGGTCCGCTTCCCAAATATCGAGCGGGAAGGGAGCTAACAACGGCGGGAAAATTTGAAGGGGGACAGCTAGTACAAGGTATCCTGACAAAAGCGCTCTTCGCCTGCGAAAAGCTCTGGGGTGACGCCGTCTTGGGCTCCACGATGACCTCCGCCTTGCCGTCCTCCGGTCTTGGTCTCGTTGCACCAATATGGCAACCTTTGCCTGACGCCTCGGTACTCTTCACCTGCGCTGGCCTCCTTAGCACCAAAGAGGAAATAGAGACGCTGCGCGCACTGGCGCCCGCCTGGCACCCGCCTGGTGCCGTTCGTCATGGCTCACGTCACGAGAGCCTCGTGAGGTTTGCCCCGCCTTGATATCTCTGCTCCTCGTGAGCCTGCCGGTCTAGGCTACTCCAGAGGAGGTCTTGCGTCATCTGCCTCGCGAGGCTTGGACCCTCGCAAGGGTCTTGGGTGCCTTGTTGACGAAGATGGGCCGTATGGCCTGCTGCTTAGCCACGCTGTGGGCCGCAGGCAGGCAAGTCTGGGGACCCCCATTCCCAGAACACTGACAGTAGCCCCTGGGCCCAAGGTGCACTCGGGCTTGGCTTCGCTGCAAAGCCAAGGGTCAAGTTCGGAGCACCGCGGGCCCCAAAAGCCTGCGACCTCGGTCGACGCGTGGCGGTTGATTGGACGTGGTCGTCTCCGCTTCCCCACGCTGCCTCGGCAACTGCACGACTTGACAAGTCCCTGCGACATGCAAGGAAAACCATCATTACTTGCGATCGTGGGAGACGCCGGTTGGCCTTCTCTTGCTATAAATGGGGAGGGGGCGGAGCCCCCGTTGCCCATCTCTTCCTTGCTTGCTTGCTTCTTCCTCCTTGCTCCGCTGCTGACAACAATGGCGCCCATCAGAAGGTTTTCCGCCGAAGAGAAAGGCAAAGCTCCCCGTGACGATCCGGGGACACTTCCACCAAAGAAGAGGTCGATCCATCGCCGTGATGAAGCGGCGATGCAGGTGGTGATGAGGCCTTAGTGCGAGCGGCCTCCTCCAGGGTACCCGCTACCCTTGTACGCCCGAGCTGAGGGCTCGGGAGGTTGGAGCGACGAGCAGCGCCGCCCGCGCCGCGCCCGGGGCCGCTGTGCCGCGGCGACACGTGCCGTTGCCCCTGGGGTCCATGCCGCGGACTCCTCACGCGAGTTGGTGCTGTGGGCGCCGATGCCTCCAAGCTCCTGGATCCGCTTCCCGCGGTTCTTTTCCGACATGATGCCGCCGAGGGG
The DNA here is from genome assembly GCF_018294505.1 of Triticum aestivum. Lineage (NCBI taxonomy): Eukaryota > Viridiplantae > Streptophyta > Magnoliopsida > Poales > Poaceae > Triticum > Triticum aestivum. The sequence continues at coordinate 417,962,605 of NC_057808.1, read as the reverse complement.
GCCTCTCGAGCTCTGGCTGCAGCATGCCGACTGCAGCGCTCCGGCGACCGGAGCGGAGATCGAAGCGGTCCCCACCGGCAAGATCTTCATGACTCGCGGCTGGGGCAAGATCGCGCGGGTCTGCCGTGCGAGGGGAGCCCTCGCGATCCACTTCGAGTACGACGGCGCCTCCACGCTCTTCTTCAAGGTCTTCGACGCCGAGGGCCGCCGCCTGGAGTGCTGCCCTGGAGAGGAGCGCCAGACCGACGTGCGCTTCTATCCCGGCTACTCCAGCAGCAGCAGCCCTTGGGAGTCCGGCAGCTCTCCTGAGCTTTATGAGACTCCGGAGACGAGCGACGACAGCTACATGCCCCCGAGCTCTCGCGGCACCCAGAGCAGGGCTGCGGCGTCCGGCCGTCGCCGCTGCTGATCTGGATGGGGTTGGCGCGGCCTCCCGTGGCCCACTGTTGATGATGGCGTCTGCCACGGAAGGGTGTAGATAGGATTCCCCCACGGAAGGATGTAGATAGGATACCCACGTTAAGGCTTGGTCCCCCCTTTCTTTCCTCGCCATGGCTTGTTGCTCTACGCTGATAGGTCCCGGTCCCCAAGCAGGCTACAGCCGTCGCTGGTATGCCAGGTCGCGTGCTGTGGTCAAGGCCAGGAGGTGTGTGGCCCGAGGTCCGGTAAGAGCCCCTGAGGCGCGATGCTTAGGAGGTCCCCCTTAGCGCTCAAGCAGCCATGGTAAGGGAAGAAAGGAAAATGACTTGGCCGCAAAGGGGCTGCGGCATGACGTGAGTGACCATTAGGCCCAGATATTTAGCCGATCCTAGGGCGAAACTTATCTTGCTGACTTCGCGACGGTTCCTGATGTCGCGCTAGGGCTGTGCGCCAACTCATGCGGTATAGCCAGGTCGGCCCATACGAGTTCCCCTCCCCTCATGCTCTCCTTAGTGCTCTATGTCCTCAGGTCCCGGCCCTCGAGCGAGCTTAGCCGCCGCTGGTATGCCAGGTCGCGATGCCGTGGTCAAGGCCAGGGGGGTGAGGGCTGGAGAGCCAGTAAGAGCTCCTGAGTCGCGATGCTCAGGAGCCCCCCTTTTAACGCGCAAGCGAATTGCACGAGGGAAAAAGGGACTTGCGGTGCCGCCTGCTATCCTTCCCTCGGGATCCCTGTGGGCAGGCACAAGAAGAAACATGGTTTGCCGTTACAGCTGTTAGCCTGCCGCTGGTTGCTCTGGGTGAGGTGAAGGCACTGAGGGCCTGGTGAGGTGACGTGTGCGGCACGTGCCGCGAGTCAGAGCTCGACCACTCAGATTTGTCGGTCGTGGCAGGGACGGACCCATGCACCAGCGCCGTGCCTGTGTGAAGGCCTCAGGGGAGGCGATGACCGAGCAGGCGATAGCCGTTGGCAGGTTAAGCATGAAGAGCAGATCGACTTGGATAAATGCAGGAAGATACACGCCACCGGGTCTGGCCCGAGCGGCTTAGGGATGATGCACCCCAGGGGTGCCCCCAGCAGAGTAAGCTAAAGACTTAAGCAAAAGGGATACATGCCATAGGGACGGACCCATGTGGCCTGGGAATAATGCAGCCCGAGGGGCGCTCCCAGCTTAAACGAACTTGGAAGATGTCACCTGGTTCTGTAGACGAAGTAGAGTTGGTGCAGATGAAGCCGCGCGTTGAAGGAATGGCTCCTCATGAGCCACCGGGACCCTGAGCCTCGGGGGGCTCTGGAGGTTCAGGAGGTTCCCTGAAGACCATCTCCATCTCTTCCAGGACGGCGTGGTACCTGGCCTCCTGGGCCGCCAGGATACGCCGTAGGTTGCGCTGATAGGCTGACGCCACGCTCGGCAAGCCGAAGGGCATGTAAATGTAGCTGTGTGGTGGGCCCTCACAGCGGCCCACACGCGATGGCGAGAAACGCTCCTGAGATGCGGCCCTGTTGAGCCCTGGGACATCGACGCAGACACGTAGCCCGGCATCCTCGCCTAGATGGGGAGCTGCGCCTTGTGAGCGGCTATGGCCGCGCATGGCTCTTGCTTCTTGCAGTTCCTGGGTGGTCTTGGTGATGAACTCCTGGGTGGTGGGCACTCCTTGCCCTGTGCTCTGCTGAGGAAAGTGTGCCGTCAGGCACGCTTCCAAGTGGTGCCCAAGCGCCTCCCTCGTGAGGTTGGCAAGGTCTGAGGCTCTCCAGAAGAGAGCCCCCGAGCCCTGCCTGAGGAGGGCGCAGGGCGCGCTTTCCTATGCGATAGAGGGAGGCGCCCGTGGGATGGGCGCAGATCCTGATGAGGCTCCTGCTGTGGTGCCATCCTCCTGAGGTCCTGCGCAGCGCGACTTCTTCTTCTTGGGAATGGCCTCCGGAGGGCCTTCACTTTTGCTGTCGGGGTCATCGATTGCCGCAGCTTGAAAGGCGCGCTTGAGGGAGCACACCGCATCCCTCTCCTCACACGGGACCGTGATGATTCCTCCACTTCCTGACATCTTGAGAACGTTGTAGCCGTGATGAGTGACTGCCATGAACTTGGCCAGGGCTGGATACCCGAGGATGGCATTGTACGGCAGGCGGATGTGCACGACGTCGAAGTTGATGAGCTCGGTGCGATAGTTCTTGCGCTCCCCGAAGGTGACAGGCAGGCGGACCTGCCCTATCAGTGTGGTGGAACCGTCGGTCACTCCTGAGAAAGGCTTGGTTGGCTGGAGCTGCTCATATGGCACTTGGAGGTTGTCGAACGTGTCGACGGATAGGACATTGAGCCCTGCGCCGCCGACGATGAGAGTCTTGGTGACTTGCACATTGCTGATGACTGGGGAGCACAGCATAGGGAGGGCGCCAGCGGTGGCTGCGCACTTGAGCTGGTCTTCCGAGTTGAATGTGATGGCACATTGGGAGCACCTGAGCGGGCGCGTGGCCTCGAGCTTGGGGAGCACCGCGTTCACCTCACGAGCGAACTGTTTGAAGATGCATTGAGAGGCTGGGGCCTGGGCACCGCCCAAGATGCGGGCGATCGCACGCGGCTCCTGGAAGCCCCCAGCCCCCTTGTCCTGGTGGTGGTCGTCGTTCCTTCTTGGTGGCGGCAGCGGGGGAAGACCGGCGTTGCCCTGGGGCGATCCTCATGAGGCGGGCCCCTCCAGGCACCCTCGCGAGGTTGGTCCTGCCAGCGGTCCTCACGGGGCCGGTCGCGCCACTCCTGGTGCGGGCCACGGTCGTCCCAGCATCCGCCTCCGCGTCCTCCTCCGCGGCCGTAGCCCCGGTCGTTGCGCTTGGGGCGTCGACCATAGCGTCCTTCCCCTATGGCTCTGAGCTCTTGGCAGTCGCTGGTGTTGTGGGTGTTCAGGTTGTGGAATGCGCAGAACGGTCGGCCGTTCTTGGATGACTCGGGCTTATCTCTGCCTCGCTTGGTGTCGGGCTCCACTGCGAGCACTACTGCCTCTTTGTGCTTCATGTCCTTGGCCTTGGCCTTCTTCTCCTCCGCTCCTGCAGCTGGCAGCTCAAGGAGAGAGAGGCGCCCCTCCTCAGCTCTTGCGCACTTGGTCGCTAGGTTGAACAGCTCCTGACATGTGCAAAGCTCCATGTGGATAGCGAGCTCTTCCTTCATCTTGACGTCACGGACGCCGTCCGAGAACGCGAAGATGATGGCTTCGTCCGTGACCTTGGGGATCTTGAGGCGAGTGTTGTTGAAGCGCTAGATGTACTTCTGGAGGGTCTCTCCTGGCTGTTGCTTGATGCGGCGTAGATCACCCGCGGCCGGTGGGCGGTCGCGAGTGCCCTGGAAGTTGGCGACGAAGTGGTCACACATCTCGTCCCAGGAGGAGATCGAGCCGTGCTGTAGGTTCAGGAGCCAGGAGCGGGCCCCATCCTTGAGAGCCTTGGGAAACCAGTTCGCCATGACTTTTTCGTCTCCATTGGCCGCTTCGATACTCAGCTCATAGAGCTGCAGGAACTCCGCGGGGTCGGCGGTGCCGTCGTAGCGAGGAGGCAGATCTGGCTTGAACTTGCCTGGCCGGGCGACGCTACGCAGTTCGGGGGTGAAGGCGCGGCAGCCGGCCATGGTCGCCGAGGCCCGCTTCTGAGCTGGAGCTTGGTCTTGGCGAGGTCCGCGCTGCACCACTACAGGCGGCACGCGGTCTTGACAAGGTGGCGCGGGGAGCGCCGGTGCAGCTTCTCGCGGCCGCGGGATTTCTTGACAGCTTCTTTCTTCACGCGCGGGCGCCGGGCGCAGTGGATCACGCCGCGGAGGCGCGCGTCTTGGTGCCAAGGCACCATCTTGGGGTTGAGGTGGTGGAGGCATGCCATGAGCCCCGTCGCCCACGGCTGGTTGAGGGGGAGGCAGAGAGTGGGACGGCGCCGGAGAGCCCCCTACGGCGCGGACGAGCTCGGCGACGCGGTCGAGCCACTCCTCGTAGAGGTCGTCGACGGGGTGGTAGCGCAGGAGCTCGTTCGCCGCGATGAGCGCGGCCCGTGCCTCCATGGGAGCGCGGAGCGCGTGAGACGAAGAACCGGCAGGGGTCAGCGACGTAGTAGTGGTGCGGCCGTCCTGCCGCACCGAAGGATGGAGCGAGGACGCCTGCTGCTCGTTCCCCGTCAGGCCAGTGGCAGCGTTGGCGGCGAGAGACGGAGAACGACGAGGCGGCCCGCCTACGGGAGCCGTCTGAGCGACGCGGGCGGAGAGGGCAGCCCGACGCTCAGCTCGAGCACGACGAGCGTCCGCCATGGAAACGACGGAGCGATGGAGCAACGAACTGATGGAAGGGAAACTATGGCGCACCCCTACCTGGTGCGCCAAATGTCGGATGCGGGGTTACGGCAAACCCTTAAGGTTCGAACACTTGGGTGCGCGCGAAGTCTCTCCCTCCTACCGATCTACGCTCTAGCTCGCTAAGATCTCGCGGATGAACTCGACGAACTTGCTACACAGAAAGACACGGGGTTTATACTGGTTCGGGCCACTGTTGTGGTGTAATACCCTACTCCAGTGTGGTGGTGGTGGATTGCCTCTTGGGCTGATGATGAACAGTACAAGGGAAGAACAGCCTCCTGAGGTTGAGGTGTTCTTGTGCTTGTGTAGTTGAGGATGATCTGAACTAGTTTGGGATCAGTTGCCTCCTACTGTGGTGGCTAGCCCTATTTATAGAGGCCCCGGTCCTCTTCCCAAATATCGAGCGGGAAGGGAGCCAACAACGGCGGGCAAATTTGAAGGGGGACAGCTAGTACAAGCTATCCTGACAAAAGCGGTCTTCACCTGCGAAAAGCTCTGGGGTGACACCGTCTTGGGCTCCACGATGACCTCCGCCTTGCCGTCCTCCGGTCTTGGTCTCGTTGCACCAATATGGCAACCTTTGCCTGATGCCTCGGTACTCTTCGCCTCCGCTGGCCTCCTTAGCACCAAAGAGGAAATAGAGACGCTGCGTGCACTGGCGCCCGCCTGGTGCCGTTCGTCATGGCTCACGTCACGAGAGCCTCATGAGGTTTGCCCCGCCTTGATATCTCCGCTCTTCGTGAGCCTGCCAATCTAGGTTACTCTAGAGGAAGTCTTGTGTTGTCCGCCTCGCGAGGCTTGGACCCTCGTGAGGGTCTTGGGTGCCTTGTTGACGAAGATGGGCCGTACGCCTGCTGCTTAGCCACGCTGTGGGCCGCAGGCAGGCAAGTCTGGGGACCCCCGTTCCCAGAACGCCGACAGAACTGCATATAAAAATCCTATGGGTATGTCTCCATATAAAATGGTTTGTGGAAAATCATGTCACTTACCTCTCGAACTATAACATAAGGCATATTGGGCCATTAAAGAGCTCAGTTATGATTTCAAACTTGCCGGTGAGAAGAGACTATTTGACATTAGCTCACTTGATGAATGGAGAACCCAGCCTATGAGAATGCCAAACTGTTTAAAGAAAAAGTTAAAAGATGGCATGACAAAAGGATACAAAAGCATGAGTTTAATGTAGGTGATTATGTTTTGTTATACAACTCTCGTTTAAGATTTTTTGTAGGAAAACTTCTCTCTAAATGGGAAGGTCCTTACGTTATCGAGGAAGTCTATCGTTCCGGTGCCATACAAATCAATAACTTCGAAGGCACAAATCCAAAGGTGGTGAATGGTCAAAGAATCAAATATTATATCTCAGGTAATCCCATAAATGTTGAAACCAATGTTATTGACAGCGTAACCCCGGAGGAGTACATACGGGACACTTTCCAGAACGTTTCAGACTCCGAAAAGGAATAGGTATGTGGTATGGTAAGTAAACTGACTCCAAAACAGTTCCAATAGCAATTTTTCTCCATTTTGGAATATTTAAGAAAATAGGAAAATAAGAAGTAGTCTGGGAAGGACACGAGGCATCCATGAGGGTGGAGGGCGCGCCCTACCCCCTGGGCGCGCCCCCTGCCTCGGGGGCACCTCGTGAGCCCTCCGTACTCCGTTTTCTAGCACGATACTTCTTTTGGTTGGTAAAAATTCATTATATAATCTCCCGAAGGTTTTGATCACCGTACCATGCAAATAGCCTCTATTTTTGTTTCGAGCTGTTTCTGTAGCAGATTTAGAGCAAGATGTTTTCTCAAGAATCAGTCGGGGAGAGTCGGGTGTCTCATCCGACACCGGGGCCAGGAGCAAACAGTGATGCTGACCACTTTGGGCCATCAACCGAGGAAGAGATAGAGGCCGACTTCAAAAGGATATATGCCATGGAGGAGGATCAAGAAGTTACCTCTGGTCTCCAAGCCAGATTCACGATGGAGGAACTTCAGAGCTCAGCAATTCCAAACTCGGTCATCCCTCCCAATGCTAGATTTCTTTCTTATGAAAATTTGAAAAAAAGTGTTACTTGTTCTCCCGCAGCTATGCAACATCCATGGGTGAAAGGAGCTTTAGCCGTCACAAGTAAGCTCCGTAAAGAAATAATGGATCTCAAGTAGGGTTGGACCAAAAGCTCGTAGCTCGCGATCTTAATGAGCGCTCGATAGTTCAGCTCGCTAAGCTCGTAGCTCGCTTCTTAATGAACAGAGCCAATCAATGATTTTAGCTCGTTAAGCTTAGTGAGCTTAATGAGCGAGGTAACGAGTTTCACGAGTAGCTCATTAAGCTCGTTAGTAACAATGCAACACATATTTTCATCTTATGTGACAAACTTTTTGTAGCACCTCAGCCCATCTATTTAATCTGATCGACACATGAGGCAACAAACTACTGCATTTATTTTTGTAGTCACCATATTTCATCTTGAAAACCATACATACACATTCATCATGTATATCATAACACATTATAATCTGTTAACGAGCGCTCGCGAGCGCTCACGAGCTTAACGAGCTTCAAACAAGCCGAGCCGAGCAGGGTTTTCTGCTCGTTAATCTTAACGAGCTTAACGAGCCGAGCCTTAACGAGCACAAGCTTAACGAGTATGAGCTTAACGAGCCGAGCTGCTCGTTAGTCCACCCCTAATCTCAAGCAGCAAGTCAATAAGCTCGAGGAAGAGAATCATATCCTAAGGGGCATCATCGCCAAGAATATCACATCACCACCTCCGAAGAAAGAGACATAAACACATGGGTATGGGCACTCCCCTTGGCAACTGCCAAGCTTGGGGGAGGTGCCTCGGTATCGTATCACCATCACACTTCTATCTTTACCCTTTTTCTTAGTTCGATCCTTTTGGCTATATCTTGATCTAGTAGAATAAAGTTTAGAATGATCTAGCTTTGAGTTTTTGTGTTGATCCTTATCTATGTAATCGAGTCCGTGAGCTATATATATAATAAAGATTAATCTTGAGTCGAGGGCTTGGTTATCTTGCTATGATCTTGAGGGAATAAAAGAAAAAAGAAAGAACAAAAAGAAATAAAGAGATCATATTGATCTTATGGAGAGTAATGACTTCACATATAAAGAGTATGATGAATAAAAGTTGTTGAGAGTTGACAAACATAGTTTTGGTCATCGTTGCAATTAATAGGAAGTAATAAACAAAGATAGGTTTTCATATATAAATATACTATCTTGAACATCTTTTATGATTGTGAGCACTCATTAAAATATGACATGCTAAAAAGTTGATGTTGGACAAGGAAGACAACGTAATGGGTTATGTTTTCTTATATCGAAAATAAATTATATTTTCATGGATCATCCAACATGTTGAGCTTGCCTTTCCCCCTCATGCTAGCCAAATTCTTTGCACCAAGTAGAGATACTACTTGTTCCAAATATCCTTAAACCCAGTTTTGCCATGAGAGTCCACCATATCTACCTATGGATTGAGTAAGACCCTTCAAGTAAGTTGTCATTGTTGCAAGCAATAAAAATTGCTCTCTAAATATGTATGATCTTAGTGTGGAGAAAATAAGCTTTATATGAGCTTGTGATATGGAAGAAATAAAAGCGACAAACTACATAATAAAGGTCCCTATCATAGGTGGCAATATAAAGTGACGCTCTTTTGCATTAAGATTTTGTGCATCCAACCATAAAAGCATATGACAACCTTTGCTTCCCTCTGCGAAGGGCCTATCTTTTATTTTGCCTTATACGTTATACAAGAGTCATGGTGATCTTCACCTTTCCTTTTTACACTTTATCCTTTCGCAAGCACTATGTGTTGGAAAGATGCTGATATATATATCCAATTGGATGTGGGTTTTCATAAAGCATTATTGTTGACGTTACCCTTGAGGTAAAAGGCTGGGAGGCAAAACTATAAGCCCGTATCTTTCTCTTTGTCCGATTAAAACTTCATACCCATAAGTATTGCGTGAGTGTTAGTAATTGTGAAAGACTAAATGATAGTTGAGTATGTGGACTTGCTGAAAAGCTCTTATATTGACTCTTTCCGATGTTATGATAAATTGCAATTGCTTCAATGACTGAGATCATAGTTTGTTAGTTTTCAATGAAGTTTCTGATTCATACTTTACATTGTGAATAGATTGTTACTTCAGCATAAGAAATCATATGACAATATATATATGTTGCTATTCTAGGAAAAATCATGATGCCCTCATGTCCGTATTTTATTTTATCGACACCTCTATCTCTAAACATGTGGACATATTTTTCGATATCGGCTTCCGCTTGAGGACAAGCGAGGTCTAAGCTTGGGGGAGTTGATACGTCCATTTTGCATCATGCTTTTATATCAATATTTATTGCATTATGGGCTACTTCACATTATGTCACAATACTTATGCCTTTTCTCTCTTATTTTACAAGGTTTACATGAAGAGGGAGAATGCCGGCAGCTGGAATTCTGGGCTGGAAAAGGAGCAAATATTAGAGACATATTTTGCACAACTCCAAAAGTCCTGAAACTCCATGAAAGTCAGTTTTGGAATATATTAAAAATATTGGACGAAGAAAGCACCAGAGGGGGGCACCCACTGCCCACGAGGGTGGAGGGCGCGCCCCCTGCCTCGTGGGCCACCTGGAAGCCCCCCGATGCTCATCTTCTGGTATAAGGTGTCTTTTGCCCTGGAAAAAATCAGAAGGAAGCTTTCGGGACAAAGCGCCGCCGTCTCGAGGCGGAACCTTAGCGGAACCAATCTAGGGCTCCGGCGGAGCTGTTCTGCCAGGGAAACATCCCTCCGGGAGGGGGAAATCGTCACCATCGTCATCACCATCAATCCTCTCATCGGGAGGGGGTCAATCTCCATCAACATCTTCACCAGCACCATCTCCTCTCAAACCCTGGTTCATCTCTTCTATCCAATCTTTGTCTCAAAACCTCAGATTGGTACCTGTGGGTTGCTAGTAGTGTTGATTACTCCTTGTAGTTGATGCTAGTTGATTTATTCGATGGAAGATTATATGTTCAGATCCTTTATGCATATTAATACCCCTCTGATTATGAACATGAATATGATTTGTGAGTAGTTACGTTTGTTCCTGAGGACATGGGAGAAGTCTTGTTATAAGTAGTCATGTGAATTTGGTATTTGTTTGACATTTGATGAGATGCATGTTGCCTTTCCTCTAGTGGTGTTATGTGAACATCGACTACATGACACTTCAGCATTATTTGGGCCTAGGGGAAGGCATTGGGAAGTAATAAGTAGATGATGGGTTGCTAGAGTGACAGAAGCTTAAACCCTAGTTTATGCGTTGCTTCGTAAGGGGCTGATTTGGATCCACATGTTTCATGCTATGGTTAGGTTTACCTTAATTCTTCTTTCGTAGTTGCGGATGCTTGCGAGAGGGGTTAATCATAAGTGGGATGCTTGTCCAAGGAAGGGCAGTACCCAAGCACCGGTCCACCCACATATCAAATTATCAAAGTAATGGACACGAATCATATGAGCATGATGAAAACTAGCTTGACAATAATTCCCATGTGTCCTCAAGAGTGTTTTCCTTTATATAAGAGTTTGTCCAGGCTTGTACTTTACTATAGAAATGATTGGGGCACCTTGCAACACCTTGTTTACTTTTGTTACTTGTTACCCACTACGAATTACCTTATCACAAAACTATCTGTTACCAATAATTTCAGCGCTTGCAGAGAATACCTTACTGAAAACTGGTTGTCATTTCCTTCTGCTCCTCGTTGGGTTCGACACTCTTACTTACTGAAAGGACTACGATAGATCCCCTATACTTGTGGGTCATCAGTGTACGGCGCAGAGGCTGTCTTGCCTTGCGACATTATTCATGACTCGCCTCGAGTGCGCATGTATGAAGAGAGAGAAGCTGAGCTCGATCAGCAGGACGATCTAGACGGATTGGAGGAGGAGCACGATGTTGCGAAGGCCCGTTCCGCATTCTACCAACAACAGGCTCGGAGATATCAAAGCAGAGAAGTGCGGGCAAAGACTTATAATGTCGGTGAGCTTGTTCTATGCCTACCAGAGAAGAAAAAGGACAAACTCAAACCCAAATGGGAGGGTCCCTTCATTATAGATGAAGTTCTCATTGGAGGAGCCTATCGCCTTCGCAATGCATTGGATAATCGCTTAGAGCCGAACCCATGGAACGCTGCTCGGCTCCGAAGATTCTACGCCTAAGTCCGTACATATACTTTTGTTCGTTCCTTTTTATCCTTTCCAATTTTTCATTTTTTCGTTTTTATATGATTTCTAGCGTGTGTTCGGGTAAGCAGCACACTTGAGGGGTATACATCCTTAAATGTACACACCCCACCATAACTGGGGGCTTCTCTCAATAGAAGCTTATTATTATTTTGAGCATAGAGCTCACCATATATATATATGTCATCTGCTCACATACGTCCTTTCTTCGCCATTATATGCACCTCTATGACTTAAGTTTTTGCCAAACTGGGTTGCCTGGCTCCTGTGCTTATGCCGTACGTTCCTTGTTCGGCTAGGGCATAAAGGGAGCACCTCTGCGATTGTTACAACCGGGTTATCCGGAAATGTACCTCAGACGGGTGAAGCCAAAAGCTAGCGTTCTTAAGAGAATAATTGGTCGGCGGACAAACGATGAACTGCCTTCGTTGCAATATAAACTCTCAACATATAAAGCTTCCTGTGACTTTTTAGCATCACAGCTTAGGCATGCTAAATAACACATGCTGACCCAGGGAGAGGAACCCTTAACGGAACTATTCTCTCTAGAAGATGTTTCTTACGTTAAAAAGTAATATAACATAACTCCCCGAATACAGTTTATCTGTTCAAGCACCATGACCGGATTGCCTGGTTTCCGAACATACTTGGTGTTTACCATAGGCATGGTATTCGGAAACACTCCAAACCTTGGGTTTCGGAGGTTGAAGCGGAAGGTCTGGCATGGCAATGTTTTCAAGTTCGGCCGGAGATAAGTTTGATGATAATGTACATTGTTACATGGAATCAAACGCCTACTCTTCATCTATACCATCTATCAGGCTATCTAGTTTACAGTCCTGTTGTGAAAATTTGACGGCTGTCTTTACTTGGTCGTACACCAGGCTAACCGGAATTTCTTGTCCGTCTGGTCCCCAAGGTCCGACCCGGGCCATATGATTCGGATCAAGTCCGGTATACCGCATTTTCACCATGGCCCAGGCTTCCCTTGCACCTTCTCGACATGCTGATGCCTTCCATAGTTCAAAGCGACGTCGAGCTCCCTTGAATAAATTCACGAGCTCCTCCATAATTTTGGGAGGAGAATCGGATGGCCATAAAGCCTTCGCCATGTTCCTCATGGCCTTCCGAGCTCACTCGTGCACCTTGGATAGCTCTTGCAGCAAGTCGCCTTGAAATCCGGACACTTCTCCCTCGGGCCGCCCAGTTAACAAACCTACAGGAACAATTTCATAAAACTTTCCATCAGGGGACCGCATGAAAGTCCAGTTAAGGGACATACTGAATATGCCGCCTTTCAGCTTTCTGTTCTCCTTCAAGGCATCCGACAGTTGGGCTCGTATGTCCTTTAGCTCTTTAGCTTGCTTGATTTTTGCATCCTGTAGTTTGTTCTTCTCATCAATGGTCCGTGTTAATATACGTTGACTAGTGGCTTCTTGCCCTTCGGCATGTTGTTTGTCCGCCTGAGCAGCCCTTAGCCTCTCATCCAACTGATCTATCGATCCTGCCGCTATAAACAAAACAATGCATATTTCAAAATCATTGTTGGCGCATAATCATATTTTCCGGACACTGTTGTGCTTACCATCAGGTGCCTTCTTGGATTTCTTCAAATTTTCCAGTTCGGCGGTGACAATAGTTAGCTTGGTCTGACATTCTTCAAGCTCCTTGGATAATGTGTTATTCTTCTCCTTGAGTACCTGATGATATAACGACCCTTAAATCAGTTGGGCCAACTGCTTCAAGTCTTGGGGGCTACTGGCACATGATTATCTACACAAAGTTTTTACCCGCATATCCTTTGAAAGCAGGTGAGTGGCTCCGGCAAGTCCATCCCGAGCAGCTCGGATATACGCTTCCGCAGAGCTGAGAGCGTTGAACGCCTCTTTGATGAAGCTTGGGTCGCGCATGGCCTCTTTCCACCGCCGATGATTCATCGCGCTCTCCACTTTGGAATTGGTGACGGATACATCATCTGAATCCTCTTGGAGATGACAATCCAGCGTTGCGCCCGTCTCAACCCTAGTCCTTGAGGCAGGGTCCGGGGCCGGATTGGTCGGTGCACGGCTGGTAAGGTCCCTGAATGCAGTCCGATGCATGCCCCTCCTGAAATATGGCACAGCGTAAAAACGTCACAACCCGGTCTATTCAATCGAGTGCATGTTGAAAAATTATACCTCTTTGGTGAAGGTGGGGGCCCGGTAGTATCACCGTTTGCCTTTCTTTTCAAAGACTCGCCCTGCGCGGGCGTCGCCTCCTTAGAGGACGCCTTTGACGCAGCTCGGCGAGACGAATGCCGCCCCTTCGGAGCATGAGACAGTGCGGTGGGTGAGGCGCCATGGAAAAACTCTTTTTGAGGGGATGTCTCCTGGGTACTTACATGGGAGGAGGGGAGAAGGCTGGGGCAATCGGTTATAATGGCCACTTTCGTGCCGTCATGGCTCGCCTGATAAAAGACCCCCTCCTTAAGTTCTATAAATATATCTTGATCTTCTTCAAATCCGGGATCCATGTCTCGAACATAGTCCTCTGGCTGTGGAGCGGGGCTGTGGACCCCCTCGACGACCTTTCTCCACTCCTATTGAAAATAGCCGGATTAAATTCGGCTAGCATGACTTAGGAAAGAGATTGAGCAAGGCTAATAATCAAAGAAAAACTCACCCAGTCGATGGGGTATACATGGCAAAACCTTCCCGACATTTCAAGCGAGCGAAGTCTTCCTTCTCCCCTTTGTAAAGGTCAGCTAATATGCTGGCCAAGGCAGTAAAATTGTCCGGACCCTTGCATAGACAGCGGGATGCATCGTCCTCCCCGTTGTAATTCCAAATAGGAAAACCTCTAGACTGGAGCGGCTGAACGCATCGCGTTATTGAATTTCCATTACCTCGATTATAGACAGCCCGGAGTGGGCAAGTACTCTGATCTTGCTTGCTAGCCTCTTCACCTCCGCACTGTCTTCTTCCTCGAGGCTTCGGGGACGCCAGTTGACGCGCTTCTTTAAAGGAGCACTGGAGAATTCGGGAAGACTGCGCCGGATTGGGTCTGGAAGAACGACGTCTACAATATAAAACCATTCCGATGGCCACTCTTCGGATGCCTTCTTCGGAGTGCCGGACAGGTAACCTGTCCCGGCTATGCGCCATACTTTGGCGCGCCCACCTCGAATATGGATCCCTTTTGGGAGTGGGGGACGAGGCAGAAAAATTTTCTGCCATAGCTCGAAATGAGCTTCACACCCTAGAAATAGCTCGCAAAGAGCAACGAAGCCTACGATATGCAGATGGAGCCTGGCGTCAGATTGTGCAGCTGGTGACCATAAAACTCCAGGAGACCTCTGAGGAAAGGACGAATAGGAAATCCTACGCCTCTCAGAAGGAAGGAAACGAAGCACACCCGCTCCTCTTTAGTAGGACTGTGGAAATTCTCCGCCAGGGCTTCACTGTTGAGGGAAGTTAATGCAGCTCGAACAGAGACTAGATCCACGGGAGGAAGATATCCCTGCGTCTGAAGTATATTAAGATGGGAGCGGGATACCGAGCAGCTTTCCCAATCGCCTTTTTGAGGGCCGTGGGGGCGTGAGGAAGAACTGGGAATGTCGGCCATGTTCGGACGATTTCTTATGGCGAGTTCTAAGGATTTCCGCGTGGTGTGGAATAGCATCTGAGATCCGATCTCCTTAAATAGACGCCTTCCCTACGTGGTCATGGGGTTATTTGTAAAAAATACTCAGACCCTTCGCATTCATTTGACACGTGGAAGCCGAGGCGACGACAGCAAAGAGGCAATAGAATATAATATTCAATATGGAGTCGAACTATCGTCAATTCCGAAGTATAATGGAGAACCCGCCTTGCAAAGCCGAAGACACAAAACCGGATACTAAGTCGTCATTGAAGGCAAGTTCGGGGCCTACTGAGGGAGTCCTAGATTAAGGGGTCCTCGGGCGTCCGGGCTATGTAACATGGGCCGGATTGATGGGCCGTGAAGATACAAGTTAGAAGGCCTTCCCCCGTGTCCGGATGGGACTCTCCTTTGTGTGAATGGCAAGATTGGCGTCCGGACGTGTAGTTTCCTTCCTCTATAAACCAACTTTGTACTACCCTAGCCCCCTCCATTGTCTATATAAACCAGAGGGTTTAGTCTGTAGAGGCTATCGGAATTCATACAGGCTAGACATCCAGGGTTTAGCCATTATGATCTCGAGGTAGATGAACTCTTGTAACCCCTATACTCAGCAAAGTCAATGAAGCATGAAGTAGGGTATTACCTCCATTAAGAGGGCCCGAACCTGGGTAAACATCGTGTCCCCTATCTCCTGTTACCTTCGATCCTCAGACGCACAGTTTGGGACCCCCTACCCGAGATCGGCCGGTGTCACAGTTCGGGACCCCTACCCGAGATCGGCTGGTTTTGACACCGACATAGGGATTAGGAGGATACTCGTCTACAGTGGTGTCATCATCTCCTTCTTTTGCTTGTTCTTCCTCTTTCATATCCACCACCTCGACCTTCTCGTCAAGGTCCTTCTTCTCCGGATGCGGTTCCTCCTTGAGGCTTAGCTTCCTCAAGCTTTCCCATCCTGAGGGCATGACATCATCAAAGTTGGGGAAGGGGATGATGCGAGCACATGTGGATGAGGTCTTGTTGCTCATGGTGGCGGCCAGACCCGTGATTTGCAACTAAAAGCTTTTTGGTGGAGATGGGAAGCAAAGGAGATGTGATATTAGATGGGTTTGAGCTTAATGGCGTGCCCCTTCCCTCCTTATAAAGGCTAATCTTACAGGTAATCACGAGATCAAGGATAAAAAGTTAGTTAGAAAGAAATCAGAACAAAATCAGGAAGGGATCTTGAAAACAGACTAAAAGACGACCTTCCATACGGGCGCTCGCGCTCGTATGGCCGGTCGTTTGGTCTGCTGCCGAGATCCTCTCTCTCTCTCTCTTACCTGTTGTGATGGCAAGATCATACGAGCGCCTATACGGGCGCTCGCAGTCGTTTGATACGCCGTCGTTTGTTCTGTGATTTTCTGCTCCGCCGAGGATGACTCAAATGACTACTCAAATGGGCACTGGCATCCGCATGAAACATCATCTTTCTTTCTAAAATTGTCACCACTTTCATCTGCCATCCATGCGACCGCCCAGACGGGCGCGCCTTCTGTCATTTGGAACGCCGTCTTTCTTCCTGTTGAGTGTAGCGTCAGCGTCTCCCTTAGAAATTTTTCCTCCCCATGAAAGGTTATTGACAAAGCTCCCAACTAATGACAAAAATTCCAACTTTTCAGACTTATGCTTTAACAAGGCTAAAAATAAAAATCCTAATCTATGGACTTATATTTACATCCATTTTGCTGGGGTATTATTTCATACCTTTTGTTCCCTTCGAAGAGCTTCGGCTTGCTCAAGAGTGAGAAAACTTAATTACCTCTTCCACTTCTTCGTCTTCCTTTTGTTAATCTGCAAGGTAAAGCTTCAAGAATTGCCCGTTCACAATCAGGGTCCAATTTTTCCTCCTTTTATCCTGACAACACCGGAATTATATACCTCTTCTATCTCGTAGGGTCCTTCCCAATGGGACCCGAGCTTCCCTGGAAACAACTTTAGACGTGAGTTAAATAGGAGGACCTTGTCCCCAGCAATGAAAGTTTGTTTTAGTATCTTAAGATCGTGCCACATTGTAGGATTGAAAGTAAGTCTAGAGGGGGGGGGGTGATTAGACTACTTGACCAAATACAAATCTAACCTTTCCCAATTTTAAGTGTTGGCAGATTTTAGCAACTAGTACAGGTTAAGCAATCAACCTACACATGCAATTATAAGAGTGTAGCAGCGGAAAGTAAAACATTGCATATGAAGGTAAAGGGAAGGGTTCGGAGAAGGCAAATGCAATGTAGACATGGAGATTTTTGGCGTGGTTCCGATAGGTGGTGCTATCGTACATCCACGTTGATGGAGACTTCAACCCACGAAGGGTAACGGTTGCGCGAGTCCACGGAGGGCTCCACCCACGAAGGGTCCACGAAGATGCAACCTTGTCTATCCCACCATGGCCATCGCCCACGAAGGACTTGCCTCACTCGGGTAGATTTTCATGAAGTAGGCGATCTCCTTGCCCTTACAAACTTCTTGGTTCAACTCCAAAATCTTTTCGGAGGCTCCCAAGCGACACCTAACCGATCTAGAAGACACCATGCTCCAAAAGGTAATAGATGGTGTGTTGATGATGAACTCCTTGCTCTTGTATGCTTCAAATGATAGTCTCCCCAACACTCAACTCTCTCTCACACAGATTTGGCTATGGTGCAAAGATGATTTGAGTGGAAAGAAACTTGGGGAAGGCTAGAGATCAAGATTCTAGTGGTAGGATTGGAATATCTTGGTCTCAACACATGAGTAGGTGGTGCTCTCTCAGAAAATGAGTAGTGGAAGTGTAGGCACGTTCTGATGGCTCTGTCTCAAATATAGAAGGGGGTGGAGGGTATAGCTTCCACACAAAATCCAACCGTTACACACGTTTGACCCAACTCAGTCAGACCGAATAGAGGTACTCGGTGAGACCGATTTAGTTCAAAATGTGAACGTTAGGAATCTCGGTGGGACCGACTGGAACAACTCGATGGGACCGATGTGCTAGGGCTTAGGGCAAAAACATCAACTCGGTGGAACCGATTACATCAACTCGGTTATACCGAAGTGAAGCAATAAGGAAATAGAGAGGATGTCAAGCAAACTCGGTGGGACCGATTGCACATTTCGGTGGGACTGAAATACTTGCAACAGGCAACAAAGAGTTTGCAAGGCCATCTCGGTGATAGCGAGATCCGTATCAGTGTGACCGAATTGTCTAGGGTTTCTGGCAGTGGCTATGTCAAGTGAACTCGGTGGCGCCGGATAGAAAGGTTCGGTGGGGCCGAGTTTGACTTTGAGTTTTGGACATATGTGGAAATGAGAAAGTGGCTGAGGGTTTTGGAGCAATATCACTAAGCACTTTGAGCAAGTAGACCATTAAGCAACACCTCATCCCCTTTTAATAGTATTGGCTTTCCTATGGACGCAATGTGATCTTGGATCACTAAAATAGAAATGAAGAGTCTTGAGCTTTTGCCAGTCTTTGTCAGCATTTTGAGGGGTCCACATCTCTAGTCCATGCCATGGCAATCATTGAACTTTCTGAAATATTCGACTTGAATGGATATTAGTTCAATGAGCTATATGTTGTTATGAGTTACCAAAACCACCTAGGGATTAGTTGCACTTTCAATCTCCCCCTTTTTGGTAATTGCTGACAACATATAGATCAAAGCTTCGACAAATGATAATATGAATGAAATACATCGTCGCTTTGAGAAGTATGTGATAAGCTAGAGCTCCCCCTAAATTTGTGCATTATTTAAAATTTGCTTTTGAATGCAAATGCACAAACGATTAGGATCATGGGTCACTCTTCCATGTCACATACATCTTGGTGGAGCACTCAAAATGATAAGATTTAAATGACATGCACTCATCACCAAGGGGTACAAGTGATTGATCATACACAAATTCATGAATATAAGCAAGCAACCACACATAAAGCATAGTATGATCACACACATGATCACATAAGTATCTCACGAGCATAGCACAAATAGTAGCATAGGAATCGAACAACCAAACGATCAAAGTAGCAAGAGAAGCAAATAAAACCAACACACACACACTCTCTCTCTCTCAGCCCAAGATCTATACACTTTCTCCCCCTTTGGCAACAAGTTACCAAAAAGTTTGAAAACGTATAGTGCTATACGACACTCTAGGCACGATCTCCGGGAGCTTCAGAAGGGGCCTTCTGGCTTGTTGCTCCGTGATACGTCTTCGTCGTATCTACTTTTCCTAACGCTTTTCCTCTTGTTTTGGACTCTAATTTGCATGATTTGAGTGAAACTAACCCGGACTTATGCAGTTTTCAGCAGAACTACCATGGTGTTGTTTTTGTGCAGAATTAGAAGTTCTCGGATTGGAACGAAACTTTGCGGGGATTTTTTATACAATAAAAGATAATTTCTAGATCCAAGAACTACCGGAGGGGGGCACCTGGGTGGGCACAACCCACCAGGGCGCGCCACCCCCTCCAGGGGCTCCCAGGTGGTTGTCCCTACCTGGTGGCCCCGCAGACCCTAAAACCGACGCTATAAAATCACATTTTTCTAGAAAAAAATCAAGGAGAAAGAATTATCGCGCTCCATGAGACGGAGCCGCCACCGTCTCCTGTTCTTCATCGGGAGGCCATATCTGGAGTCCGTTTGGGGCTCCAGAGAGGGGGATCTTCGATCTTCATCATCACCAACCCTTCTTCATCGCCAACCCTTCTTCATCGCCAATTCCATGATGCTCCCCACCGCGAGTGAGTAATTCCTTCGTAGGCTCACTGGTCGGTGAGGAGTTGGATGAGATTCATCATGTAATCGAGTTAGTTTTGTTAGGGCTTGATCCCTAGTATCCATCATGTTCTGAGATTGATGTTACTATGACTTTGCCATGCTTAATGCTTGTCACTTTGGGTCTGGGTGCCATGCTTTCAGATCTAAACCTCTTATGTTATCACCATTATATCTATGTTCTAGATCCGATATTGCAAGTTATAGTCACCTACTACGTGTTATGATCCGGCAACCCCGGAGTGATAATAGTCGGGACACTTCCCGGTGATGACCGTAGTTTGTGGAGTTCATGTATTCACCGTGTGTTAATGCTTTGTTCTGGTTCTCTATTAAAAGGCGGCCTTAATATTCCTTAGTTTCCAACAGGACCCCGCTGCCACGGGAGGGTACGACAAAGGATGTCATGCAAGTTCTTTCCATAAGCACGTATGACTATTTACGGAATACATGCCTGCATTATATTAATGAACTGGAGCTAGTGCCGTGTCGCCCTAGGTTATAACTGTCACATGATGAATATCATCCAACAAATCGACAATCCAATGCCTACGATTTTCCTACATATTTGATCTTGCTGAGTTACTACTGCTGCTGTTACTGTTGCACTTGCTACAAAATCACTGCTATCACTGTTACTGTTACTACTACTGTTGCTATTACTATCAAAACTATCAGACTACTTTGCTACTGATCACTTTGCTGCAGATAATTAATCTCCAGGTGTGGTTGAATTGACAACTCAGCTGCTAATACTTTCAAATATTCTTTGGCTCCCCTTGTGTCGAATCTATAAAGTTGGGTCGAATACTCTACCCTCGAAAACTGTTGCGACCCCCTGTACTTGTGGGTTATCACTCTGGTGTGCGTATATGGTGTGGAGAGGCGTCCATCTGCAAAAGCATTTGAGGAAGTCTGTGGGGTTGGAGTGGTTGACGCTGGAGTTACAATCGTGGTAGTTGCTGCAAGTGCTGAAATAGTAGTCCTGGAGTCTCTGACAACTGGCACTGATGATGACCTTTGTGCCCTTGGCACTCTCTGGAAAGTATCTATAGTTGGTCTATCCTCCCTGTCCTCAACTTCTTCTTGGAGCTTCTCCACGCTGGTCTGTATCTCAGTGACCTCGAAAACTATTGCGATCCCCTATACTTGTGGGTTATCAAGACCTTTTTCTGGCGCCGTGGCCGGGGAGCATAGCTATATTTGTTGAGTCACTTGGGATTATTATCAAATTGCCGCTATGAAGAATCTGAAGGATGCCAAGACCAAGATTTTTCCCTCTAAGAGGAGGGGAGGTAAGGAACTGCCATCCATCTCGGCTTTAGATTCACCTTCTGTTATAAGTAAACTTGTAACACCACCACATGCTATTAATCCTGATATGTCGCAAGTTATTGATGATGCTACTTCTGCTATGAATGATGTTTGTAATGATGCTAGTACCTTGCTTGATGATAATGTGCCACTAGGTGAATTTCTTGATGAACAAATTGCTAGAGTAAGACAGCTTGATATTGTTGAAACTGATGATGAGCTTGAAACTGAAAATCTTGAAACACCTATTAGAACTAGCCCTCCTAGATATGAATTGCCATAGGTACCGGAAGGTTATGTTATAGGTGAGGAGGCAACTAGAGATATTCTTGCTTGTAAGGATAGATATGATCTAGAGAAATTATTATGCAAGTATAAAGAAAAATCTTTGAATGCTAGAATGAAGTGTGATCCTAAGTTTGCTACTTCACCTATCTTTGTTGATGATAAGGATTATGAATTCTCTGTCGACCCAGGGTTAATTACTTTGGTTGAATCTGATCCTTTCCATGGTTATGAAACTGAAAATATTGTGGTACATCTTACTAAGTTGAATGACATAGCCACCCTTTTTGCTCATGATGAGAAAATTCTCTATTACTATATTCTCAAATTATATTTGTTCTCTTTAAAGGGTGATGCTAAAGCTTGGTCCAATACTCTTGCTCCTGGTTGTGTGCGTACTCCCAGGATATGATATATTACTTCTCTGAAAAATATTTCCTTGCTCATAAGAAACAAGCTGCCTTACAAGAAATATTTAACTTTGTACAAATTTGTCGGATTTCGGGTTCCGGCAAAACCCTTGAGCTTCGAACACTGGTGTGCGCACGAAGATCTCCCCCTACCTAATCATGCCCTCAGCCTCACCGTGATCTCAAAGCTTAGCTTGACGAACCCGCAACACAAGAGACACGAGGTTTATACTGGTTCGGGCCACCGATGTGGTGTAATACCCTACTCCAGTGTGGTGGTGGTGGATTGCCTCTTGGGCTGAGGACAGTACAAGGGAAGAACAACTTCCTGAAGTGAGGTGTTCTTGTGCTCGATGAACTTGTGTGGGTGAGGATGATCTAGAATCAGTTGCCTCCTACTGTGGTGGCTAGTCCTATTTATAGAGGCCTTGGTCCTCTTCCCAAATATTGAGCGGGAAGGGATGCCACAACGGACAATTCGAAGGGGGACAGCTAGTACAAGCTATCCTAACTAAAGGTGGTCTTCGCCTGCCAAAGGCTCTGGTGGTGACGCTGTCTTGGGCTCCACGGTGACCTCTGTTTTGCCATCCGGTTGGTCTTGGTCTCGTTGCACTGATATGGAAACCTTTTCCTGATGCCTTGGTACTCATCGCCTGCGCTTGCCTCCTTAGCACAAAAGAGGAAACGAGGACACTGTGCGTGCTGGCGCCCGCCTGGTCTTGGTCGTCATGGTTGCGTCATGGAAACCTCGCAAGGTTCTTCCCGCCTTGATCTCTCCGCCCCTCGGGAGCCAGCCTGGTGAGGCCGCCCCTGAGGAGGTCTTGTGTCGTCCGCCTCGCAAGGCTTGGCCCCTCGCGAGGGTCTTGAGCGTTTGCTGGTGAAGATGGGCCGTACGGGCCTGCTTGTGGAGCCACGCCGTGGGCCACATGCAGGCAAGTCTAGGGACCCCCGTTCCCAGAACGCCGACAGTAGCCCCCGGGCCCAAGGCGCGCTCGGACATGGCTTCGAGGCGAAGCCAAAGGGCAAGTGCGGAGCGCTGCGGGCCCCAACAGCCTACGGCCTTGGTTGACGCGTGGTGATTGATTGGATGGGGGCATCTCTGCTCCCCCATGCTGCCTCGGCAACTGCCCGACTTGACGAGTCCCTGCTTCATGCAAAAAGGGTTATCATTACCTGCGATTGTGGAGGTCGACGGTTGGCTTCCCTTGGGCTATAAATGAGGAGGGAGGCGGAGCCCCCGTCGCCCTTCTCTTCCTGCTCCGCTCGCTTCCTCTCCCTTGCTCCATTGCTAGTAGCGATACCCATCGCGCCTGCGAAGAGATTTTCGGCCGCGGGGAAGGTGAAGGCTCGCTAGGAGGGTCCCGGCTCTCCGGCGCCCAAGCATGGATGCGGCCGTCCCCGCATGCACACCGCGACCCCCACCGCGGCTCCCCGCGGCCGCGGCGGTGCCGCTTCACGTGGTGGGAGTCGCCCATGTCGAGGCAGCCCCGTCGATGAAGGGAGGTGCGCCATTATCGCGCGGCCTCCCCGTCCGCGCTTCCACTCGGCGGAGGTGCTGCCGGAGTTCGTGGTGTGGTCGGAGAACCCGGCCGGCAACTGGCTTCAGCTCCCGCGCTTCTTCGCCGACGAGTTGCCGGCCACAGGTCCAGGCAGGCTCTGGCTGCAGGCAGACGGCTGCTGCAGCAAAGCTTCCTGGGTCGCAGTCGAGGCCTCCGTCGCGTGCAACGCTGCCCTGGCCCGCGGCTAGCAGATGTTTGCCCGCGTGCGCGGCCTGGGCAGGCGGTGCACCCTCCACTTCAAGTATGACGGCAACGCGACCCTGTACGTGAGGGTGTTTGGGGAAGATGGCCGCCGCGTCGGGTGCTTCCCTGAGGACAACGACGGCGACGAGATGCTCGGCCTTGGCGACGATCATGATGAGGACGAAGGTGGACCCGCCCTCGGTGCCGACCGCAGCTCTTCAAGCTACGGCGGCTCTTCCTCTAGCGACAGCTCCACAAGCGGCGGCTATGACCAGCCACCACGCCTGCTTCAAGGGCGGCAGCGGGTCGTCTCACCGTCGCGCCCCGGTGAAGCGCGAGGAGGGGTCTAGCTGAGCCCAGGAGAGTGCCATGGATCCATCCTCGTGAATTGCTGCAAGGAACGCGCCGCTTTTGTTTCGTTCTTCCTTTCCTTCCTGCATTGAGAGAGAGACAAGTATGGGCCCCCCCGGGGGCGTGCAACAAAATATGGTTTCCAAGTTGTTATGCTGTGTTTATTGTTCATGTGTCATGTCACAATATCAATGTTTTATATAGGCACGTAGGAATAACTTAGCTTGACGTGCTTGAAGTAGTTTCCGCCTCACGAGGCGCGCATTTCTCAGTACCTGGCGAGACGTCTAGGAACTGCAAAATTTTTTTGTTAGGAGATCTTGAGCCCTGGTCGCAGGCGCCGCTAGCCATTGCCCAGCGCTTCGCATCGTGGTACCCGGGGGGCACGGACTGAGAGGGGTGCGCCAGCTTGCGGCTCAAACGAGGGTGCCTCGCGAAAAACAGACAAGGTGCTCACGAGGGCCCGAGGGTGCCTATCGAGCCCCCTCGCGAGGGACGCGAGAGAGAGGACAGGTCAAACAGAGAAACGAAGGCAGAAAAGGGGGCGAAAGGCGACGGAACAAGACCGGCAAGGAACACCAGAAAGCAAATTTTGATTAAAAAGGGGCAAGCCAGCTACGGAAAGCAAATGAAAAGCCGCGTCCGGCACCTAGTCTAGTCTTCTTGTCTTCTCACTAGCGCGGAGCTAAGTGCTACCACTAGGACGTGGAAGGGAGCCCCCGAGGCCTGAGGGCGGCACTCCTGAGACTCTGGGGCGTGTACAGCCCCACTCATTATTACGTGAGAGTGTCACGAGCAGAGACCTTCACAGGCACAGGGCCTTCTTCACAGGCGCTGGGCCTTTCTTCATGGGTAGAACTTCCGGAGGTGCTGGATGTTCCAGGCGTTCTGGATGGGTACCCCGTCCTGCATCTCCAGGCGCGCGGCGCCAGGCCTGGAGACGTGAGCGACCCTAAACGGGCCCTCCCACATGGGTGAGAGCTTATGCAGCCCTTCCCTGGAGAGCACCCGCCTCAGGACGAGGTAACCCACCTCGAGCGTCCTGGAGCAGACGCTGCGACAGTGGTACCGTCGCAGCACCTGCTGATACCTTGCCGCCCGTAGCGTGGCTTCACGGCGGCGTTCCTCCCCCAGCACGAGGTCCATCCCCCGCATGGCGTCCTGCTGCTCCTCATCAAACGCCAGGACCCACGCGGAGCGATGCTTGACCTCGTGAGGGAGAACCGCTTCTGCTCCGTAGACGAGGAAGAATGGGGTCTCGCCCGTTGGCTTGGTGGCGGTGGTGCGGATGGACCACAGCACGGACTGGAGCTCGTCGTGCTAGCCCCTGCCGCAAGCCTCGAGCTTCTTCTTGATGGTCCTGGTCTTGAGGCCTCTCAGAACCTCCACATTGGCGCGTTCGGCCTGACCATTGCTCCAAGGGTGCGCCACCGAAGCGTAGCAGATCTGCGTTCCAAGGTTAGCACAATATGTCTTTAAGAGATCGCTAGTGAACTGCGAGCCGTTATCGGTGATGATGCGGTTGGGGACCACAAACCGGCTCACGAGATCTTTGATGAACTTGACCGCAGAGCCGGCGGCATGGTGCGGACGGCTTCCACCTCCGCCCACTTGGTGAACTTGTCGATGGCGACGTAGAGGTAGTGGTAGCCCCCAGGCGCTCGCGGGAACGGGCCAAAGATATCCAGCCCCCAGACCGTGAATGGCCACGAGAGCGGGATGGTCTGGAGGCCCTGAGCCGGCTGATGGATCTGCTTGGTGTGGAACTGACAGGCTTCATAGGACTTCACCAGCTTAGTCGCGTCGTTGAGTGCTGCAGGCCAATAGAATCCGCTGCGGAACACCTTGCCGACGAGGGTCCGCGACGACGAGTGGTGCCCGCAGTCTCCGCCGTGTATGTCGGCCAGCAGCTCTTTCCCCTGCTCCCTGGAGATGCAACACAGGGAAACGTCATCGGGCCGCTTCCTGTATAACTCACCGTCCTGGATGCAGTATGTCGTGGCCTGTTGCTACCTCTTGAGCACTGTGTTGGTTTTCCCTTGAAGAGGAAAGGGTGATGCAGTAAAGTAGCATAAGGTATTTCCCTCAGTTTTTGAGAACCAAGGTATCAATCTAGTAGGAGACCACGCTCGAGTCCCACGCACCTACACAAACAAATAAGAACCTCGCAACCAACGCGATAAAGGGGTTGTCAATCCCTTCACCCTCACTTACGAGAGTGAGATCTGATAGATATGATAAGATAAGATTTTTGGTATTTTTATGATAAAGAGAAATAAAGATGCAAAGTAAAATAAACGACAATAGAAATAGCTAAGTGTTGGAAGATTAATATGATGGAAAATAGACCCGGGGGCCATAGGTTTCACTAGTGGCTTCTCTCAAGAGCATAAGTATTATGGTGGGTAAACAAATTACTGTCGAGCAATTGATAGAACTGAGCATAGTTATGAGAATATCTACGTATGATCATGTATATAGGCATCACGTCCGCGACAAGTAGCGACCGAAACGATCCTGCATCTACTACTATTACTCCACACATCGACCGCTATCCAGCATGCATCTAGAGTATTAAGTTCATAAGAACAGAGTAATGCTTTAAGCAAGATGACATGATGTAGAGGGATAAACTCATGCAATATGATATAAACCCCATCTTTTTATCCTCGATGGCAACAATACAATACGTGTCGTTTCCCCTACTCTCACTGGGATCGAGCACCGCAAGGTTGAACCCAAAGCTAAGCACTTCTCCCATTGCAATAAAGATCAATCTAGTAGGCCAAACCAAACTGATAATTCAAAGAGACTTGCAAAGATAACCAATCATACATAAAAGAATTCAGAGGAGATTCAAATATTGTTCATAGATAAACTTGGTCATAAACCCACAATTCATCGGATCTCGACAAACACACCGCAAAAGAAGATTACATCGAATAGATCTCCAAGAAGATCGAGGAGAACTTCGTATTGAGATCCAAAGAGAGAGAAGAAGCCATCTAGCTAATAACTACGGACCTGAAGGTCCGAGGTAAACTACTCACACATCATCGGAGAGGCTATGGTGTTGATGTAGAAGCCCTCCGTGATCGATGCCCCCTCCGGCGGAGCGCCGGAAGAGGCCCCAAGATGGGATCTCACGGGTACAGAGAGTTGCGGCGGTGGAAATAGGGTTTTGGCTCAGTATATGATGTTTCCAGGGTATATGGGTATATATAGGAGGAAGAAGTACGTCGGTGGTGCAACGAGGGGCCCACGAGGGTGGAGGGCGCGCCCAGGGGGGTAGGCGCGCCCCCATGCCTCGTGCTCTCCTCGTTGATTGCTTTACGTAGAGTCCAAGTCCTCTGGATCATGTTTGTTCTGAAAATCACATTCCCGAAGGTTTCATTCCGTTTGTACTCCGTTTGATATCCTTTTCCTTCGAAACACTGAAATAGGCAAAAAACAGCAATTTGGGCTGGGCCTCCGGTTAATAGGTTAGTCCCAAAAATAATATAAAAGTGTATAATAAAGCCCAATAAACATCCAAAACAGAATATAATATAGCATGGAACAATCAAATATTATAGATACGTTGGAGATGTATCACCTGTCGGGCCACACGCTCCGCCTCCTCCTCCTTCTCCGGCAGCGTCCCTTGCGTTAGATATTCCTTGAATTCCTTGGTCCAGCACCCTTCCTGTGGCTCGAGCGCCAAGAGCAAGCATGCTCTCGAGGTCGGGCCGCAGGCCGGGGCTCCCGAAGCAGGTGGCTGAGGGAGCTCTTCCCGAGGCAACGCTGTTCTTGAAAGTGGCGGTGTTGCCGATGGCTTGAAGAGCTGCTCCTCGAAGACGCCAGGCTCTTGGGGTAGCCGCTTGGATGCTCTCCTGGCGATGTCGTCGGCTTCCTTGCTGGTGCCACGGGGCACGCGCTGCAATTCTAGGCCCAAGAACTGCTTCTCCATCTTGTGCACCTCCGCGAGGTACGCCTCCATGTGCTCGTCCTTCGTCTCGTATACCTTGTTGGAGAAGTTGACGAGGAGCTACGAGTCGCCTTTGATGGTGAGGCGCTTAACTTCCAGGCCACCGCAGCCTTGAGGCCAGCTATGAGGCCTTCATAATCTGCTATGTTGTTGGAGACCTTCTCGCCCTGCTGGAAGCAGAGCTGCATGATGTAGTTAAGTTTGTCCTGAGTGGGTGAGATGAGCATTGCTCCAGCCCCCGTGCCCTGGCGCGCGAAGGCGCCATCGAAATACATAACCCAGCCGTCTGGCGCTTCACTTCCTGGCGAGAGGGACCGATCCTCGCCTTCTTCAAGCCCCGGGGCATCCGTCCATTCTGCCATGCAATCAGCGAGCGCGGCTCCCTTGATGACCCTGGTGGTGCTGAACTCCAACTGGAAGGCCTGCAGCTCGATGTTCCACTCAGCGACTCTCCTGACGGAGTTAGGGCTCCTGATCACCCTCTCCAATGGGTAGGCCGAGACGACCTTGATGGGGTGACCTTGAAAGTAGTGCCACAACTTACGCGAGGCCACCAAGAGTGCGAGCAGGAGCTTCTGAGGCATGGGGTACCATGCCCTCGCGTCCCGAAGCACCATGCTGACAAAATACACAGGGTGCTCGACGAGGGCGGGTGTATTGACGAGGCTCGCGGCTTCCGAAGGTCGGTGCGCCTCTTGAGACGATGGAGCCCCCAAAGCCTAGTCGCCCGTGGGGGCCTCTGCAGGCCCAAGTGCACCGTCTTGCTGAGCCTGGTCTTCCATTGATGTTGATGCGGTCTTCATGGTGCCCTCCGGGCTTTGCACCGCCCTGGCTGGGGGCGCAACTTGGCGCGACGCGCCCTTGGCCTGGCGCTCTTCCCGGACCGCCACCAGTGCTGCGTTGCCGGAGTAGGGAGTGGTGGCTAGGTAAAGCACCAGGGGCTCGAGAGGGCGAGGCGCCGCCATCACTGGTGGGCTCGTCAGGTATCTCCTGAGGTCTTGAAACGCTTGGTCGGCCTCCGGGGTCCACTCGAATGCGCCCTTCTTCATCAGCTTGAAGAATGGTAGGGCGCGCTCTCCCAGCTTGGAGATAAAGCACCCCAACGCAGTCACGCGACCATCAAGCATTTGCATCTCCTAGAGGGTTTGCAGTGGACTCATGTCTTTGATTGCCTTGGCTTTCTCTGGGTTTGCCTCGATCCCTCTGTGGGACACAAGGAAACCCAATAACTTGCCAGAAGGGACACCAAACACGCATTTCTCCGGGTTGAGCCGCAAGTCCACCCGGCGCAGGCTTTCAAAGGTCTCCTCCAGGTCCTGAATTAAAGTCCTTGCTTCTCGAGACTTCACCACAATGTCGTCGACGCAAGCTTCAGCGTTCCTCCCGAGCTGCTGGCCCAGGGCGATGTGCATCAGCCGTTGGAAGGTTGTGCTCGCGTTGCGCAGCCTGAATGGCATGCAAGTGTAGCAGTATACCCCGCACGGGGTCAGGAAGGCCGTCTTCTCGATATCTTGTACCGCATTCTTGATCTGGTGATAGCCTGAGAACGCATCCAGGAAGCACAGTAGGTCGCACTCGGCAGTGGAGTCGACGATCTGGTCGATGCGTGGAAGCGGGAACCGATCTTGGGGGCAAGCCTTGTTGAGATTGGTGAAGTCGACACACATGCGCTCCTTCCCGCCTTTCTTCGGCACAATGACGGGGTTCGCCAGCCACTCGGGGTACCGAACCTAGCGAATGACACCCGCCGCTTCTAGCTTGCGGGTTTCTTGGACAATGAAGGACTGCTTCTCTCTGGACTGCCCTAGCGCCCTCTGCTTCACAGGGCGTACATTGGGGCACACCTTCAAGTGGTGCTCAATCACTCCTCTTGGGACCCCTGCCAGCTAATCGGGCTCCCAGGCGAATACTTCCTTGTTTGCGCGCAAGAACTTCACCGGTGCCTCCTCTTGATCGGGTTCGAGGTTGGCGCCTATGCTGAAGGTGGCCCCCGAGGACCCATCTTCCTCGACCGGCACCTGCTTGGTTTCCGCCCGGTCTTGAGTGACCTGTCGGATCACGGGTTCCGGCAAAACCCTCAAGGTTCGAACACTGGGGTGCGCGCGAAGAATTCCTCCCTACCGATCCATGCCCTAGCTCGCTAAGATCTCGCGGACGAACTCGATGAACTAACAACACAAAGGACACGAGATTTATACTGGTTCGGGCCACCGTTGTGGTGTAATACCCTTCTCTAGTGTGTGGTGGTGGATTGCCTCTTGGGCTGATGGTGAACAGTACAAGGGGAAGAACAGCCTCCTGAGGTTCAGGTGTTCTTGTGCTTGACGAACTTGTGTGAGTGAGATGCCTCTCAATGAACTCGAGGTGTCCTTCTACGGTGGTGGCTAGCTCTACTTATATAGGCCCTGGTCCTCTCCCCAAATATTGAGCGGGACGGGAGCCAACAACGGCCAATTTGAAAGGGGACAACTAGTACAGCTTATCCTGAAAAAAGTGGTCTTCGTCTACAAAAGGCTCTGGTGGTGACGCCGTCTTGGGCTCCATGGTGACCTCCATCCTGCCGTCCCGTTGGTCCTGGTATCGTTGCACTGATATGGAAACCTTTGCTTGATGCCTCGGTACTCCGCGCCTGCGCTTGCCTCCTTAGCACCAAAGAGGAAACAAGGACGCTGCGCGCACTGGCGCCCGCCTGGTGCCCGCCTGATCTTGATCGTCATGGCTCACGTCATGAGAGCCGCGCGAGGTTTGCCCTGCCTTGTTTTCTCTGCTCCTCGCGAGGCAGCCTGGTGAGGCCGCTCCTGAGGAGGTCTTGCGTCGTCCGCCCCGCGAGGCTTGGCCCCTCGTGAGGGTCTTGAATGTCTCACTGATGAAGATGGGCCATACAGGCCTGCAGCACAGCCATGCCGTGGGCCGCAGGCAGGCAAGTCTGGGGACCCCCGTTCCCAGAACGCCGACAGTAGCCCCCGGGCCCAAGGCGTGCTCGGGCTTGGCTTCGAGGTGAAGCCAAAGGTCAAGCGCGGAGCGCCGCGGGCCCCAAAAGCCTGCGGCCTTGGTCGATGCGTGGCGGTTGAATGGACGTGGGCGTCTCTACTTCCCCACGCTGCCTCAGCAACTGCTCGACTTGACAAGTCCCTGCGACATGCAAGGAAAACCATCATTACCTGCGATCGTGGGAGGCGCCGGTTGGCCTTCTTCCGCTATAAATGGGGAGGGGGGCAGAGCCCCCGTCACCCATCTCTTCGCGGTTCGCCTGCTTCCTCCTCCTTGCTCCTCTGCCAGCAGCAATGGCGCCGTCAAAGAGGTTCTATGCTGCGGAGAAGGGCAAGGCCCCTCGGGAGGGGCCCGGCTCCCCGGTGCCCAAGCGTGGACGTGGCCGTCCCCGCAAGCACGCCGCGACACCCGCCATGGCCCCCGGCCCCCGGGGTGGCGCCGCCGCGCGTGGCAGGAGTCGCTCCGGTCGCGGCAGCCCCGTCGACGAAAGGAGATGCGCCGTGGTTGCGCGACCTCCCCGGCCACGGGTCCACGCGTCAGAGGTGCTACCGGAGTTCGTTGTCTGGTCGGAGGATCCGGTCGGCAGCTGGCTCTAGCTTCCCCGCTTCTTTGCCGACGAGCTACCGGCCTCCGGTCTAGGTGGGCTGTCGATGCAGGCAGACGGTTGTTGCAACCGGGCTTCTTGGGTCGCGGTCGAGGTCTCCGTCGCGGGCAACATAGCTCTGGCCCGCGGTTGGCAGACGTTCACCCGCGCGCGCGGCCTGGGCAGGCGGTGCACCCTCCACTTCAAGTTTGACGGTGACGCGACCCTCTACGTGTGGGTGTTCGGGCAAGACGGTCCCCGCGCCGGAGGCTGCCCCGAGGTGAACGACGGCGAGGAGGTGCTCGGCCTTAGCGATGGTCGGGACGAGGAGGAGGGCGAACCCGCTGGCCACGGCTCGTCCGGCTACGGTGGTTCCTCTCGCGGCGACAGTTCCAGTAGTGGCGGCTACGACCAGCCACCACGCCACCGCGCCCGCTTCGAAGGTGGTAGCGGGTCGTCTCATCGCTGCGCATCCCTGAAGCGCGAGGAGGGGTCCGACTAAGCCCAGGACATCTCCATGGGCCTGCCCCCGTGGACTGCTACAGGGGCGAGCGCCGCTTTTGTTTTGTTCCTCTTTTCCTTCATGCATCAAAATGAAACCAGTATGGGCCCGGTGGGGCGTGTATCGAACCATGACTTCTTAATCATTATGCTACGCTTGTTGTTTCCATGCTGTGTTGTTATTTTGTGCAGAGATAACTTAGCTTGGTGCGTTCGGGCGGCCTCGTCTTTACGAGGCATTTGTTTCCGCGTGTCCGTCTTGACCTAGTAGTCTGTGATTGCTCAGAAACTGCAAAAAATCCGTTAGGAAGCTTGCTAGGAGATTTGTCGTTCACCCAAGCCTTGACCCGACACTTCATATCACGTTACCCGAGGGGCACGGATTAGGAGAGATGCACTAGCTTGCGAGCTCGAACGAGGGTGGCTCGCGAGAAGGCAGAGAGAAGGAAAAAACGCTCGCGAGGGCACCTGCCTAGCCCCCCTCGCGAGGTATGCGAGAGAGAGAGAGAACACGAGCGAACCAGAGTCGGAAAAGGCGGGAAAAGGCGAAGGAATCGAATCAGCAAGGAACACCAGAAGCAAACATTGATTAAGAGAAGGCAAGCCAACTACGGAAAGCAAATGAAAAGCCGTGTCCGGCACCTAATCTGGTCTTCAAGTCTTCTCACCAGCGCGGAGCTAAGTGCTGCCACTAGGCGTGGGAGGGAGCCCCCGAGGCCCGAGGGCGGCACTCCTGAGACTCCGGGGCGTGTACAGCCCCACTCATTATTACGTGAGAGTGTCACGGGCGGCGATTCTTCACAGGCACCGGGCCTTCTTCACAGGCACTGGGCCTTGCTTCATGGGTAGAACTTCCGGAGGTGCTGGATGTTCGAGGCGTTCTAGATGGGTACCCCGTCCCGCGTCTCCAGGCGCGCGGCGCCAGGCTTAGAGACATGGACGACCCTGAACGGGCCCTCCCACATAGGTGAGAGCTTGTGCAGCCCTTCCCTGGAGAGGACCCGCCTCAGGACGAGGTCGCCCGCCTCGAGCGCTTGGAGCGGATGTTGCAGCAGTGATATCGCCGCAGCGCCTGCTGGTACCTTGCCGCCCTCAGTGCAGCTTCGCGACGACGTTCCTCCCCCAGCACGAGGTCCATCCCCCCGTGGGGCGTCCTGCTGCGTTTCATAAAACGCCAGGACCCATGCGGAGCGATGCTTGACCTCGTGAGGAAGGACCGCTTCGGCTCCATAGACAAGGAAGAACGGGGTCTCGCCCGTTGGCTTGGTGGCGGTGGTGCGGATGGACCACATCACGGACTGGAGCTCATCGTGCCAGCCCCTGCCACAGGCCTCAAGCTTCTTCTTGAAGGTCCTGGTCTTGAGGCCCCTCAGGAGCTCTGCGTTGGCGCGTTCGGCCTGACCATTGCTCCTGGGGTGTGCCACCGAAGCGTAGCAAATCTGCGTTCCAAGGTTAGCACAGTAGGTTTTGAATAGGTTACTAGTGAATTGCGAGACGTTATCTGTGATGATGCGGTTGGGAACCCCGAAGCGGCTCACGAGGCCCTGGATGAACTTGACAGCAGAGCCGGCTGGGATGGTGCGGACGGCTTCCACTTCTGCCCACTTGGTGAACTTGTCGATTGCGACGTAGAGGTAGCGGTAGCCCCCAGGGGCTCAAGGGAACGGGCCCAAAATGTCCAGCCCCCAGACCGCGAACGGCCACGTGAGTGGGACGGTCTGGAGGCCCTGAGCCAGCTGATGGATCTGCTTGGTGTGGAACTGGCAGGCTTTGCAGGACTTCACCAGCTCAGCTGCGTCCTTGAGCGCAGTGGGCCAGTAGAACCCACTGCAGAAAACCTTGCCGACGAGGGTCCGTGATGACGAGTGGTTCCCGTAGTACCCGCCGTGTATGTCAATTAGCAACTCCTTCCCCTGGTCCCTGGAAATGCAGCGCAGAGAAACTTCATTTGTCCGCTTCCTGTACAACTCACCGTCCTGGATGCAGTACGCCGTGGCTTGCCGGGCCACGCGTTCTACGTCCTCCTCCTTCTCCGGCAGTGCCCCCTGCATCAGATATTCCTTGAATTCCTTGGTCCAGCATCCCTCCTGGGGCTCGAGCGCCAAGAGCAGGCGAGCTCCTGAGGTCGGGCCACAGGCCGGGGCTCCTGTGGCAGGCGGCTGTGGGAGCTCCTCCCGAGGCTGCGCTGTGTTTGAAAGTGGTGGCATTGCTGACAGCTAGAAGAGCCGCTCCTCGAAGACGCCGGGCTCTTGGGGCTGGCACTTGGACGCCCTCCTGGCGATGTCGTCGGCTTCCTTGTTGGTGCCACGAGGAACATGCTGCAACTCCAGGCTCAGGAACTGCTTTTCCATCTTACGCACTTCCACGAGGTATGCCTCCATGTGCTCGTCCTTTGGCTCATACACTTTGTTGGAGAAATTGACGAGGAGCTGTGAGTCGCCCCTAACGGTGAGGCGCTTCACCCCTAGAGCTGCGACGGCCTTCAAGCCGGCTATGAGGCCTTCATATTCTGCGATGTTGTTGGAGACCTTCTCGCCCTGCTGAAAGCAGAGCTGCACAGCGTAGTAGAGCTTGTCCTGAGTGGGCGAGATGAGTACCGCTCCAGCCCCCGTGCCCTGATGCGCGAAGGCACCATCGAAATACATGACCCAACCATCTGGCGCCTCGCTCCCTGGTGAGGTGGACCGGTCTTCGCCTACTTCAAGTGTCGGGGCGTCCGTCCATTCTGCCACAATATCAGCGAGCACGGCTCCCTTGATGACCCTGGTAGTGCTGAACTCCAACTAGAATGCTTGCAACTTGATGTTCCACTCAGCGACCCTTCCACCAGAGTTGGGGCTCCTGAGCACCCTCTCCAATGGGTAGGCTGAGACGACCTTGATGGGGTGGCCCTGGAAGTAGTGCCGCAGCTTGCGCGAGGCCACCAAGAGCGCGAGCAGGAGCTTCTGAGGCATGGGATATTGCGCCCTCGCGTCCCGCAACACTGTGCTGACAAAATACACCGGGTGTTTGACGAGGGCTGGCGCGCTGTTGAGGCTTGTGTCTTGTGGAAATTGGGATGTCTCCTGAGGTGGTGGGACTCCTGACGCCTGATCGCTTGCGGGAATCTCGGTGACGTCGTCCTGCCGAGCTTGGTCTTCTGTTGACGCTGCTAAGGCTCTTGCGGCGCCTTCCTGATCTTGCATCGCTTCAGCTGTAGCTCGGCACAGCGCGCCCTTGGCTTTGTGCTCCACCCGAACCGCCATCAGCGCTACGCTGGCGGAGTACGGGGTAGCGGCAAGGTAGAGTACTAGGGGCTCGAGGGGTCGTGGCGCCACCATCACCGGTGGGCTGGTCAGGTATCTCTTGAGGTCTTGAAAAGCTTGGTTGGCCTCCTGGGTCCACTCGAATGGGCCCTTTTTCTTCATTAGCTTGAAGAAGGGTAGAGCGCGCTCTCCTAGCTTGCAGATGAAGCGTCCCAACGCAGTTACCCGACCAGCCAGCTTCTGCATTTCCTGAAGGATCTGCGGTGGGCTCATGTCCTCAATGGCCTTAATCTTCTCTGGGTTCGCCTCGATCCCTCTGTGGGACACGAGGAAGCCCAGCAACTTGCCGGAAGGGACACCGAACACACACTTCTCCGGGTTAAGCCGCAAGTTCACCTAATGCAGGCTCGCGAAGGTCTCCTCCAGGTCTTGAATCAAGGCCCTTGCCTCCCGAGACTTCACCACAATGTCGTCGACGTAGGCCTCCGTGTTTCTCCCGAGCTGCCGCCCAAGGCGATGTGCATCAGCCGCTGAAAGGTTGCGCCCGCGTTGCGCAGTCCGAAGGGCATGCAGGTGTAGCAGTACACCCCATATGGGGTCAGGAAGGCTGTCTTCTCTACATCTTCTACCGCCATCTTGATCTGGTGATACCACGAGAACGCATCCAGGAAGCACAACAGGTCGCACTCGGCGGTGGAGTCGACGATCTGATCGATGCGTGGGAGCGGGAACAGATCTTGGGGGCAGGCCTTGTTGAGGTTGGTGAAGTCGACGCACATTCGCTCCTTCCCGCCTTTCTTAGGCACTACGACAGGGTTCGCCAGCCATTCGGGGAACCGTACCTCGCGAATGGCACCCGCCGCCTCCAACTTGCGGGTCTCTTGGACGATGAAGGCCTGCTTCTCCGTGGACTGCCGTCTCGCCCGCTGCTTCACAGGGCGCACATTGGG
This sequence comes from Triticum aestivum, assembly GCF_018294505.1. Lineage (NCBI taxonomy): Eukaryota > Viridiplantae > Streptophyta > Magnoliopsida > Poales > Poaceae > Triticum > Triticum aestivum. The sequence continues at coordinate 417,926,853 of NC_057808.1, read as the reverse complement.
GCATACCCTTAAATGATGCTGAATCACCTCTCTCGGGACTCCCACCAGCAAATTGGGCTCCCATGCGAATATATACTTGTTTGCACGCAAGAACTTCACCAATGCTTCCTCTTGGCTTGGGTCGAGGCCGGCACCTATGGTAAAGGTGGCTCCTGAGAACCCGTCCTCGTTGACTGGCACCTGCTTGGTTTCCGCCTTGTCTTGTGTGAACAACTGCTTCTTCTTGGTTGGTGCGGCTCCCTCGGGCTCGGAGGTGCCCGCGTCCGCAGGCTGCGCCGCCGCAGCGGTCTTGAGGGCGAGCTTGAGCGCTGCCAGGGCCTCCTTGGCGTCCCCCATGACAGTGAGGACACCTTTGCTTCCAGGCATCTTCATGAGGTTGTAGGCCGGGTGAGTCGCCGCCATGAATTGGGCCAGAGCTGGGTACCCAAGAATGGCGTTGTACGGGAGGCCGATACGGGCGATGTCGAAGTCGACCAGCTCGGTGCGGTAGTTGTCACGCGTGTCGAAGATGACGGGGAGGCGGATCTGCCCCAGGGAGCAGGGGATGCCGCCACCAATTCCTGAGAAAGGCTTGCTGAGGCTGAGCCGCTCGAGCGGCACGTGAAGAAGGCTGAAGGCCTCCATGGAGAGCAAGTTAAGGCCGGCGCCGTCGTCGATGAGGGTCTTGGTGACAACCACGTTGCAGATGGTGGGCATGCAGAGCATCGGAAGCATGCCCGAGCCGGCAGTGGTGACGAGGTGGTCCTCTGAGCTGAAGGAGAGGTCGGCCTCAGGCGCAGCCCAACCCGGTGGAGCCCCTGAGCGCTTGGAAGCAGCACCAATCTGGCGGAGGAACGGTTTGATGTGGCGATCCGAAGGCGGTGCTTGAGAGCCGCCAAGCAGGGCCGCGACCGTGTGGTGCGCCGGTGCTGCGTAGCACGCAATGAAGAGGTCGCGGAGTTCCTCCCAGTATGCCACCATGGATCAAGGGAGGTTGAGCAGCCAAGCGCGTGGCTCACCGGCGAGGGCCATGGGGAGCCAGTTGGCCATGACCTTGTCATCGCCGCCGGCCTCGAGGACGGCCTCCTCGTACGCCAGCAGGAAAGCCGACAGGTCCGCCGCGCCGTCGTAGTGCGGCGGCATCTCCGGCTTGAACTTGGGCGGCCATCACACCTGCCGCAGGGCGGGGGCCAGGGCTCGGAGCCCCCTGGCCCCGTCGTCAGCGTCGGCTGTTGGAGTCGGTAGTGGGGCGCCTGCCATGAGAGCGAAGTGCGGTGGCGGCAGAGCGTAGATTGGCGGAGAGGAGCTACGGCGCACCCCTACCTGGCGCGCCAAATGTCGGATCACGGGTTTTGGCAAAACCCTCAAGGTTCAAACACTGGGGTGTGCGCGAAGAATTCCTCCCTACCGATCCACGCCCTAGCTCGCTAAGATCTCGCGGACGAACTCGACGAACTCACAGCACAAAGGACACGAGATTTATACTGGTTCGGGCCACCGTTGTGGTGTAATACCCTACTCCAGTGTGTGGTGGTGGATTGCCTCTTGGGCTGATGGTGAACAGTACAAGGGGAAGAACAGCCTCCTGAGGTTGAGGTATTCTTGTGCTTGACGAACTAGTGTGAGTGAGATGCCTCTCAATGAACTCGAGGTGTCCTTCTACGGTGGTGGCTAGCTTTACTTATATAGGCCCTGGTCCTCTCCCCAAATATTGAGCGGGAAGGGAGCCAACAACGGCCAATTTGAAAGGTGACAGCTAGTACAGCTTATCCTGACAAAAGTGGTCTTCGCCTGCAAAAGGCTCTGGTGGTGACACCGTCTTGGGCTCCATGGTGACCTCCGTCCTGCCATCCCGCTGGTCTTGGTCTTGTTGCACTAATATGGAAACCTTTGTTTGATGCCTCGGTACTCCGTGCCTGCGCTTGCCTCCTTAGCACCAAAGAGGAAACAAGGACGCTGCGCGCGCTGGCGCCCGCCTGGCGCCCCCCTGATCTTGATCGTCATGGCTCACATCACAAGAGCCTCGCGAGGTTTGCCCTGCCTTGATTTCTCCACTCGTCGCGAGGCAGCCTGGTGAGGCCGCTCCTGAGGAGGTCTTGTGTCGTCCTCCCTGCGAGGCTTGGCCCCTCGCGAGGGTCTTGAATGTCTCACTGATGAAGATGGGCCGTACAGGCTTGCTGCACAGCCATGCCGTGGGCCGCAGGCAGGCAAGTCTGGGGAACCCCGTTCCCAGAACGCCGACATGAACAACTGCTTCTTCTTGGTTGGCGCAACCTCTTTGGCCTTGGTGCTGTCCGCATCGGCACGTCGCGCCGTCGTGGCGGTCTTGGGGCGAGCCTGAGCGCCTCTAGGGCCTCCTTGGTGTCCCCAACTACTGTGAGGACGCCCTTGCTCCCGGGCATCTTCATGAGGTTGTAGGCCGGATGGGTCGCCACCATGAACTGAGCCAGAGCCGGGTACCCGAGGATAGCGTTGTACGGGAGGCTGATGTGGGCGATGCAAAGTCGATCAGCTCGGTGTGGTAGTTGTCGCAGGTGCTGAAGGTCATAGGAAGACGGATCTCCCCAGGGGGCTGGAGGGGCCGCCGCCGACGCCGGAGAAGGGCTTGCTGGGGCGGAGCCGCTCGAGTGGTACATGAAGGAGGCTGAAGGCCTCCACCGAGAGCACGTTGGTGACGGACACATTGCAGATGGTGGGCGTGCAAAGCATTGGGAGCACACCCGAGCCTATGGTGGTGACGGGACGATCCCCCGAGTCGAAGGTGAGGTTGGCCTTGGGCGCCGCCCAACCCGGGGGAGCCCCCGGGTGCTTGGGAGCGGCGCCGATCTGGCGAAGGAACGGCTTGATGTGACGATCTGAGGGCGGCGCTTGTGAGCCGCCGAGGAGGGCCGCGACAGCAAGGGGCGGCGGCGCCGCGAAGCGTGCGGTGAGGAGGTCGCGCAATTCCTCCCAGGACGCAACGGAAGATCCTGGGAGGGTGAGAAGCCAGGCATGTGGTGCACCTGTGAGAGCCATGGGAAGCCAGTTGGCCATGACCTTGTCGCTGCCCCCAGCCTTGAGGACGGCCTCCTTGTACGCCAGCAGGAAAGCCGACGGGTCCGCCGCGCCGTCGTAGCGCGGCGGCATCTCCGGCTTGAACTTGGGCGGCCACTGCACCTGCCTCCCCTGGCCCCGTAGCCAGCATCAGTCGTCGGAGACAGAATTGGGACGCCTGCCATGAGAGCGAAGCGCGGTGGCGGCGGAGCGCAGATCGACGGAAGGAAAACTTCGGCGCACCTCTACCTGGCGCGCCAAATGTCGGATTTCGGGTTCCGGCAAAACCCTTGAGGTTCGAACACTGGGGTGCGCACGAAGATCTCCCTCTACCTAATCACGCCCTCAGCCTCACCGCTGTCTCAAAGCTTAGCTCGACGAACCCGCAACACAAGAGACACGAGGTTTATACTGGTTCGGGCCACCGATGTGGTGTAATACCCTACTCCAGTGTGGTGGTGGTGGATTGCATCTTGGGCTGAGGATGAACAGTACAAGGGAAGAACAGCCTCCTGAGGTGAGGTGTTCTTGTGCTCGATGAAATTGTGTGGGTGAGGATGATCTAGAATCAGTTGCCTCCTACTGTGGTGGCTAGTCCTATTTACAGAGTGTTTAGTCACTGCTTGAACTTTGGAGGTGCTCTGCATTTTTGTTTTGCGGTCTCAGAAAGGGCTAGCGAGATACCACTATTGTCATATTATATCATGGTTGCTTTGATAACGTGTTGCTGTTTGAGATATCTTATTATTGCTCGCTAGCTGATTATGTCATTGATATGAGTTAATATAATTCTTAAGAGTTATTGTCGACTTGGTTAGTTATAATATTGGCTGAAAACCCGGGTGTTGTTTAAGGTTATTTATGCAAACAAGAGCAAAAGAGTTCGTAAAAGTTTTTCTTTTTCACTTTCAGTTTATCAACTGAATTGCTTGAGGACAAGCAAATGTTTAAGCTTGGGGTAGTTGATACGTCTCTGTCGTATCTACTTTTCCTAACGCTTTTCCTCTTGTTTTGGACTCTAATTTGCATGATTTGAATGAAACTAACCCAGACTGACGCTATTTTCAGCAAAACTACCATGGTGTTGTTTTTGTGCAGAAATAAAGTTCTCGGATTGGAACGAAACTTTGCGGGGCTTTTTTATACAATAAAAGACAATTTCTGGAGCCAAGAACTACTGGAGGGGGGCACCTGGGTGGGTACAACCCACCAGGGCGCGCCACCCCCTCCAGGCACGCCCAGGTGGGTTGTCCCCACCTGGTGGGCTCACAGACCCTGAAACCGACGCTATAAAATCACTTTTTTCCAGAAAAAAATCAAGGAGAAAGAAGTATCACATTCCACGAGACGGAGCCGCCACCGTCTCCTGTTCTTCATCAGGAGGCCAGATCTGGAGTCCGTTTGGGGCTCCGGAGAGGGGGGTCTTCGATCTTCATCATCACCAACCCTTCTCCATCGCCAATTCCATGATGCTCCCCACCGGGAGTGAGTAATTCCTTCGTAGGCTCACTGGTCGGTGAGGAGTTGGATGAGATTCATCATGTAATCGAGTTAGTTTTGTTTGGGCTTGAACCCTAGTATCCATTATGTTTTGAGATTGATGTTGCTATGACTTTGCCATGCTTAATGCTTGTCACTTTAGGCCCGGGTGCCATGATTTCAGATCTGAACCGTTTATGTTATCACCATTATATCTATGTTCTAGATCCGATATTGCAAGTTATAGTCACCTACTACATGTTATGATCCGGCAACCCCGGAGTGACAATAGTAGGGACACTTCCCGGTGATGACCGTAGTTTGAGGAGTTCATGTATTCACCGTGTGTTAATGCTTTGTTTCGGTTCTCTATTAAAAGGAGGCTTTAGTATCAGTTAGTTTCCAACAGGACCCCACTGCCATGGGAGGGTAGGACAAAAGATTTCATGCAAGTTCTTTCCATAAACACGTATGACTATTTATGGAATACATGCCTACATTATATTTATGAACTGGAGCCAGTGCCGTATTGCCCTAGGTTATAACTGTCACATGACGAATATCATCCAACAAATTGTCGATCCAATGCCTACGATTTTCCTACATATTGATCTTGCTGAGTTACTACTGCTGCTATTACTGTTGCACTTTCTACAAAAATCATTGCTATCATTGTTACCGTTACTACTGCTGTTGCTATTACTATCAAAACTATCATACTACTTTGGTACTGATCACTTTGCTGCAGATAATTAATCTCCAGGTGTGGTTGAATTGACAACTCAGCTACTAATACTTACAAATATTCTTTGGCTCCCCTTGTGTCGAATATATAAATTTGGGTTGAATACTCTACCCTCAAAAACTGTTGCGATCCCCTATATTTGTGGGTTATCACTCTAGTGTGCGTAGATGGCGTGGAGAGGAGTCCTTCTGCAAAAGCCTCTAAGGAAGTCAGTGGGGTTGGAGTGGTATACACTGGAGGTACAACCGTGGAAGTTGCTGCAGGTGCTGAGTAATCCTGGAGTCTCTGACAACAGGCACTGATGATGACCTTTGTGCCCTTGGCACTCTATGGAAAGTATCTATAGTTGGTCTATCCTCCCTGTCCTCAGCTTCTTCTTGGAGCTTCTCCATGGTGGTCTGTATCTCAGTGACCTTCACATCTAGGTCATGGAATTTAGTATCAATGATCCTCTCTAGACTTTCCTGATTTTGAGTCAAGGTGACCAAGCCCTTCTCAATTCTCATTGTAGCCTCAAGCAGATAACTGAGTTGATCTTGCTTGGTCTTGAGCATCACTGTGGAAGCATCTGGTGCATTGGCTGCCTTTGCTGCTTTTGCCTTCTCTATCTTCTCCTGGGCTTCTGCACAAGTAGGATGGGATGCATCCATGGCAACCTCGTTGTCCTCAAATCTGGCCTCAAGGGAAGATGCTCACTGTCTAGTAGATACTTCCCGGTTCCCATCTTGGAATTGATCAACATTTGAATGTGAGGGGCATATCCACAAGATCACTTTTGATCAGTAGATGTTCTCTTCACTATTTCAACAATCAAGCTTATCACCTTAAATTTCAGTGGCACATCAAACAAGTGAAGCAAGTTGATGGAGTGACCACGGATTGTTCTATGATCTCCTGATTTGGGCAAAAGAGTGTGCCTCAATATATTGTTCATGGTGGTCAAACCAGCAAGCGCTTAGTATATTGATCCAAACTTGTGAGTCTCCAAGGCTTTGTCAGGAATTGGCATGTACATGTTAGCCATGGAGTTGTGATCCTTCCTAGGCTTAGCATACACATCAATGTCATTCTCCTCTTCATATGGAGCATTAATCAGCTTGGCCCATTCTGAGATAGTTGATTGATACTTTGTTCCTTCAGTCATCCAGACAATCTTTCCATCAGGATAGAAGTGAGCAGTGGAGTAGAATTGCATGATCATCTCACCCTTCCACTTAGTCAACTTCTGTCCAACAAACTTGTCAACACCATTCATTCTGAAGCTCTCATGCACACTTGGGAAATAGTCCTCATTGTCATCAATGTATTTCCAGTCCACCCATTTCATGTCACATACTATGGGCTTCTTCTCCAAAAGGACAGTCTGATACGTCTCCAACGTATCTATAATTTTTATTGTTCCATGCTATTATATTATCATTCTTGGATGTTTTACAATCATTTTATAGTCATTTTATATCATTTTTGGTACTAACCTATTGACATAGTGCCCAGTGCCAGTTGTTGTTTTCTGCATGTTTTTACATCGCGGGAAATCAATACCAAACGGAGTCGAAACACAGCGAAACTTCTTGTGGATTCTTTTTGGACCAGAAGACATCCAGTGGGCCAAAGAAGTATCGAAGAGGGAGCCCGAGGTGAGCACAAGACACCAGGGCGTGCCTGGAGGCTCAGGCGCGCCCTGGTGGGTTGTGCCCACCTCGGTGGCCTCCCACACCGCCTCTTTGCTCTATCAATACCCCAATATTCCAGAAACCCTAGGGGAGTCGATGAAAATCAATTCTAGCAGCCGGAAGTCCAGAACCACCAGATCCAATCTAGACACCATCACGGAGGGGTTCATCATGTCCATTGGTGCTTCTCCGATGATGCGTGAGTAGTTCATTGTAGACCTACGGGTCCGTAGTTAGTAGTTAGATGGATTCCTCTCTCTCTTTTGATTCTCAATACAATGGTCTCTTGGAGATCCATATGATGTAACTCTTTTTGCGGTGTGTTTGTTGGGATCCGATGAACTTTGAGTTTATGATCAGATCTATCTTTTTATCCATGAAAGTTATTTGAGTCTTCTTGATCTCTTATATGCATGATTGCTTATAGCCTGGTATTTCTTCTCCGATATTTGGTTTTTTGGACAACTTGATCTATTTATCTTGCAATAGGAAGAGGTGCTTTGTGATGGGTTCGATCTTACGGTGCTTGATCCCAGTGACAGAAGGGAACCGACACGTACGTATCATTGGTATTAAGGATAACAAGATGGGGTCTATTTCTACATAAATAGAACTTGTCTACATCATGTCATCATTCTTATTGCATTGCTCCATTTCTCCATGAACTTAATACACTAGATGCATGCTGGATAGTGGTTGATGTGTGGAGTAATAGTAGTAGATGCAGGCAGGAGTCAGTCTACTAATCTTGGACGTGATGCCTATATAATGATCATTGCCTGGATATCTTCATGATTATTTGAAGTTCTATCAATTTCCCAACATTAATTTGTTCACCCACCGTATGCTATTTTTCTCAAGAGAAGCCACTAGTGAAACCTATGGCCCCCGGGTCTCTTCTTTATTATATTTTTCTTTGCGATCTATTTTTATTTGCTTTTATTTTCAGATCTATTAAACCAAAAATACAAAAATATCTTGCTGCAATTTTTGTTTATTTATTTTATCTCGCATTCCCGCGAGATCTATTTATCCAATCTACTACAATTTTACCTATCTTTTTACCCGTGAGGGATTGACAACCCCTCTCTTACGTCGGGTTGCAAGTATTTGTTCTTTGTGTGCAGGAGCTGTTTACGTGGTGTTGCATGGTTCTCTTACTGGTTCGATAACCTTGGTCTCATCACTGAGGGAAATACCTACCGTTGCAGTGCTGCATCATCCCTTCCTCTTTGGGGAAATACCGACGTAGTTCAAGCAAGCATCAAAAGGAATTTCTGGCGCCGTTGCCGGGGAGACATCATCAAATACTACCAGGTTCCTAATCACAAATATCATCTCCTTGCAATTTACATTATTTGCCACTTGCCTCTCGTTTTACTCTCCCCCACTTCACAAAAATTTGCCGTTTTATTCGCCCTCTTTTTCGTTCGCCGTTTTCTCGTCAGATCTGTTTTTGAGTGCAATCTTGTTGCGTAGTCACAATGACTCATGAGAACACCAAGTTGTGTGATTTCTCCAATACCAACAACAATGATTTTATTAGCACTCTGATTTCTCCTCCCGCCACTACTGCGGAGTCTTGTGATATTAATATCGCTTTGTTGAATCTTGTTATGAAAGATCAATTTTCCGGTACTCCTAATGAGGTTGCCACGTCCCATCGTAACACATTCGTGGAATTATGCGATATGCAAAAGAAAAAAGATGTGGACAATGATGTTGTGAAGTTGAAATTATTTCCATTTTCTTTGCGAGATCGTGCAAAAATTTGGTTTTCTTCTTTGCCTCGCAATAGTATCGATTCTTGGGATAAGTGCAAGGATGCTTTTATTACTAAGTATTTTCCGCCCGCAAAAATTATTTCCCTTAGAACCCAGATCATGAATTTCAAGCAACTTGAACATGAGCATGTTGAACAATCCTCGGAAGGATGAAATTGATGCTAAGGAATTGCCCAACTGATTGGTTAAATCTTTGGATGATCATACAAAAGTTTTATGCGGGGTTGAATTTTGTCTCTCGTAATCTTTTAGATTCTGCCGCGGGTGGTACTTTTATGGAAATTACTTTGGGTGAAGCCACCAAATTGCTTGATAATATCCTGGCAAATTATTCACAATGGCATACCGAAAGGCCTCCTACTAGTAAAAAAGTTAATTCGGTTGAAGAAATTTCTTCTTTGAGTGAAAGTTGATGCTCTTATGAAACTGGTTGCTAATAAAAGTGCTCCTATTGATTTTAATGATGTGCCTTTGTCTACTATGATTGAGAAAAATAGTGATGCCATAGATGTGAATTTTATCTCGCGAAACAGTTTCAATAAAAATGCTTATAGAGGTAATTTTAATGCTAGGACTTTTCCTAGTAATTCCTCTAATAATTGTGGTAATTACTTTGGTAATCCTTCTGATAATAATAATAGGAACACCTCTCATCTTGATAATAATATTAAAGAATTCATGAACACTCAAAAGGTTTTCAATGCTACAATGGAAGAAAAGTTGAATAAGATTGATGATTTGTCTAGAAGTGTTGATAGAATCTCTCATGATGTAGAAAATCTTAAGATGAAAATTTTGTGCCTAAGGTTGAAGAATCAATTAAAGCTCTTTATGTTTCTATGGATGAAAGTAAGAAAAGAACCGCTATGCTTAGAGCTAGAAGAGAATTTTTAGAAAAAGCGTTTTCTAGAGATTGCTTTCATAAAAGTTATGAAGATCTTAAAATGATTGGTGTTTCTCCTATTGCTTCTTTGTTCAGTAAAGTTAATATTGATGAAAAAGGGACTGAAGAAGAGTCAACATTAGCTAGAAGGCGTTCCGATAATTCGGAGGGTGAAAATCTTGTTGAGAAAATTGATAAAAGTGGGTTTGAAGAGGTCAAAACTTTAACTAGTGTAGGATCGAAAGTATGTCTAGAGGGGGGGGTGATTAGACTACTTGACCAAATAAAAATCTATCCTTTTCCCAATTTTACGTCTTGGCAGATTTTAGCAACTTAGAACAAGTCAACCAATCAACCTACACATGCAAGTCTAAGAGTATAGCAGCGGAATGTAAAACATTGCACATGAAGGTAAAGGGGGGAGTTTGGAGGGAGCAAACGCAATGTAGACACGGAGATTTTTTCCGTGGTTCGGATAGGTGGTGCTATCGTACATCCATGATGATGGAGACTTCAACCCACGAAGGGTAATGGCTGCGCGAGTCCACGGAGGGCTCCACCCACGAAGGGTCCACGAAGAAGCAACCTTGTCTATCCCACCATGGCCATCGCCCACGAAGGACTTGCCTCACTAGGGTAGATCTTCACGAAGTAGGCAATCTCCTTGCCCGTACAAACTCCTTGGTTCAACTCCACAATCTTGATGGAGGCTCCCAAGTGGCACCTAACCAATCTAGGAGACACCACTCTCCAAAAGGTAATAGATGGTGTATTGATGATGAACTCCTTGCTCTTGTGCTTCAAATGATAGTATCCCCAACACTCAACTCTCTCTCACGGATTAGGATTTGGTGGAAAGAAGATTTGAGTGGAAAGCAACTTGGGGAAGGCTAGAGATCAAGATTTATGTGGTTGGAATGGAATATCTTGGTCTCAACACATGAGTAGGTGGTTCTCTCTCAGAAAATGTATGCTGGAAGTTAGGGCATAAGTAATCTCGGTGAGACCGATTACACAAACTCGGTGGGACCGATTTTGGTAATAAGCTAAACAGAGAGATGGTCAGGCAAACTCGGTGGGACCGATTCGCTCATCTCGGCTGGACCGAAACGTTATGAAGGGGAAACAGAGAGTTTGCATTGCGAACTCGGTGAGACTGATCACTCATCTCGGTTGGACCGAAACGTTACGAAGGGAAACAGAGAGTTCGCAATCCCATCTCAGTGAGACCGAGATCCCTATCAGTGAGACCGAAGTGACTAGGGTTTCTGGCAGTGGCTATGTCAAATGAACTCGGTGGCGCCGGATAGATCAAGTCGGTAGGGCCGAGTTTGACTTTTGGTTTGGGACATATGTGCATATGAGAAAGTGGTTGAGGATTTTGGAGCATATCACTAAGCATTTTGAGCAAGCAAGCTATTAAGCAACACCTCATCCCCTTTTAATAGTATTGGCTTTCCTAAGGACTCAATCTGATCTTGGATCACTAAAATGAAAATGTAGAGCCTTGAGCTTGAGCCAATATGTGTCCTTAGCATTTTGAGGGGTCCACATTTCTAATCCTTTCCATGCCAATTATTGAACTTACTGAAATAATCATCTTGAAGTAGCATTAGTTCAATGAGCTATATGTTGTTAGTAATTACCAAAACCACCCAGGGATAGTTGCACTTTCAATCTCCCCCCTTTTTGGTAATTGGTGAGAACATATAGATCAAAGCTTCGACAAATGATAATAAGATTTAAGTACATCGTCGCTTTGAGAAGTATGTGATAAGCAAGAGCTCCCCCTAAATTTGTGCATTATTTAAGATTTGCTTCTAAATGCAAATGCACAGTCGATTAGGATCATGGGTTACTCTTCCATGTCACATACATCTTGGTGGAGCGCTGAAAATGATAGGAATTAAAACATGCACTCATCACCAAGCAAAGTGAATGATCATATAGGGATATAAAAGATAATATCATCCAAGCAAACATTAAAGTATGATATGATCAAACACATGATCATACAAGTGTCTCACACACAGACATTAAGTATCAAACGAGCACACACAAAACTATCAAACAAATAGCAAGAGAGATAAAGAAGCAAAACACTCTCTCTCGAAGCCTATGATCTATACATTTCTCCCCCTTTGGCAACAAGTTACCAAAAAGTTTGAAAATGCATAGTGCTATGCGTCTCTCTAGGCTTGGTCTTTGGGAGGTGGTGTAGAGAGGACTCCAAGGACGATGGCATCAGTAGACGTTGTTGGAGCTGGTGGAGTGGCAACTGGAGGTGGCACTGAAGCTGTTGCTGCTGGTGCTGAAGTAGTTGCTCTGGGGTCAGGTATGGGCACTGTAGCAGACCTCTGACCTCTAGGCACTCTGCGAAAAGCATCTGCGGTACCCTGTCCTTTTTTTCTCCTTTGCTTCCTCATGGAGTTGTTCAACTATAGTCTGTATCTCCGTTACTTTCAGATCAAGATCATAAAACTCGGTCTCAATGATCCTCTCCAAGCTCTCCTGATTCTGAGTCAGGGTGGCCAAGCCCTACTCAATTCTCAAAGTTGCTTGAATCAGATAAGCTAGCTGATCTTGTTTTGACCTTAAGATCACTTGAGATGCCTCCTCAACACTTGGCATCTTTGTAGCTTTTTCTGCCTTTGCGTTTGCTCTCTTCTCATGTGCTTGCACTGATGTAGGACCATCTTCATTCATCACAACTGTGTTATCTTCAAATTCTGATCTCAAGGGTAAGTTCTCCTTGTCCAACAAATAAATACCTGTGCCCATCTTGGAGTTGATGAGCACCTGAATGTGTGGAGCATACCCACAAGACCTCTTCTGATCTGCAGCTGTCCTTTTGATTGTCTCAACAATCACACTCATGACCTTGAATTTCTGAGGAACATCAAATATTTGCAGCAAATTGATTGAATGTCCTCTGATCATCTTGTGATCTCCAGATTTAGGTAACAGAGTATGCCTCAAGATTGTGTTGATTGTAGCTAGACCAGACAACAAGTAATGCACAGATCCAAACTTGTGTGTTTCCAAAGCTTTGTCTGGGATCTCTTTGTACATATTTGCCATAGAGTTGTGGTCTTTATTCTTCTTGGCATACACATCCAAATCATCCTCATGCTCCTCAGGGGCTTTTATCAGCTTGGCCCACTCAGCAATAGTTGTCTGGTACCTTGTACCTTCAGACATCCAAACAATTCTACCATCTGGATAGAAATGAGCAGTGGAGTAGAATTGCATGATGAGTTCATCATTCCATTTGGTAAGTTTCTGTCCCACAAACTTATCAACACCACATGCTTTGAAGCTTGTATGTACTCCTGGAAAATGATCTTCATTCTCATCAATGTATTCGCAATCAACCCACTTCATATCACAGACTATAGGCTTCTTGTCAAGCAGAATGGTTTCATAGAAATCTTGTTGTTCTTTGGTGTGGAACCTGTAGTCCACAACAGTCTTCCTTCTCACGGCATATGGATCAGACTGTCTCCAAAGTCTCAACCCTGCATCCTTCCTGATGTTCATATCCTCTGCCACTGGATGAGTTTCATTATGGTCTGGAATCTTTGGTTTTAGTTTCCTCAGCACTTGGGCTTCAGCATCTTCTTCTTCAACTTCAGGCACTGGGGCCCTGCTCTTCTCTTCAGCTGGGATGTTGTCGGATCACGGGTTCCGGAAAAACCCTCAAGGTTCGAACACTGGGGTGCGCACGAAGATCTCCCCTAGTGATCCACGTCCTAGCTTCGCTAATATCTCAAGGGCTAACTCGACGAACTCGCAACACAAGGGACACAAGATTTATACTGGTTCGGGCCACCGCTGTGGTGTAATACCCTACTCCAGTGTGGTGGTGGTGGATTGCCTCTTGGGCTGAGGATGAACAGTACAAGGGGAAGAACAGCCTCCTGAAGCGAGGTGTTCTTGTGCTTGGCGAGTGGGTGTGTGGTTGAGGATCCGATGATCGGTTCTCTCCTCCTCCCTCTGTGGTGGCTAGTCCTATTTATAGAGGCACTGGTCCTCTCCCCAAATATTGAGCGAGAAGGGAGCCAACAACGGCAAAATTGAAAGGGGACAACTAGTACAACTTATCCTGATAAAAGCAGTCTTCGCTTGCAAAAGGCTCTGGTGGTGACGCCGCCTTGGGCTCCATGGTGACCTTCGTCTTGCCGTCCTGCTGGTCTTGGTCTCGTTGCACTGATATGGAAACCTTTGCTTGACGCCTCAGTACTCCGCGCCTGCGCTTGCCTTCTTAGCACCAAAGAGCAAGGACACTGTGCGCGCTAGCGCCCGCCTGCGCCCGCTTGGTCTCGATCGTCATGGCTCACGTCGCGAAGTTTGCCTTGCCTTGATCTCTCCGCCCCTCGCGAGCCAACCTGGTGAGGCCGCTCCTGAGGAGGTCTTGCGTCGTCCGCCTCGCGAGGGTCTTGAATACCTTGTTGACGAAGATGGGCCATACGGGCCCGCCAGCAGAGCCACGCCATGGGCCGCAGGCAGGCAAGTCTGGGGACCCTCATTCCCAGAATGCCGACAGTAGCCCCCGGGCCCAAGGCACGCTCGGGCTTGGCTTCGAGGCGAAGCCAAAGGTCAAGTGCGGAGCGCCGCGGGCTCCAATAGCCTGCGGCCTTGGTTGACGCGTGGTGGTTGATTGGACGTGGGCGTCTCCGCTTCCCCACGCTGCCTCGGGAACTGCCCGACTTGACAAGTCCCTGTGACATGCAAGGAAAAACCATCATTACCTGTGATCGTGGGGGGCGCTGGTTGGCCTTCTCTTGCCATAAATGGGGATGGGGAGCGGAGCCCCCGTTGCCCATCTCTTCCCATTCCGCTTGCTTCTCCTCCTCTGCTCCATCACCGGCACCAATGGTGCCCATCCGAAGGTTTTCCGCTGCAGAGAAAGCAAAGACTCCCCTCGACGGGCCGGTGCCGCTGAAGAAGAGGCAGGTCCACTGCCGCGACGCGGTGACGATGCAGGTGGTGACGAGGCCTTTGTGCGAGCGGCCTCCTCCTGGGTATCCGTTACACCTGTACGCCCGAGCCGGGGGTTCAGGAGGGAGAGGCGACGAGCGCCGGCGCACTCGCCGTGGCCGTGGTCGCCGTGCCGCAGTGGCGCGCGTTGCCGCCCCTGGAGTCCACGCCACGGACTCCTCGCGCGAGCTCGTGCGGTGGGCGGCGATGCCCCGAGCACTTGGATCCGCTTCCCTTCCTTCTTCTTGGCTGAGATGCCGCCGAGGGGGCCCCTTGGGCTTTAGCTGCAGCACGCCGACTACGACAAGCCGGCGACTGGCGCGGAGGTTGAGGCCGTCTCCCGGGGAAGATCTTCATGACCTGAGGCTGGGGTGAGGTCTCCCAGTGTGTCGCACGGAGGGCGCCCTCGCGATCCATTTCGTGTACGACGGCGCCTCCACGCTGTTCTTCAAGGTCTTCGACGTAGAAGGCCACCGTCTGGAGTGTTGCCCCAGGTGGGGTCATCAGGCTTGTGCCGCAGCTGGGGCAGTGCCTGCTGCTCGCGTTGCCAGCGGCTCCTTTGGAAGCCGCAGCGACACTTGGGAGTCCAGCGATTCTCCCGAGCTCTACGAGACCCCAGAGACGAGCGACGACAGCTACGTGCCCCCAAGCTCTCGCCGAGCCCGGAGCAGGGCTGCAGCGTCTGGCCATCGCCGCCGATCTGGATGAGGTTGGCGCCGGCCTCTGGTGGCCCACTGTTGATGATGGCGTCATCCACAGGGGCGCGTGTAGATAGGATTCCCTAAGTTCTTGCTTTTTGTTCCCTGCGAGGAATCAAGAAGTACCCCATGGGGGTGTGTAAAGGTTTTGTAATGTCTCTTGTCAATATTGTCCTTATTATGAACTTGCGCGATCGCGAGTCCTGCTTCAGCTCGGTCTCCCTTTCCGGCCTCGCGATGACTTGGTGCTCTACGCTGACAGGTCCCGGTCCCCAGGCAGGCTGCAGCCGTCGCTGGTATGCCAGGTCGCGTGCCGTGGTCAAGGCCAGGACGTGAGCAGCCCGAGGTCCAGTAAGAGTTCCTGAGGCGTGATGCTCAAGAGGTCCCCTTTAGCACTCAAGCAGCCGTTGAGAGGTAAGAAAGGGGGTGACGTTGCTGCAGCAGGGCTGCGGTTAGTATGGTTCATAATCCTTAGCGGTTTAGCCAACCCGGGCCTTTGCTCCTCTTTGATAGAAGTAGCTCTCTCCCCCTTCTCCATGCTCTCCTTCATGCTCTACGTCCTCGGGTCCCCGCCCTCGAGTGAGCTCAGTCGCCGCTGGTATGCCAGGTCGCATGCCGTGGTCAAGGCCAGGGGGTGAGGGCTGGAGAGCCAGCAGGAGCCCCTAAGTCGCAATGCTCAGGAGCCCCCTTTTATCGTGCAAGCGGATTGCATGGGAGAAGAGGGAGCTCGCGGTTCCGCCTGCCGACATCTTTAGGAGATTCCTGCGAGCCAACACAAGGAGAGACACAGTTTGCCATTATGGTTGCCGGTCTGCCGCCGGTTGCCTCGCGAAGAGATGAAGGAACTGAGGGCCCGGTGAGGTGACGTTCGCGGGGCGTGCTGCGAGTCAGAGCTCGACCGCTCAGGTTTGTGAACGTTGCAGGGACGGACCCGAGTACAAGCGTCGTGCCAGCATGAGCAGCCCCCGTGGCGGGTGAGAATTGAGCAGGTGATAGTCATAGGTAGATCAAGCATGGCAAGCAAACTAGCTTAAGTAAATGCATGGAAGATACATGCCACTGGGTCAGGCCCAAGCGGCTTGGGGATGATGCAGCCCGAGGGGCGCCCCCGGCAAGGTAAGCTAAAGACATGAAAAGGGATACATGCCACAGGGACGGACCCACGTGGCCTGGGAATGATGCAGCCCGGGGCGCGCTCCCAGCTAAATAAGCTTGGAAAATGTCACCTGGTTCTATTGATGAAGGGATGTTGGGGCAGATGAAGGTGCGCGGCGAAGGGGTCGCTCCTCACGAGCCACCGGGGCCCTGAGCCTCCGGAGGCTCTGGGGGTCCAGGCGGAATTGAGGACCGTCTCCGTCTCCGTCAGGACGGCGTGGTGCCTGGCCTCCTGAGTCGCTAGGGCGCGCCGCAGGTTGCGCTGATAGGCAAACGCCACGCTCGGCAGGCCAAAAGGCATGCGAACATAGCTGTGCGGTGGGCCCTCGCAGCGTCCCACACACGAAGGCCAGAAGGGCTCCTGAGACGCGGCCCTGCTGAGCCCTGGCACGTCGATGCAGACGCGTAGTCCGGCATCCTTGCGTGGATGGGGGGCTGCGGCAGGTGAGCGGCGGTTGCCGCGCATGGCCCTCGCATCCTGCAGTTCCTGAGTGGCCTTGGTGATGAATTCCTGAGCGCTGGGCGCTCCTTGCCCTGTGTCCTCCTAAGGGAAGCGTGCCATGAAGCACGCCTCCAGATGGTGCCCGAGCGCCTCCCTCGTGATGTTGGCAAGGTCTGAGGCCCTCCAGAAGAGAGCCCCCAAGCCCTGCCTGAGAAGCGCGCCGGGCACGCTTTCCTATGCGATGGAGGGAGGCGCCCCAGGTGTGGGCGCCGATCCAGACGTGGTGTCGCTTGAGGCGCCGCTTGCCTGAGGCCCTGCGCGGAGCAGCTGCTTCTTCTTGGGGGTGGCCTTAGGAGGGCACTCGTTCTTGCTATTGGGGTCGTTGATTGCTGCAACTTGGAAGGCACGCACGAGAGAGCACACCGTGTCTCTTTCTTCGCACGGGACTGTGATGATTCCGCCGCTTCCTGGCATCTTGAGGACATTGTAGCCGTGATGGGTCACCGCCATGAACTTGGCCGGGGCTGGTTCCCGAGGATCGCATTATATGGCAGGCGGATGTGGGCGACGTCGAAGTCGATGAGCTCGGTACGGTAGTTGTCGCGCTGTCCGAACGTGACGGGAAGGTGGACCTGCCCGATCGGGGTAGTGGAGCCGTCGATCACTCCTGAGAAAGGCTTGGTGGACTGAATCTGGTCATACGACACTTGGAGGTTGTCGAACGTGTCGTCGGACAGGACGTTGAGCCCCGCGCCACCATCGATGAGGGTCTTGGTGACTTGCACGTTGCTGATGACTGGTGAACAAAGCATTGGGAGGGCGCCAGCGGTAGCCGCGCACTTGAGCTGATCTGCCGAGCTGAACATGACGGCGCACTTGGACCATTTGAGCGGGCGCGTGTGTTGGGGAACGTAGCAATAAGTCAAAATTTTCCTACGTGTCACCAAGATCAATCTAGGAGATGCTAGCAACGAGAGAGAGGGAGTGCATCTTCATACCCTTGCAGATCGCTAAGGGGAAGCGTTACAAGAACGCGGTTGATGGAGTCGTACTCGTGGCGATTCAAATCGCGGAAGATCCGATCTAGCGCCGAACGGACGGCGCCGAACGGACGGCGCCTCCACGTTCAACACACGTACAGCCCGGGGACGTCTCCTCCTCCTTGATCCAGCAAGGGGAGAGGAGAAGTTGAGGGAGAACTCCAGCAGCACGATGGCCTGGTGGCAATGGAGCTCGTGGTTCTCCGGCAGAGCTTCGCTAAGCACTACGGAGGAGGAGGAGGAGTTGGAGGAGGAGAGGGCTGCGCCTTGCCAGGGTTGCGGCTGCCCTCCCACCCCCCTCTATTTATAGGGGCAAGGGAGATGGGGGCCGGCCCCCTCCAGATGGATCTAGAGGGGGGGCGGTGGCCAAGGGGGGAGGCTTGCCCCCCAAGCCAAGGGGGCGCCCCCTTTGGGGTTCCCCCCAACCCTAGGCGCATGGGACCTAGGGGGGTTTGGAGCCCAGCCCACCTAGGGGCTGGTTCCCCTCTATATTCGGCCCATAGGGCCCTCCGGGGCAGGTGGACCCCCCCGGTGGACCCCCGGAACCCTTTCGGTGGTCCCGGTACAATACTGATACACCCCCGAACACTTCCGGCGACCGAATAAGGACTTCCCATATATAAATCTTCGTCTCCAGACCATTCCGAAACTCCTCGTGACATCCGGGATCTCATCCGGGAATCCGAACAACCTTCGGTAACCACATACTATTTCCCATAACAACTCTAGCGTCACCGAACCTTAAGTGTGTAGACCCTACGGGTTCGGGAACCATGCAGACATGACCGAGACATCTCTCCGGCCAATAACAAACAGCGGGATTTGGATACCCATGTTGGCTCTCACATGTTCCACGATGATCTCATCGGATGAACCATGATGTCGGGGATTCAATCAATCCCGTATACAATTCCCTTTGTCCATCGGTATGTTACTTGCCCGAGATTCGATCGTCGGTATCCCCATACCTCGTTCAATCTCGTTACCGGCAAGTCTCTTTACTCGTTCCGTAACGCATGATCCCGTGGCTAACTCCTTACTCACATTGAGCTCATTATGATGATGCATTACCGAGTGGGCCCAGAGATACCTCTCCGTCATACGGAGTGACAAATCCCAGTCTCGATTCGTGCCATCCCAACAGACACTTTTGGAAATACCTGTAGTGCACCTTTATAGCCACCTAGTTACGTTGTGATGTTTGGTACACCCAAAGCATTCCTGCGGTATCCGGGAGTTGCATAATCTCATGGTCTAAGGAAATGATACTTGATATTAGAAAAGCTCTTAGGAAACGAACTACATGATCTTGTGCTATGCTTAGGATTGGGTCTTGTCCATCACATCATTCTCCTAATGATGTGATCCCGTTATCAATGACATCCAATGTCCATGGTCAGGAAACCATAACCATCTATTGATCAACGAGCTAGTCAACTAGAGGCTTACTAGGGACATGTTGTGGTCTATGTATTCACACATGTATTACGATTTCCAGTTAATACAATTATTGTCGGAGTAAATGGCCACGGGTAGCCTAACCGACTCCCCTGGCTCTTCGAAAAATTATCAGGCCAATCGAGCCTTCAAGCATCCAGAGCATGGGACCGCCTTCCTCTGGCCGGCTATCCCCAAGGCCGACTACCGGAAGGCGACCCGGCCTCAAAAACCTTCCCGAAGAAAGTTACGAGATGGCCGACTCCAGGAAGCCGGCCCAAAGAGGACCGACTCCCAGAAGCCGGCCATGAAGAAGGCCGACTCCCAGAAGCCGGCCAAGACTGCACCCACCAGGGCTGCACCCACATAACGGTGATAAGACGGGGCGTGGCCGCAGTACGGCCCACTACCCCTGAATCCCGGAACATGCATGGCCACAGGGCGCAGTACGGGTCAGCCATCCCCCGTCCGGCGCGGCACTGTAGCCATGTTGACCTCGACGTCACCCACGACAGCCGCCAGTACGGCCCGCGGGCGGCGGGCCCCTTTAGCCAGAGAGACGCTCGAAGGCGGCCCGGCCTCCCCTAGTCGGCCTGGGGCGTAGCCGGCTCCCAATAGCCGGCTACCTCCCTCCCTCGAAACATGTGCATCATTAAGGAGACAAGACAAGGTGAGGCTACAGTGAGAGCCCGCAAGGTGGCGGCACTGTAGCCACGCTTACCTCGACAAAGGCCTTGTCATCAGAGGCGAGGCAACAGTAACCAACCGCCGACAAGGCCCCCAGGCGGTGGGGCCGGCCTGTCGGCCAAGAGGCCGGCAGCCGGCGGGACCCACCAGTCGGCGGGCCCCAATGGCCGGCGGAGAAGCCGGCGAGCACAGACATTGACGGCTGGGACCCGCACCCAGCCGGATTACCATTGTACCCCTGGGGGGTAGGCCTATATAAATCCCCCGGGACACCCATGCAAAGGGTTGATCTCATAGAGTTTTACACACCACATAGAGAGAAAAGGAGAGCTAGCCTTGCCCTTCTTCTTCCCCTAGCCAAACAGCTCAAGGAGCACCTATAGCTACTTGTGTTGATCTAGTGATCATGCGGAGACCCCGCAGAGCAGGACTAGGGGTGTTATCTCCAGGAAGAGCCCCGAACCTGGGTAAGATTCACCGGCGTGCATGTCTTCGCCTTATCCCGTTTCCAGGCACCGGCGATGTCTTACTGGCTCCCACAATGATAAGCCACCCATTGGCATATGTCGCACCTACCACCCGACATTTGGCGCCCACCGTGGGGCCAGATGCACCGTCGTCCGGAGACCTGTTCTGGACGGGAACCCTTTTCCTCCCCCGCGAGCGTAGCCAGCCTGCTACGCCCGATGGCGCTTGCCCTGACGCGCTGCAAGGCGTCGAAGATGCCTGCGCGGCGAGCTGCCTCGCCGACCTTCTTGGCGAGACTCGCATCTCCGACGAGCCCGCGTCCGACGCAGGCACAGACTACCCCGAGAGCCGCCTCGTCAGCCTCCTCGACCAGCTTCACGTCTCCAGCGAGCTTGCTGTGGAGTTGGAGTCAGTCGGCTCCACCGACCCGATGCTTGTCGACTCCGACACGGCATCGCTTGACGCCTTCCCCACCGATGTGGTGATCATCGACGACCCTCTCCCTCGAGCCGACAGTGGCAGCAGCGCTGTCACTAAGGTTCTGGTCATCAGCCACGGCACCGTCTCTGGCGAGAACGCCCATGATGCCCTACAAGCGGCGCTGCACGACTTGTCCGTCCCCATCCCGGCCGACGCCGACGCCGAGACTCTGGAGGCACGCCGCCTCGCCCTCATCGCAGAGGGCCAGAAGATAGCATCCATGAGACGCCTCACTGAGGCTCACCAGCGCAAAGTCGACCGCGCCGCCTTTGGTACGCCGCCTCCTGGCGGGCCGAGCCGAGCCGGCCTCGTCAAGAAGCGCGGCGCGGCCATCGCCAGCATGCTGGGAGTAGACCGCCCAGTCTACGCCACGCCACTCAAGAACCTGCGAGCCGCTCAGGCGGCCGCAGAAGAGCTGAACGGGCTGGGGGCTGATGAGCTCCCCTACATGACAAGACGCATCTAGTAGCTGATCGACGCGGCCGCAGAACGGCATGAAGCCGGCGCCCGCGCTGAGAGTCCTCCCCCACGCCGGGAACACGCTGCAACATCCCGGACGCCGACTGCAAGCGGCGCCCGCGCAAGGAAAGACAAGGAGCCGGCTGCTAGCCGCAGCCGGACTCGAATCACCATTGAGCGCGACGCAGAAGGCCACCCCCGAGCGGTGGAACGACAAGGTAATCCGCCTCCCCCTCCGTCTCGTGGGGAGAGATATCCCACCCCGCCGCCTGTCACGCACCTGACTCTCGATGGCCGACTAGGCCACCGCGAAGGAGTCAGCGAGAATGATGCCCGCCACCGGATCAACCGCCTAGCGCGATCCCTGGCGCTAGAAGAAGAAGATGATGACGGCCCGCCTTTCTTTGGCCCCCGCATCCGCGACGAGCCCTTCCCCAAAGGGTTCTCACTCCCCAGAGACACGCCAAAGTACAACGGATCCGGGAAGCCGGAAGATTGGCTGATCGACTACTCTACCGCAGTCAGCATAGCAAACGGCAACAGGCGCGTTGCCGTAAAATATGTCCCTCTCATGCTTCAAGGCACGGCGCGCACCTGGCTGAACATCCTCAAGCCCTACAGCGTCAACAGCTGGCTAGACTTCACGGAAGTCTTCGTCCGCAACTTCACCAGCACATACAAGCGGCCTCCCAAGCCCCGCCAGCTCTCCTTATGCATCCAAGGGCCCAGCGAATCGACTCGCGACTACCTCACGCGGTGGGCCGAGCTCCGCAACTCCTGCGAGGGGGTGCACGAGGTTCAAGCCATAGAATACTTCACCGCCGGGTGCCGAGAGGGCACCCTCCTCAAGCACCGACTCCTCTGCGACGAGCCGACTACCCTCGACGAGCTGCTGATCATAGCAGACAAGTACGCCACGCCGACTCCTCGATGAAGACCGAGCTCCGAGTGGACGCCTCTGGAAAGGTGCTCGCTCCAGCTCCCACGACGCCGGCTGGCGACTCCAACTGATGCCCCTACCAGAATGACCACAAGCGCAAGGCCCCCATGCCGCCTTCCACCAGTCGGCAAGTAGCCACCATCGAAGACGAACAGCCCGAACAACGGCCCGCTCCTAAGAAGAAGGGCGGCAGGCCGGCTTGGCAGCCGGCCTTATCCTACAAGCAAACTCTCGATGCCCCCTGCAAGTTCCACAGCGGCGTGAAGCCGTCCAACCACACGACCCAGAAGTGCCATTGGCTCACGCGGATCTCCAAGGGCGAAGGGCTGGTGCCGCCTCCGCCTCCTGGCCCGCCGCCTCCAGCCCCTCAGTAGCCGGTTGTTCGACCAGCAGTCGGAGCCATTCAGGATGAGTTCCCAGATGAGCACGTCGCCTATGTCGTCTTCACGAGCCAGGTTGAAGACAAGCGCAGTCAGCGCCGACAGCACCAAGAAGTCAACGCGGTCGCCTCCAGCAACCCCGAGTTCATGCATTGGTCTAAAAGGCCCATCAGCTGGAGCCGGGCCGATCACTTAGAGGTGATGTCATCTCCCGGCACCTACGCATTGGTGTTGGACGTCACCCTCGCAACGGAAAGGCGAGCTGCCCGTTTCTCCCGCGTGCTGATTGATGGTGGAAGCAGCATCAACATACTGTACCGAGACACCATGAAGAAGTTGAACCTCAAGGCGAAGCAGCTCATGCCAAGCCGGACTGTGTTCCATGGCATCGTACCCAGCCTATCCTGTTCCCCAATCGGCAAGATCAAGATGGATGTTCTCTTCGGAGACAAGGATCACTTTCGCCGAGAAGCGATCTGGTTTGAAGTAGTGGATCTACAGAGCCCTTACCACGCCTTGCTTGGCCGACCTGCCCTGGCCAAGTTCATGTCTATGCCCCACTACGCCTACCTCAAGATGAAGATGCCGAGTTCAAAGGGGATCATCACCATAGCCGGAGACTACAAGAAGTCCATCAAGTGCGCTTCGGCCAGCAGCCGACTGGTCGAGTCCCTCGTGATTGCTGAAGAGAAGAAGATGCTGGACCGAGTCGTGACCATGGCCGGCAAGCAGCCGGCCCTGTCCCCCAGCCCCAAGGAATACGATGCTCAGGGCTCCTTCCAGCCGGCCAAGGAGACAAAGAAGATACCTCTGGACCCGGAGAACCCGGAGAGGTTTGCCATCATTGGTGCAAACCTGGACAGTAAATAGGAAGGCGAGCTCTTCGACTTCCTCCGTGAGAATCGGGACATCTTTGCATGGTCCCCAAAGGACATGCTGGGTGTTCCGAAGGATTTTGCCGAGCACAAGCTACACGTCCGAGCGGACGCGAAACCAGTCAAGCAGCCTCTCCGCCGAGTGTCGGAGGAGAAGAGAAGGATCGTAGGAGAAGAGATAGCCCGGCTCCTGGCCGCCAGCTTCATTATGGAGGTGTTTTTCCCAAAGTGGCTTGCCAACGCGGTCTTAGTGTTGAAGAAGAACAATAAATGGCGTATGTGTATAGATTACACCAGTTTCAACAAAGCCTGCCCCAAAGATCCGTTTGCCCTACCACGGATCGATCAAGTGATAGACTCCACAGCCGGATGCGAGCTGTTGAGTTTCTTGGATGCTCACTCAGGATACCACCAGATCAAGTTGGACCCAGCCGACCGCCTGAAGACCGCCTTCATCACACCATTCGGAGCTTTCTGCTACCTGACTATGACATTCGGCTTGAGGAATGCCGGTGCCACTTTTCAGCGTTGCATGCAGAAATGCCTCCTCAAGCAACTCGGCAGAAATGCCCACGTCTACGTAGACGATATTTTGGTGAAGACGGAGAAGCGCGGCACCCTGCTGGAAGACCTCAGAGAAACATTTGCCAACTTGCGCCGATTCCAGATCAAGCTCAACCCCGAGAAATGCGTGTTCGGAGTACCAGCCGGCGAGCTTCTAGGCTTTTTGGTCTCCGAACGCGGCATTGAGTGCAACCCAGTGAAGATCAAGGCCATTGAGAGAATGGAGATTCCTACCAAGTTGCGAGACGTTCAGAAGTTCACCGGGTGCCTGGCCTCCCTAAACCACTTTATCAGCCGGCTAGGGGAGAAGGCTCTCCCCCTGTACCGACTCATGAAGAATGAAGGAAATATGCCCTAGAGGCAATAATAAAGTATTATTTATTTCCTTATATCATGATAAATGTTTATTATTCATGCTAGAATTGTATTAACCGGAAACATAATACATGTGTGAATACATAGACAAACAGAGTGTCACTAGTATGCCTCTACTTGACTAGCTCGTTGATCAAAGATGGTTATGTTTCCTAGCCATAGACATGAGTTGTCATTTGATTAACGGGATCACATCATTAGGAGAATGATGTGATTGACTTGACCCATTCCGTTAGCTTAGCACTCGATCGTTTAGTATGTTGCTATTGCTTTCTTCATGACTTATACATGTTCCTATGACGATGAGATTATGCAACTCCCGTTTACCGGCGTAACACTTTGTGTGCTACCAAACGTCACAACGTAACTGGGTGATTATAAAGGTGCTCTACAGGTGTCTCCAAAGGTACTTGTTGGGTTGGCGTATTTCGAGATTAGGATTTGTCACTCCGATTGTCGGAGAGGTATCTCTGGGCCCACTCGGTAATGCACATCAGTATAAGCCTTGCAAGCATTGTAACTAATGAGTTAGTTGCGGGATGATGTATTATGGAACGAGTAAAGAGACTTGCCGGTAACGAGATTGAACTAGGTATCGAGATACCGACGATCGAATCTCGGGCAAGTAACATACCGATGACAAAGGGAACAACGTATGTTGTTATGCGGTCTGACCGATAAAGATCTTCGTAGAATATGTGGGAACCAAGATGAGCATCCAGGTTCCGCTATTGGTTATTGACCGGAGAGGTGTCTCGGTCATGTCTACATAGTTCTCGAACCCGTAGGGTCCGCACGCTTAACGTTACGATGACAGTTATATTATGAGTTTATATGTTTTCATGTACCGAAGGTTGTTCGGAGTCCCGGATGTGATCACGGACATGACGGGGAGTCTCGAAATGGTCGAGACATAAAGATTGATATATTGGAAGCCTATGTTTGGACACCGGAAGTGTTCCGGGTGAAATCGGGATTTTTCCGGAGTACCGGGAGGTTACCGGAACCCCCCGGTAACTTAATGGGCCTTAGTGGGCCTTCCTTCCTCCCCTCCACCTCTTCCCCCTCTCTCCTAGTCCAACATGGAAAAGGGGGGAGTCCTACTCCCAGTAGGAGTAGGACTCCTCCTAGGCGCGCCTCTCCTCCTTGGCCGGCGGCCTCCCCCTTGCACCTTTATATACGGGGGTAGGGGGGCACCTCTAGACACACAATTGATTAACGATCTTTTAGCCGTGTGCGGTGCCCCCCTCCACCATATTACACATCGATAATATCGTAGCGGTGCTTAGGCGAAGCCCTGCGTCGGTAGAACATCATCATCGTCACCACGCCGTCGTGCTGACGAAACTCTCCCTCAACACTCGGCTGGATCGGAGTTCGAGGAACGTCATCGAGCTGAACGTGTGCTAAACTTGGAGGTGCCCTGCGTTCGGTACATGATCGGTCGGATCGTGAAGACGTACGACTACATCAACCGCGTTGTGTTAACGCTTCCGCTTTCGGTCTACGAGGGTACGTGGACAACACTCTCCCCTCTCGTTGCTGTGCATCACCATGATCTTGCGTGTGCGTAGAATTTTTTTGAAATTACTACGTTCCTCAACAGTGGCATTCGAGCCTGGTTTTATGCATTGATGTTATGCATGAGTAGAACACAAGTGAGTTGTGGGCGATATAAGTCATACTGCTTACCAGCATGTCATACTTTGGTTCAGCGGTATTGTGAGATGAAGCGGCCCGGACCGACATTACGCGTACGCTTACGCGAGACTGGTTTCACCGTTGCGAGCACTCGTTGCTTAAAGGTGACTGGCGGGTGTCTGTCTCTCTCACTTTAGTTGAACCGAGTGTGGTTACGCCCGTTCCTTGCGAAGGTTAAAACAACAGTAACTTGAAAAACTATCGTTGTGGTTTTGATGCGTAGGTAAGAACGGTTCTTGCAAAGCCCGTAGCAGCCACGTATAACATGCAACAACAAAGTAGAGGACGTCTAACTTGTTTTTGCAGGGCATGTTGTGATGTGATATGGTCAAGACATGCTGCTATATTTTATTGTATGAGATGATCATGTTTCGTAACCGAGTTATCGGCAACTGGCAGGAGCCATATGGTTGTCGCTTTATTGTATGCAATGCAATCGCCATGTAATTGTTTTACTTTATCACTAAGCAGTAGCGGTAGTCGTAAAAGCAATAGTTGGCGAGACGACAACGATGCTACGATCGATATCAAGGTGTCGAGCCGGTGACGATGGTGATGATGACGGTGCTTCGGAGATGGAGATCACAAGCACAAGATGATGATGGCCATATCATATCACTGATATTGATTGCATGTGATTTTTATCTTTTATGCATCTTATTTTGCTTTGATTGACGGTAGCATTATAAGATGATCTCTCACTAAAATTTCAAGATAAAAGTGTTCTCCCTGAGTATGCACCGTTGCGAAAGTTCTTCGTGCTGAGACACCACGTGATGATCGGGTGTGATAGGCTCTATGTTCAAATACAACGGGTGCAAAACAGTTGCACACGCGGAATACTAGGGTTAAACTTGACGAGCCTAGCATATGCAGATATGGCCTCGGAACACGGAGACCGAAAGGTCGAGCGTGAATCATATAGTAGATATGATCAACATAGTGATGTTCACCATTGAAACTACTCCATCTCACGTGATGATCGGACATGGTTTAGTTGATTTGGATCACGTAATCACTTAGATGATTAGAGGGATGTCTATCTAAGTGGGAGTTTTTAAGTAATATGATTAATTGAACTTGAATTATCATGAACTTAGTACCTGATAGTATCTTGCTTGTCTATGTTAATTGTAGATAAATGGCCCGTGCTATTGTTCCGTTGAATTTTAATGCGTTCCTTGAGAAAGCAAAGTTGAAAGATGATGGTAGCAATTACACGGACTGGGTCCGTAACTTGAGGATTATCCTCATTGGTGCACAGAAGAATTACGTCCTAGAAGCACCGCTGGGTGCCAGGCCTGCTGCAGATGCTACTGATGACATTAAGAACGTCTGGCAGAGCAAAGATGATGACTACTCGATAGTTCAGTGTGCCATGCTTTACGGCTTAGAACCGGGACTTCAACGACGTTTTGAATGTCATGGAGCATATCAGATGTTCCAGGAGTTGAAGTTAATATTTCAAGAAAATGCCCGGATTGAGAGATATGAAGTCTCCAATAAGTTCTACAACTGCAAGATGGAGGAGAATAGTTCTGTCAGTGAGCATATACTCAAACATGTCTGGGTATAACAATCACTTGATTCAACTGGGAGTTAATCTTCCGGATGATAGCGTCATTGACAGAATTCTTCAATCACTGCCACCAAGCTACAAGAGCTTCGTGATGAACTATAACATGGAAGGGATGGATAAGACAATTCCCGAGCTCTTCGCAATGCTAAAAGGCTGCGGAGGTAGAAATCAAGAAGGAGCATCAAGTGTTGATGGTCAACAAGACCACTAGTTTCAAGAAAAAGGGCAAAGGGAAGAAGAAGGGAACTTCAAGAAGAACGGCAAGCAAGTTGCTGCTCAGGAGAAGAAACCCAAGTCTGGACCTAAGCCTGAGACTGAGTGCTTCTACTGTAAGCAGACTGGTCACTGGAAGCGGAACTGCCCCAAGTATTTGGCGGATAAGAAGGATGGCAAGGTGAACAAAGGTATATGTGATATACATGTTATTGATGTGTAACTTACTAATGCTCGCAGTAGCACCTGGGTATTTGATACTGGTTCTGTTGCTAATATTTGCAACTCGAAACAGGGACTAAGGATTAAGCGAAGATTGGCTAAGGATGAGGTGACGATGCGTGTGGGAAATGGTTCCTAAGTCGATGTGATCGCGGTCGGCACGCTACCTCTACATCTACCTTCGGGATTACTTTTAGACCTAAATAATTGTTATTTGGTGCCAGTGTTGAGCATGAACATTATATCTGGATCTTGTTTAATGCGAGACGGTTATTCATTTAAATCAGAGAATAATGGTTTTTCTATTTATATGAATAATATCTTTTATGGTCATGCACCCTTGAAGAGTGGTCTATTTTTAATGAATCTCGATAGTAGTGACACACATATTCATAATGTCGAAGCCAAAAGATGTAGAGTTGATAATGACAGTGCAACTTATTTGTGGCACTGCCGTTTAGGTCATATCGGTGTAAAGCGCATGAAGAAACTCCATACTGATGGACTTTTGGAATCACTTGATTATGAATCACTTGGTACTTGCGAACCGTGCCTCATGGGCAAGATGACTAAAACACCGTTCTCCGGAACTATGGAGAGAGCAACAGATTTATTGGAAATCATACATACAGATGTATGTGGTCCGATGAATATTGAGGCTCATGGCGGATATCGTTATTTTCTCACCTTCACAGATGATTTGAGCAGATATGGGTATATCTACTTAATGAAACATAAGTCTGAAACATTTGAAAAGTTCAAAGAATTTCAGAGTGAAGTTGAAAAACATCGTAACAAGAAAATAAAATTTCTATGATCTGATCGTGGAAGAGAATATTTGAGTTATGATTTTGGTCTTCATTTGAAACAATGCGGAATAGTTTCGCAACTCACGCCACCCGGAACACCACAGCGTAATGGTGTGTCCGAATTTCGTAATCGTACTTTACTACATATGGTGCGATCTATGATGTCTCTTACTGATTTACCGCTGTCGTTTTGGGGTTATGCTTTAGAGACGGCTGCATTCACTCTAAATAGGGCACCATCAAAATCCGTTGAAACGACACCTTATGAACTATGGTTTGGCAAGAAACCAAAGTTGTCGTATCTTAAAGTTTGGGGTTGCGATGCTTATGTGAAGAAACTTCAACCTGATAAGCCCGAACCTAAATCGGAGAAATGTGTCTTCATAGGATACCGAAAGGAGACTATTGGGTACACCTTCTATCACAGATCCGAAGGTAAGACATTCGTTGCTAAGAATGGATCCTTTCTAGAGAAGGAGTTTCTCTCGAAAGAAGTGAGTGGGAGGAAAGTAGAACTTGATGAGGTAACTGTACCTGCTCCCTTATTGGAAAGTAGATCATCACAGAAACCAGTTTCTGCGACACCTACGCCAATTAGTGGGGAAGTTAATGATAATGATCATGAAACTTCAGATCAAGTTATTACTAAACCTCGGAGGTCAACCAGATTAAGATCCGCACCAGAGTGGTACGGTAATCCTGTTCTGGAGGTTATGTTACTAGACCATGACGAACCTACGAACTATGAAGAAGCAATGGTGAGCCCAGATTCCGCAAAATGGCTTGAGGCCATGAAATCCGAGATGGGATCCATGTATGAGAACAAAGTATGGACTTTGGTTGACTTGCCCGATGATCGGCAAGCCATTGAAAATAAATGGATCTTCAAGAAGAAGACTGACGCTGACAGTAATGTTACTGTCTATAAAGCTCGACTTGTTGCGAAAGGTTTTCGACAAGTTCAAGGGATTGACTACGATGAGACCTCTCACCGTAGCGATGCTTAAGTCTGTCTGAATCATGTTAGCAATTGCCGCATTTTATGATTATGAAATTTGGCAAATGGATGTCAAAACTGCATTCCTGAACGGATTTCTGGAAGAAGAGTTGTATATGATGCAACCGGAAGGTTTTGTCGATCCAAAGGGAGCTAACAAAGTGTGCAAGCTCCAGCGATCCATTTATGGACTAGTGCAAGCCTCTCGGAGTTGGAATAAATGCTTTGATAGTGTGATCAAAGCATTTGGTTTTATACAGACTTTTGGAGAAGCCTGTATTTACAAGAAAGTGAGTGGGAGCTCAGTAGCATTTCTGATATTATATGTGGATGACATATTGCTGATTGGAAATGATATAGAATTTCTGGATAGCATAAAGGGATACTTGAATAAGAGTTTTTCAATGAAAGACCTCGGTGAAGCTGCATATATATTAGGCATCAAGATCTATAGAGATAGATCAAGACGCTTAATTAGACTTTCACAAAGCACATACCTTGACAAAGTTTTGAAGAAGTTCAAAATGGATCAAGCAAAGAAAGGGTTCTTGCCTGTACTACAAGGTGTGAGATTGAGTAAGACTCAATGCCCGACCACTGCAGAAGATAGAGAGAAGATGAAAGATGTTCCCTATGCTTCAGCCATAGGCTCTATCATGTATGCAATGCTGTGTACCAGACCTGATGTGTGCCTTGCTATAAGTTTAGCAGGGAGGTACCAAAGTAATCCAGGAGTGGATCACTTGACAACGGTCAAGAACATCCTGAAATACCTGAAAAGGACTAAGGATATGTTTCTCATTTATGGAGGTGACAAAGAGCTCATCGTAAATGGTTACGTTGATGCAAGCTTTGACATTGATCCGGACGATTCTAAATCGGAAACCGGATACGTGTTTACATTGAACGGTGGTGCTGTCAGTTGGTGCAGTTCTACGCAAAGTGTCGTGGCGGGATCTACGTGTGAAGCGGAGTACATAGCTGCTTCGGAAGCAGCAAATGAAGGAGTCTGGATGAAGGAGTTCATATCCGATCTAGGTGTCATACCTAGTGCATCGGGACCAGTGAAAATCTTTTGTGACAATACTGGTGCAATTGCCTTAGCAAAGGAATCCAGATTTCACAAGAGAACCAAGCACATCAAAAGACGCTTCAATTCCATCCGGGATTTAGTCCAGGTGGGAGACATAGAAATTTGCAAGATACATACGGATCTGAATGTTGCAGATCCGTTGACTAAGCCTCTTCCACGAGCAAAACATGATCATCACCAAGACTCCATGGGTGTAAGAATCATTACTGTGTAATCTAGATTATTGACTCTAGTGCAAGTGGGAGACTGAACGAAATATGCCCTAGAGGCAATAATAAGGTATTATTTATTTCCTTATATCATGATAAATGTTTATTATTCATGCTAGAATTGTGTTAACCGGAAACATAATACATGTGTGAATACATAGACAAAACACAGTGTCCCTACTATGCCTCTACTTGACTAGGTCGTTGATCAAAGATGGTTATGTTTCCTAGCCATAGACATGAGTTGTTATTTGATTAAGGGGATCACATCATTAGGAGAATGATGTGATTGATTTGACCCATTCCGTTAGCTTAGCACTCGATCGTTTAGTATGTTTCTATTGCTTTCTTCATGACTTATACATGTTCCTATGACTATGAGATTATGCAACTCCCATTTACCCGAGGAACACTTTGTGTGCTACCAAATGTCACAACGTAACTGGGTGATTATAAAGGTGCTCTACAGGTGTCTCCAAAGGTACTTGTTGGGTTGGCGTATTTCGAGATTAGGATTTGTCACTCCGATTGTCGGAGAGGTATCTCTGGGCCCACTCGGTAATGCACATCACTATAAGCCTTGCAAGCATTGTAACTAATGAGTTACTTGCGGGATGATGTATTACGGAACGAGTAAAGAGACTTGCCGGTAACGAGATTGAACTAGGTATTGAGATACCGACGATCGAATCTCGGGCAAGTAACATACCGATGACAAAGGGAACAACGTATGTTGTTATGCGGTCTGACCGATAAAGATCTTTGTAGAATATGTGGGAACCAATATGAGCATCCAGGTTCCGCTATTGGTTATTGACCGGAGAGGTGTATCGGTCATGTCTACATAGTTCTCGAACCCGTAGGGTCCGCACGCTTAACGTTACGATGAAAGTTATATTATGAGTTTATATGTTTTGATGTACCGAAGGTTGTTCGGAGTCCGGATGTGATCACGGACATGACGAGGAGTCTCGAAATGGTTCGAGACATAAATATTGATATATTGGAAGACTATGTTTGGAACATAGAAGTGTTCCGGGTGAAATCGGATTTTTCCGGAGTACCGGGAGGTTACCGGAACCCCCCGGTAACTTAATGGGCCTTAGTGGGCCTAGGTGGAAGAGAGGAGAAGGAGGCCAGGGCAGGGCCGCGCGCCCCTTCCCCCCAGTCCGAATAGGACAAGGAGAGGGGGGCGGCCGCCCCCTTCTTCCTCCCCTCCACCTCTTCCCCCTCTCTCCTAGTCCAACATGGAAAAGGGGGGAGTCCTACTCCCGGTAGGAGTAGGACTCCTCCTAGGCGCGCCTCTCCTCCTTGGCCGGCGGCCTCCCCCTTGCCCCTTTATATACGGGGGCAGGGGGTTACCTCTATACACACAATTGATCAACGATCTTTTAGCCGTGTGCGGTGCCCCCCTCACCATATTACACCTCGATAATACGTAGCGGTGCTAGGCGAAGCCCTGCGTCGGTAGAACATCATCATCCGTTCACCAAACGGCCGTGGCTGCTGACAAACTCTCCCTCAACTGACTCGGTCTGGATTCGGAGTTCGAGGGAGCGTTCATCGAGGCTGAACGTCGTGGCTGAATCCTCGGAGGTGCCGTACCGTTCGGCTAACTTTGATAGGTGGGATCGTGAAGACGTACGACTACATCAACCTCTTTATAACGTTCGCTTCGTCTAAGGTACGCGACAACACTCTCCCTCTCTTGCTATGCATCACCATATCTGCGAGGGCGTAGGAAATTTGAATTACTACTTCCCCTCTCACACGAGAATGCTGATGCAAGTCATACCAATGATATCTTAGCGTGCTGGTGCTGATCTAGAATGTTTTTTGAAAATTACTACGTTCCTAGAACAAAGACAAATCCACCCACTTCGATGCAATGCGACCACAGCAGACCAAGCTTTCCACGAGTTGAAAGAAAGATGCTGACCACACCACCCTGTCTGGCACGCCACTGAGAAAGACGCCCATGCTCCTTTACATTTGCCTGCGACTAGCCGAGTGGTCAGTACAGTCCATCGTGGTCCAGCGCCCAGAAGAAGGCTCGAGCTCAGTTAGTCCAGAGGCCGGTATATGATTTAAGCGAAGTATTGTCCACCTCGAAGCAAAACTACCCGCATTACCAGAAGATGTGTACTTCGCCGCCAAGAAGCGGAAGCCCTACTTTCAAGAGCATCCCATCATGGTCGTATGCACCGCCCCGCTTGCCGAGATCATAGGCAGCCGGGATGCATCCAGTCGGGTGGCTAAGTGGGCCATTGCGCTGGCTCCTTACACGATCTTCTACCAGCCCCGCACCGCCATCAAGTCCCAAGCATTGGCCGACTTCCTTGTCGACTGGGCCGAGACCCAGTACCTACCGCCCGCTCCCGACTCCACTCATTGGCGGATGCATTTCGACGGATCCAAGATATGCACCGGCTTGGGAGTCGGCATCGTCCTCACCTCTCCCAAGGGCGACAAGCTCAGATACACATTGCAATTCCATTTTGCCGCCTCCAACAATGTGGCTGAGTACGAAGCGCTCATACACGGGCTCCGGCTAGCCAAAGAGCTCGGCATACGCCGGATCCTGTGGTATGTCGACTCGGATTTGGTGGTCAGCAATCATCCGGCGACTGGGACGCCAAGGACGCAAACATGGTGAGCTATCGATTCCTCGTCCAGCAAATCAGCAGATACTCTGAAGGGTGCGAGTTCCTCCACGTGCCACGGGCCGACCACGACCAAGCAGATGCCCTGGCACGGATCGGCTCCACCCGACAAGCTATACCGGCGTCTCTCTCCAGCGCCTCCTCAAACCGTCTGTCAAGCCGTCTCTAGAATCGGACTCTATCTTCGTACCACCTGCCCCTGATGCAGTCGGATCTGACTGGGTGAACCCAGCAGGCGGCTCGGGGGCTTCGACAAGCGGCCCGGGGACTGCCGTAGTCGCACCCGGCTCGGGAACTTCAGAACCCGGCCCGGGGACTGCAGCGATACAACAGGCGGTGGCCGATTCCAACTCTCCACCACCCAACCCACCCACCCGGGTCACAGTAGCCGTACTGACAACAGAAGAAGTCACAGCTCCATCATGGGCCCAGCCCATCCTCAACTTCCTAGTAAACAGAGAGCTGCCGACTGATGAGATCTTGGCAAGACTAGTTCAACGCCAAGCCGGAGCATACACAATAATAAACAGAGAACTTGTTAAGCGTAGCGTCACTGGAGTCTTCCAGCGCTGCGTCGAGCCAGAGAAGGGCATAGCAATCCTCAAGGATATCCACCAAGGCGAATGCGGCCACCACGAGGCCTCAAGATCACTTGTCGCCAAAGCTTTCCGCCATGGTTTCTTCGGGCCGACTGCTTTGGAAGACGCCAAGGAATTAGTCAAATGCTGCAAAGGATGCCAAGTCTTCAGCTCCAAGCAACACCTGCCGGCTTCTGCACTCAAGACCATCCCCCTCACCTGGCCCTTTGCCGTTTGGGGGCTGGACATGGTGGGCCCATTCAAGACAGCCCGTGGTGGCATGACACATCTGCTTGTCGCCGTGGACAAATTCACCAAGTGGATTGAAGCGAAGCCAATCAAGAAGCTGAACGGGCCGACTGCCGTGACATTCATCGCAGACATCACTACTCGGTATGGTATACCACACAGCATCATCACCGACAACGGCACGAATTTTGCCAAGGGAGCACTGGCACGTTTCTGCGCGACACAGGGCATCCGACTGGACTTAGCGTCCGTTGCCCACCCGCAGTCAAACGGCCAGGTCGAGCGAGCAAACGGCCTCATCCTCTCCGGCATCAAGCCCCGACTGGTCGTACCACTGGAGCGTTCGGCCGGCTGCTGGCTCGATGAGCTGCCGGCTGTCCTCTGGAGTCTGCGTACTACCCCGAACAAGTCAACCGGCTTCACTCCTTTCTTCCTTGTATATGGTGCCGAGGCTGTCATCCCAACTGACATCGAGTTCGACTCGCCTCGGGTCACCATGTACACGGAGGCGGAGGCCAAGGAAGCGCGAGAAGACGGCGTCGACCTGCTGGAAGAAGGCCGGCTGTTAGCACTCAGCCGGTCCGCCATCTACCAGCAGGGTTTGCGCCGTTACCACAACCGGAAGGTCAAGCCAAGATCCTTCCAAGAAGGCGATCTTGTGCTCCGGCTGATCCAGCGAACAGCCGGCCAGCACAAGCTCTCGGCCCCTTGGGAAGGCCCTTTCGTCATCAGCAAGGCCCTAGGCAACGACTCCTACTACCTGATCGACGCACAGAAGCCGAGAGCATGCAAGAGGGATGATTCCGGCAAGGAGTCGGAACGACCATGGAACGCCAATCTCCTGAGAAGATTTTACAGTTAAAAGCAGTATGTATCATGCTACCTTTTTGTATTAAGTACAAGACAACGGGCCCCCCGAGGCGCACTCGGGGACTGCCCTCCTTTATCTATGAATGACGAGTGTCATACCCATGAATGTACTATTACATTTGATTCTCTATCTGGCACCGGGTTCGACTAGTCGGCCCGGGGACTGGCCGCCTTGAGTTATATTAAAAGTTCTACCTGAAGTCAGACAAGTAGTGTGCCAGCACCCGAGCCCTCTCTTGTTGTAAGTCGCAGCTCGAAGAACCGACTGTCCGACTGGCAAGAGCCAAAGGCAGGAAAGGATGCCCACACGAAAAACGGCTAAGGACTAACGAACTTATATAACACAAGCCGGCCTCCAACCACGCCTACCGGCTGTCAGAACAGCCGGCTGGCCGGCTTCCCAGTCACTTCGCTACAATCCAAGAAAGCTAGAGTACTTGCCCTCCCAACCGGCCAAGCACCTCTCCAGCCACAGACTGCAGAGCAGCTGTCCGGCTGGGAAGGCGGCAACCAAGGGAGGGCGGCAAAGGAAATAGCCAAAGGATGAAAAGCAAGAACAATGGAAAGCCAATCACATGCATGATTATATTTACACATAAGGCCTTCAACAGGCCGGCAGTCAATATAGTTTGAATACACCCCCAGTGGGTGGAACTGCGCAAACTTAACGAAATATTGTTCAAAGAGTAATAAAACAGGAAAGTAAAGGCGGCAGATTAGGCCAAGGGCGCAGCAGGGGAGCCGGGCTGGTCGGTGGAGATGGCAGCACCGGTTGGAGGAGTGGCCGGCTGGCGAGTCTCGGCTTGATCATCGCCGGCTGCAGGTGGTGCGCTCGCACGCGCCTTGTTTCTGGAGGCACGGTCAAGCTGAGGCTGGCCGGCTGCTCCACCATCTGGCACGACGTCTTCACCCTCCTCCTCCTCCTCCTCCTCGCCCTCGTCGCTGGAGTCGATCTCCTCCACCGAGTCCTCGCCATCTGCTGGGTTCAGCCCGAACCACTCCTCCGGCCGGGCAACGCCATTGTCATCCACCTCAGGACCAAGGCACTGGTGTCGGTGTAGTTGGCGATCGCCGAGGCACGCTGGATGATAGCTGGCCGCACCGGCTCCAGCTCCGTGTCGACCTCCTGCCGCCAGGTGGCCAGCTGGTCCAAACTCAGCTCAGGATACCAGGCTTTGACGAACTCCAG
Source organism: Triticum aestivum (assembly GCF_018294505.1). Taxonomy (NCBI): domain Eukaryota; kingdom Viridiplantae; phylum Streptophyta; class Magnoliopsida; order Poales; family Poaceae; genus Triticum; species Triticum aestivum. The sequence continues at coordinate 417,889,925 of NC_057808.1, read as the reverse complement.
CGCCTGCCTGGTGCCTGACCGAGCCGCAGAAGCCTTCCAGGCCTCGAAGCGGCCGGCCGCTACCTCCAGCCAGTCGGCAGTCCGACTGGGGGTGCGGGGAATCACCTCGCCGGGCCAGAGAGCGGCCAGCACCTGCGCCCCAACACGCTGAAGCCGGCGGAGCATGCGGTGAGCCGGCTGGAGGCGGGCTTGAATCGCCAGGAGCTGTTCCTCAAGCGACCGCCGAGCGTTCGGCGCGATCTTAGCGCCAGCCTGCCTTTGCGCCTCGCGGTGGGCCTCGATGACCTGGTTGGCGGCAGTAGAGTTGCCAGGGAAGTACTCTGCACAAGAAAGAAGAGAAAAATACCAAGTTAGAGAGTGAACCAAACGGCAAGCGGCAAGCAAGGAACGAAGAAGAGGGCGGCCTACCGTCAACCAAGTCTTCGATCTGGCCGTAGCCGTTGATCAACGACTGCCTCGCCTCGGCCCAGCTCGCCGCCTCGGTCTCATATTCGGCTTGGAGGGCGGCCTCGCTATCCTGCACCGCCTTCAGGGCCGCCTTGTGGCTCTCCTCCTGGTCGGCCAGCTTCTTGACCAGGCGGTCACGCTCCTGAGCCAAGGCGTCGAACTCGGCTTCCTTAGCGCGAAGGGCGGCCTGGTCCCACCCAGCTGCTCCCTCAGTTTGGCGTTGGCCGCTGCAGATATGGCAGAGAAGAAAAGAGCAATAAGAAAGAAGTCGTCAAGAAAGATCCGACCCGACTGCTCAGCAGTCGGCCCGAATCTCGGGGACTACACCCAGTGGGTGCGCTGACGCGCCCCCACGTGAGATAAAAGATGAAGCACTTACCCCGGCTCTCAGCTAGATCAGCAGTCTTCTGGGTCAGCTCCCGAGCCTGGGAGTTGAAGGCAGCCGCACGGAGGTTGTGGTAGTCCTACAAGTCGGACAGAGAAGCGAATGAGAACAAGATAGCAAACAAAGCCTACTAAGAAGTTCCAAGCCGCCTGCTCAGCAGCCGACTCGGAACTCGGGGACTACACCCAGTGGGTGCGCTGACGCGCCCCCACGGAAGAAACCAAGATCAAGAAGCAAAAAACGGGAAGACTTACCCGAATGGCCGCCCGTGTCGCGAGGAACTCGTCATTATACTGCCTCAGCACTGCGGCCTGGGACTGAAGCCGGTTCCGGACTTCTTGCGCCGCCACATTCACCACGGCCGTCCCACCACCTGGCGTCCACCCCGAGCTGGCGCTGGCCGTCTCCACGTCCTGGGCCGATGAGCTGGGGCCAGCGGCCTTCTGCGGGTCCGGAGCCGAAGTTGCCTTCCCCGCGTGCTAGTGCGATGGCGACCGGACCACCAGGTCCGTCCTCACAGCCGGCTCGCCTCCAGCCGATTCCGCAGGCGGCGCGTTAGGCCGGCTGCCTTGGGCCGCCCCAGTCGGCGAGGGCGGTACCGCCTCCCTCTCCTGGACGATGACGTCGTCCTCCCTCTCCAACCCCGGCAGGTCGCCGCCTGCTTCCTCTGGCGGGGGTTCTGGGATCTCGGGCCCCGCGACACGCAGGGGGTGACAAGCAAGGCCCCCTCCGCTGTCGCTGCGGCGGCAGCCTCCGCCTGGGCCTTGGCCGCCGCGTCGGCACGTGCCTTCGCCGACTCCTGCGCCGCCTTGGCGACAGCCGCCCTCAGCTCTTCCGCCTCCCGCTCCTCCCGCGCCTCCCGCGCATTTCGCTCCGTCGCCGCTTGAAGCTCGGCGCGGGGGTCCACACGGCGGGTGCCCCCGGATCCTCTCGGCGATCCAACCACGGAGGCGGGAGCAACCCGCTCAAGAGAAAGCGGAGCCCTGATTTTTGACACAAGACAAGGATTCAGAAATCGACAAGAAAAGAAGAAAGAATATGCAAAAGAATCTACATTTACGTCGAAACCGTTTGCGGCTGCTTCACCACCTTGCGGAAGCGGGCCGCCTTCGCGGCCGCCTCATCCCGTCTGGTCACCGCCGTCCCGCCCTTGGGCTTCTTCGGCCGACTGCCGAACAAGCCCGACGCGGCCCGGCGCTTCTGCGCGCCGCCCCGAGCAGGCGGCGCGGCGGAGGATCCCGCGCCATGGTCGGACGCCGGCTGGCGGCGTGGGACGATTTCCGCCTCGTCGTCATCCGGCCAGTCGTCGAAGTTGGCTCCAAGCCCGGAGCCGCCTGCGTCGCTGCCCGCTTCGCCGCCTCCCGCCTCGGTGTTGTCGTCCATGGAGGCCGCCCCCAAGTCGGGGTCCTGCAAGTCATGCTCCGCCCGGTCGGGGAGAAATCGGCGATCCGCTCCCGCTGTCCCGGCCGCAGGTCGAAGGAGAGGGCTCTGCCAAGACATGCCGACTGGTCAGGGTCGGCCAAGAAAAACTTGGTGACAAAACTAAAAGAAGAAAAGATAAAGAAAGCATACCGTAGGCGGGGGATGACCGCGGGAGTACGGCTCCTTGCCAAATTGCCACTTTGCGGAGAGCTTGCAGTTCGCGAGATAATTCACCATATGAGCCACCTCGTCATGAGGCATCTCCTTGGTGCACATCCGACTCGGGTCGAGTTGGCCGCTCATCTGACAGATCAGATGAGGGCGGCTTTGAAGTGGGAGCACCCGGTGCATGACGAAGGCGGCCAGCAGGTCGGACCCAGTCAGGCCCTCCGACTGGATCATTACCCGGAGTCAGGCAACGGCTGCGGCTCCAGCCGGCGACAGTCTCGCGGCCCAATAGGACCACTGGGGCCGCCTCCCAGTCGGTGGGCCGGCTACGTAAGTCCGCAAGTTGACGTAGTCGCCTTGCGGGGCAACGTTCTTCACGTAGAAGTACGATTTCTGCCAGCGCTTCACCGACTGGATCAGCGTGATGACAGGGAAGGGGTTGTCGGCTGCCGGCCTCCGCATCGCGATGAAGGCGCCGCTCTGTGCCGGCACGCCCTGCATGCGGGTGCCGAGCTTGGTTTGGGAGAATTCCCCCCAGAGCTCTAGGGTGGGAAGAACGCCAAGAAAGCCCTCGCACAGAGTGACGAAGGCGGACAACAGCACCACCGTGTTTGGAGTGAGGTGGTGTGGCTGGAGCAGATAAAACTCGAGGAAGGAGCGGAAGAAGGCGCTCGCGGGCAGACCGAGGCCGCGCAGGAAGTGCGAGCGAAAGATTACCTGCTCGCCTTCCTCCGGCGCCGGCGTGATCTCCTTCTCCGGCGCGAGACAGACCCGCACCTGGTCCTTGCTAGGCAACCGCCGCGTCTTGCGGAGGATGTCGATGTGGTCCGTATGGACGTTGGAGCCGTCCCAGTCTCCGCCGTACTGCATGACGGCGAGAAGCTAGCGAGATTGGGTGCGGCGGCGGAGAAAGCACGGCCCCGCAGCGGCAAAGCTGCGGGGTGGTGCGAATATTGGTGGGACAGCGCGGCGGCAAGATGCTGCTGCGACGGAAAGGAGGAGGAAGAAGATGGCGGAGAGAGGACGAGCGTGCGAGTGTCTGCCGCTTCCCCTCCTCCCCCTACTTATAGCCTCGTGCGACGAAGCCGAGGAGGCGAGGCGTGGAGGGGAACGTGGGATTAACTGCGCCCACTCCCCCACGTCCCGCGATTATTGCGCCCTAACGACGTGCAGAAACTGCCGCCGGAAGGCGTGCGGCCCGCTTTGGGCCACAGAGAATCCGCGCCTGGGCCTAGGCGTAGGAGTGGTGGGCCCCCGGCCTGCGGCGACGTCCTGTCACGCGCGTGGGTTGGCAGGCTTTTTCAGCCAGAGGATGCCACGTGGTTCGCGGGCGGCGAGCAGCCGGCCCGCTGCCCGACGCGCGCACCAACCGACTCCCGCCTTCAGACTTCAGAAGTTTCGCCAAGACGGCGCGCCCAACCGAAGCCGGCTCCCAGCTGCTGGCTCGTCAAGATAAGAAGCTGACCGAGCTTCTCGACCTCCTCTCAGCCTCGAAGCCCAACCAGCTTCGGGGACTACTGTCGGAGTAAATGGCCACGGGTAGCCTAACCGACTCCCCCTGGCTCTTCGAAAAATTATCAGGCCAATCGAGCCTTCAAGCATCCAGAGCATAGGGCCGCCTTCCTCTGGACGGCTATCCCCAAGGCCGACTACCGGAAGGCGACCCAGCCTCAAAAACCTTCCCGAAGAAAGCTACGAGATGGCCGACTCCAGGAAGCCGGCCCCAAGAGGACCGACTCCCAGAAGCCGGCCATGAAGAAGGCCGACTCCCAGAAGCCGGCCAAGACTGCACCCACCAGGGCTGCACCCACATAACGGTGATAAGACGGGGCGTGGCCGCAGTACGGCCCACTACCCCTGAATCCAGGAACATGCATGGCCACAGGGCGCCGTACGGGTCAGCCATCCCCCGTCCGGCGCGGCACTGTAGCCATGTTGACCTCGATGCCACCCACGACAGGCGCCAGTACGGCCCGCGGGCGGCGGGCCCCTTTAGCCAGAGAGACGCTCGAAGGCGGCCCGGCCTCCCCTAGTCGGCCTGGGGCGTAGCCGGCTACCTCCCTCCCTCGAAACATGTGCATCATTAAGGAGACAAGACGAGGTGAGGCTACAGTGAGAGCCCGCAAGGCGGCGACACTGTAGCCACGCTTACCTCGACAAAGCCCTCGTCATCAGGGGCGAGGCAACAGTAACCAGCCGCCGACAAGGCCCCCAGGCGGTGGGGCCGGCCTGTCGGCCAAGAGGCCGGCAGCCGGCGGGACCCACCAGTCAGCGGGCCCCAATGGCCGGCGGAGAAGCCGGCGAGCACAGACACTGACGGCTGGGACCCGCGCCCAACAGGATTACCATTGTACCCCTGGGGGGTAGGCCTATATAAATCCCCCGGGAAACCCATGCAAAGGGTTGATCTCATAGAGTTTTACACACCACATAGAGAGAAAAGGAGAGCTAGCCTTGCCCTTCTTCTTCCCCTAGCCAAACAGCTCAAGGAGCACCTGTAGCTACTTGTGTTGATCTAGTGATCATGCGGAGACCCCGCGAGCAGGACTAGGGGTGTTATCTCCACGGAGAGCCCCGAACCTAGGTAAGATTCGCCGGCGTGCATGTCTTCGCCTTATCCCGTTTCCAGGCATCGGCGATGTCTTACTGGCTCCCACAATGATAAGCCACCCGTTGGCATATGTCGCACCTACCACCCGACAAATATAGCATGAACAATAGACAATTATCATGAACAAGGAAATACAATAATAAGCATTTTATTATTGCCTCTAGGGCATATTTCCAACAGTCTCCCACTTGCACTAGAGTCAATAATCTAGTTCACATCACCATGTGATTAACACTGAAAGATCACATCGCCATGTGACTAATACCCAAGAGTTTACTAGAGTCAATAATCTAGTTCACATCACCATGTGATTAACACTGAAAGATCACATCGCCATGTGACTAATACCCAAGAGTTTACTAGAGTCAATAATCTAGTTCACATCACCATGTGATTAACACTCAATGAGTTCTAGGGTTTGATCATGTTATGCTTACGAGAGAGGTTTTAGTCAACGGGTCTGCAACATTTAGATCCGTGTGTGCTTTACAAATCTCTATGTCATCTTGTAGATGCAGCTACCACGCGCTACTTGGAGCTATTCCAAACAACTGCTCTACTATACGAATCCGGTTTACTACTCAGAGTCATCTGGATTAGTCTCAAAGTTTGCATCGACGTAACCCTTTACGGCGAACTCCTTTTCCACCTCCATAATCGAGAAAATTCCTTAGTCCACTAGATACTAAGGATAAGTTCGACCGCTGTCATGTGATCCATTCCTGGATCACTATTGTACCCCTTGACTAACTCATGGCAAGGCACACTTCAGGTGCGGTACACAACATAGCATACTGTAGAGCCTACGTCTAAAGCATAGGGGACGACCTTCATCCTTTCTCTCTCTTCTGCCGTGGTCAGGTCTTGAGTCTTACTCAATACTCACACCTTGTAACACAGCCAAGAACTCCTTCTTTGCTGATCTATTTTTAACTCCTTCAAAATCTTGTCACGGTATGTATTCATTTGAAAGTACTATTAAGCGTTTTTGATCTATCCTTATAGATCTTGATGCTCAATGTTCAAGTAGCTTAATCCAGGTTTTCCATTGAAAAACACTTTTCAAATAACCCTGTATGCTTTCTAGAAATTCTACATCATTTCTGATCAACAATATGTTAACAACATATACTCATCAAAAATTCTATAGTGCTCCCACTCACTTCTTTGGAAATACAAGTTTCTCATAAACTTTGTATAAACCCAAAATCTTTGATCATCTCATCAAAGCATACATTCCAACTCCGAGATGCTTACTCTAGTCCTTAGAAGGATTGCTGGAGCTTTGCATACTTGTTAGCATCTTTCAGGATTGATAAAACCATCTGGTTGTATCACATACAACCTTTCCTCAAGAAAATCGTCGAGGAAACAATGTTTTGACATCCTATCTGCAAGATTTCATAAATAATGCAGTAACTGCTAATATAATTCCAACAGACTCTTAGCATCGCTACGAGTGAGAAAGTCTCATCGCAGTCAACTCCTTGAACTTGTCGGAAAACATCTTAACGACAAGTCGAGCTTTCTTAATGGTGACACTTACCATCATTGTCTGTCTTCCTTTTAAAATCCATCTGTACCCAACAGCCTTACGACCATCAAGTAGTTCTTCCAAAGTCTATACTTTGTTTTTATACATGGATCCTCTCTCGGATTTTATGGCCTCGAGCCATTCGTCGGAATCCGAGCCCACCATCACAACGATCATATCACAGACATTTTATCCTCTTGTCACGACGATCTTCAACTTCACTCTGAAATTACTTGAACCTTTCAATAATTCAGACTTGTGTTTCATCAAGTAAAAATACTTAGCATCTACTCAAATCATCTGTGAAGTAAGAACATAAAGATATCCACTGCATGCCTCAGCACTCATTGGACTGCACACATCAAAATGTATTACTTCCAACAAGTTGCTTTCTTGTTCCATCTTACTGAAAACGAGGCCTTTCAGTCATCTTGCCCATGTGGTATGATTTGCATGTCTCAAGTGATTCAAAATCAAGTGAGTTCAAACGATCCATCTGTATGGACTTTCTTCATGCATATATACTAATAGAGATGGTTCGCATGTCTCAATCTTTTCAAAAACGAGTGAGTCCAAAGATCCATCAACATGGAGCTTCTTCATGCGTTTTATACCAATATGACTCAAATGGCAGTGCCACAAGTATGTGGTACTATCATTACTATTTTACATCTTTTGGCATGAATATGTGTATCAGTACGATTGAGATTCAATAAACCATTCATTTTAGGTGCAAGACCATTGAAGGTATTATTCAAATAAATAGAGTAACCATTATTCTCCTTAAATGAATAATCGTATTGCGATAAACATAATCCAATCATGTCTATGCTCAACGCAATCACCAAATAACAATTATTTAGGTTTAACACCAATCTCGATGGTAGAGGGAGCATGCGATGCTTGATCACATCAACCATGGAAACACTTCCAACACATATGGTCATCTCACCTTTAGCTAGTCTCCGTTTATTCCGTAGCTTTTTATTTCAAGTTACCAACACTTAGCAACCGAACCGGTACCTAATACCCTGGTGCTCTAGGAGTACTAGTAAAGTACACACTAATATAATGTATATCCAATATACTTCTGTCGACCTTGCCTGCCTTCTCATCTACCAAGTATCTAGGGTAATTCTGCTTCAGTGACCGTTCCCCTCATTACAGAAGCACTTAGTCTCGGGTTTGGGTTCAACCTTGGGTTTCTTCACTAGAGCAGCAACTGATTTGCCGTTTCATGAAGTATCCCTTCTTTCCCTTGCCCTTCTTGAAACTAGTGGTTTTACTAACCATCAACAATTGATGCTCTTACTTGATTTCTACTTTCGCGGTGTCAAACATCGCGAGTTGCTCAAGGATCATCATGTCTATCCCTGATATGTTATAGTTCATCACGAAGCTCTAATAGCTTGGTGGCAGTGACTATGGAGAACCATCACTATCTCATCTGGAAGATTAACTCCCACTCGATTCAAGCGATTGTCACTACAAAAAAAAGACACATCCGTGACATTTTGGGCCGAACAAATTTTTTTTCTGTCATACATATGACACTTCTATGACGATAATTGTGACAAAACCCGGTATCATCATAGATGTGGTGGGCTCCTACTTCTATGACAAAAAATCATGACAGAAAATGGGCTTTTCGTCCTGGGCAGGCCGGACACGCAGCTGCATGACATTCTTTGGGCCGTCCATGACGGAAAAAACCGTGGTAGAGGCGAGGGCGAGGAAAATTTCGGCGAGTTCCCGGTTACGGTGGGAGGTCGGGGGCCGAGCGATGCGTGTTTCTCTCGTACACGTACGCGCGTGTGTGCGAGGCGTTGGCTCTAACTGAACCCGAGCGAGGCGTTGGGCTCTAACTGAACCCAAGCGATTGCACTGCAGGCTACTCGTTACTGAACCCAAGCGATGGCTGTTAACTGAACCCGAGCGATGGCTGTTAACTGAACCCGATCGAGTGATTCGTTCGCTACTGCTGCTAACTGAAGCCGATCGATGCTGCCTCTGGGATGAACAGTGAGCGTTGCGGGGGGGGGGGGAGGGGGGTTGGATGAACAGTGAGCGGTGGCGTTGCCTCTGGATGAACAGGACCCCGTGGTGTGGAGGGCTGGTTGAACAGTAGATGTTGGAGGGGTGCCCGTGGAGGGGTGGTTGAACAGGACCCCGTGGTGTGGAGGGCTGGATGAACAGTAGACGGTGGAGGGGTGCCCCTGGAGGGGTGGTTGAACAGTAGCCGGTGGAGTAGCGCGCGGTGGAGGCTGGATGAACAGGAGCCCGTGGAGGCTGGAGGAGGTCGACGGTAGCCCGTGGAGGCTGGAGGAGGTTGACGGTGGAGATGAACAGTATCCCGTGGAGTCCCGTTTTTCGGTACGCCACACCCCTCCCGATGAACAGGACCCCCGTTTCAACCGTAGGAGGTCCGTTTCATCCGTTTTGCGGTATGCCACACCCCTCCCGATCAACAGAACCCCCGTTTCGACCGTAGGAGGTCCGTTTCGTCCGTTTTGCGGTACGCCACACCCCTCCTGATCAACAGGACCCCCATTTCGACCGTAGGAGGTCCGTTTCCTTCGTTTTACGGTATGCCACACCCCTCCCGATCAACAGGACCCCCGTTTCAACCGTAGGAGGTCCGTTTCCTCCGTTTTGTGGTACGCCACACTCCTCCCAATCAACAGGACCCCCATTTCGACCGTAGGAGGTCCGTTTCCTCCGTTTTGCGGTACGCCACACCCCTCCCCATGAACACGACGCATTCCGTTGCCTCCCCATGAACACGACAACGACGCTGTTTCTCCGTTCCGACCCAGCCACACGAGCCCTGGCCGTACGTATGCGCGAGTAGGCATTCGAGACCCCGCCCGTATGTACACATACGTGGCCGTATTTTCTTTCTTCCACCCTGGCCGCTGTACGTACGTGTACATGCTACGTGCACGCCTCTACTACGACACATACGCGCCTCTACTACGACACGTGCGCGCCTCTACATCCACCAGTATATATGTACGTTCACGTTCGCGACTAGAATGACAACACTACGTACGCTTCGACCAGGTGGGTCCCGACTGTCAGGCACTTCCTTGCCTGCGAAGATGTAGCTGGTGGGTCCCAGCAGTCAGGGGGGCGAATCGTGTTTTTTTGCCCGGACACACTTCCTTGCGTGCGAAGATGTAGCTGGTGGGTCCCAGCAGTCAGGGGCAAACATTTTTTTCGCGAAATACGGTGGCCCGTTCGGTGGGTCCCCGCTGTCAGGTGGAGGAATAATTATTTTGCACGTAATAAGGAGACAGTTCCTTGCTGCGGCCGTGGACCCAGCTGTCAGCCTCTCCATGTACAGTCCACGTCCGATGGAAGCCGTTCCTTCACCACGTTGACCACGCCGCGTTGAGGGCACCAGGGTGATGGACGACGGCGAGGCCTAGGAAGGGGACGACGCGGAGCCGGCGAAGACGCGGCAGTGGATGCCCACGTGTAGAGGAGTACGAGGGTTCACTGGTTCGCTGCGGTGTGAGGCCTCCGCCGCATCGCAGCCGGCCACGGGAGGCAGGAGCACGAGGGACGACCGGTGCTGGTTTGGGCGGCTGGAGCAAGAAGACCAGAGGTTGAAGAAGCACTACGGCCTTTGGATGGACATCGTACGGTCACTGGAGCTAGAATCGTGCATATTGACTAAGTTGACAAAGCCTTCCGGCCCCGTCAACTTAGTAGGCCCATAAGTCAGCCTGCCACTATACTGGGTCCCAGCTAACAGGGGGAGTATTCATTTTTTTGTGGGTAATAAGGAGGCACTTCCTTGCGTGCGAAGATATAGCTGGTGGGTCCGAGCTGTCACCGGTGGTAACATTTTTTTTCGCGAAATACAGAGGCCCTTTCGGTGGGTCCCTGATGTCAGGTGGAGGAATCATTATTTTGCGCGTAATAAGGAGGCATTTCCTTGCGTGCGGCCGTGGACCCACCTGTCGGCCTCTCCACGTACAGTCCACTTCAGTTGCATGTCGGTCGTTGACCACGTTGACCAGGCTGCGCCGAGAGCACCAGGGCGGTGGACGACGGCGAGGCCTAGGAAGGGAACGACACGGAGGCAGGGAAGACTCGGCAGTTGTTTCCCACGCGGAGGGGAGTACGACTGTACAAGGGTTTACTGGTTTGTCTGCCATCGCCGGAGAATAACATCAGGTGTGGGTGAGTAGAGGGATGGCTAGGCCAGCGATGGGAGTACGGTGGGGCGGTGAGGCCTGCGCGGCAGCACAGCCGGCCGCGGGGAGGAGGGAGCAGGCAGTCCCGCCGGCGCTTGTTTGAGCGGCTGGAGCAGGAAGAGCAGAGATTGAAGAAGCACGACGGCCGTTCGATGGACATCCAACAGTCACTGCTTGTGCGTCAACCTTTTTTTTAGGAAAGCCTCAAATATATGGAAAACAGCATACAACCCATCTGCCATTATTTCTAATAATTTACAGCCCATTTGCTAATTCTTAAGGGTTTTTTGGAGCCCATATTCTTTTTGTTAGCATTACAACCCATATTGTGGCCACGGTTAAAAAATTATACGAAATTTTGCATATTTCGGTGCGGTCCGAACTGTTTTTAATCCCGAAATTTCGACTCACATTCAAACTGATTTTAAAAATAAATGTATATCAATATAAAATCCAACAAATTCTCCATGCGTAAAAATTAATGTAATTTAAAATCTCGAAATGAAAAAGATATTTGAAACTAATTGCCGGTTTGATGTGTTTTAAAAATGTACATCCCATTTCTCATTACTGATAGGCCATTTTCTCGGCCAGCCGAATGAAGCTCTCCTCGTCTTGAAAGATTTGCAGCCCAATAGGCCTGACAAAGCGACTTACTTGGCAAATCACAAAAAAACTGGGCTGTGGCCGTGGACCCAGCTGTCAGCCTCTCCACGTACAGTACTCTTCCGATGGAAGTCGGTCGTTGACCACATTGACCACGCCGCGCCGAGAGCACCAAGGCGGTGGACGATGGTGAGGCCTAGGAAGGGGACGGCGGGGAGCCGGGGAAGACGTGGCAGTGGATGCCCGCGCGGAGAGGAGTACGAGGGTTCACTGGTTCGGCTGCGGCGTGAGGCTGCCGTCGCCGCAGAATAACAGGGGGTGTGGGTGTGTAGAGGGATACCCTGGACCAGCGGTGGGAGTAGTAGTGGGTGGTGAGGCCTCCGCGGTATCACAGCCAGCCACGAGAGGCAGGAGCACGCGGCACGACCGACGCTACTTTGGGCGGCTGGAGCAAGAAGACCAGAGGTTGAAGAAGCACTATGGCCGTTGCATGGACATCGTACGGTCACTGGAGCTAGAATCGTTCATATTGAATAATTTGACAAAGCCCTCCGTCCTCGTCAACTTAGTAGGCCCAGAAGTCAGCCACCCACTATGGTGGGTCCCAGCTAGCAGGGGGTATTCATTTTTTGGTGCGTAATAAGGAGGCACTTCCTTGCGTGCGAATATATAGCTGGTGGGTCCGACCTGTCAGCGGGGGGAACGTCTTTTTCGCGATATACAGAAGCCCTTCCCATGTACAGTGCACGTACAGTGCGTAATAAGGAGGAACTTTCCTTGCGTGCGACCATGGACCTCGTGGGTCCCAGCATTCAGGCTCTCCACGTACAGTCCTCTTCCGATGACTCTCGTATGTTGACGACGCCGCGCCGAGCGCACTGAGGCGATGGACGACGGTGAGGCCCCAGACTGGAACGACCCGGAGATGGGGAAGACGCGGCAGTGGAGTCGCAGACGGAGAGGAGTGGGAAACTTGACTAGTTCGGGTGCGAGGTGGTCCTACACTCGGCAGAGAATAACAGGAGGTGCGGAGAGGAGGGATGGCCTGGCCGTCGGTGGGGTAGCGTTTCGCTGAGGAGCGCAAAACAACGCCGCTGGACGTCGAAGGCTGGAGCAGGCGGTTCCGGCAGCGCTGGGGGAAGAAGACGAGAGATTTAAGAAGAATGACAGCCGTTGGATGTAAATCCAATGCCTTCTTAGGCTTCGACCTACTGGCCCACATGTCAGCCAGTCCATTTGTGTTTTTAGGCCATTTGGTGGGCTGGGTGAAACGATGATGTAGCATCTATGCAGCCCGTTTAAATCCCATTTGCATTTTTCTCGAAATCCGCGGACTTGCTGGACTGGGTGAAAATAACATGTTGGGCTAGACGGAGAAATGTTATAAAAACATAAACACATGATTGCACGTCAGTAAAATCTTTGCAAGCTTATGTACGCAATCACTAGGAGTTAACTTGCCAAGTTATATATAAACAATTATTATTTTTATTTTGTAAGAACTTTCAACTTAAGAAATAAAATATTATTTTAATTTGATGAGTTAATAGTAAGTGGGGTATTATTTTTTTTAGGCTAGACGTGGGACAGTTGAGTTGGTTCTAGGGGAAAGTACTGGGAGAAAACTCAGTTTACATCGAAAAAGAAAGTGGGAGAAAATTCCGAGACCTGCTGGGTCCACCTGAGGAGGGGAATATGTTGGGAGGAAGGAGATTCAAAGCACGGCAGCCGAGTGAACTAGTTTTTTTTTACGGACAAGTGAACTAGTTTACATACATAAGCAAATAGCCACTTAAAAAAGCAATCAAGTTAATGGGTTCTCAAAAGAAATATTTCAGACAAAACAGATAATTAGGACACATAGGCTAATGCATGAAACACTCAGATGATAATGGTGCTTATAAACAGATAAAGTACAACATCTAGACCTTCCTGGCACGCTTGATCATGACGCTGCGGCTGTCCGTGTACTCGTCGGTTACGGGAAGCAGACACGCCCTCATGTCCAACATCTGCCTGTACATGTCGTAGCATGCGTATGCGTCCTTGGCCGCGTAGGTTATGTAGGCTAGATTCAGAGGTACCTCCCACGTGTTCAGGTCGTCTTCTTTCATGTTGGCATATCAGGGGTCGATGATGGTCTCAGCGAGGTCAACCACGGAGTCCTTCTCCTGCCCGTTGCTGATGATCTTGTATTTCTTCTGGATGTCGACAAGCTTGTTGCACCAGATGGCCGAATCATCGCGTTCTTCCTTCTCTCCACCGTAGCGAAGGTGCAGTCGGTGCTGCCGATGAAACGGGCGAATGCTCCAGAACCTGGTGCAGCCATAGGACTGAGGTGAGGCAGAGCTTCACCGAGTCTGTATCGTTGGTGCAGCCATAGGACTGAACGGCGAAATCAAAGGGGAACTCCTTGCTGAAGTCCATATCCAGCAGGCTCACCCTTCGGATCGCCATTGGAGTCTCTTCGAGTGAACGAGTGTGTAGGCGGCGGCAGCAGTTCATTTTTCAGCTCTTGGGGAACTGGATTCAACAGTAAGCTGAGTGTGTACAGGCGACAACAGTTACTACCCCTCCCTCGTCCGCTGCACGCCCGACAGAAGATGCACCCTCGGCCACACGTCGGTTCACGAAGGGGTCTGTATTGGTACTGTAATAACAGGAGTTAGTGGTCACTTTACTTAAATTTAATTAGCTTTAATAGAAATTTATACTTAAAACAAGCAATGCATTCGCTCGTTCTATCAGTGCCACAGGATCAACATGCACAACAATTAGAATTATTATTCTCAGGACGCACACGATCAGCACATTTGTCGCACTTTCACAAAGATAATACTACCAAGTTTGAACTGTTTGTTATGGTTGTTGTCCTCTGCATCATCATGCTGTGTTTCCCAGCTTGCAAGATTCAGAACCAACAAATAAGATCCAAATAATAAGTACAGCAAAGATGCCTACACATCTCATTGATTCCTTACTTGCAAGATTCAGAACCAACAAATACGATCCAAATAATAAGCACAACAAAGATGCCTACACATCTCATTGATTCCCAGCTTGCAAGATTCAGAACCAACAAATAAGATTCAAATAATAAGTACAACAAAGATGCCTACACATCTCACTGATTCCCAGCTTGCAAGATTCAGAACCAACCCATTAGAGCCTTTTGATAAAGTGAATATCGGGATTAAATCCATCTTGGCTAGCCATGTCATACAATCGAAGAACTTGGCGAATGCTCTTGACCGTCACAACATCTGTAGTTGAGTATTCCTGTTTGCACAGCACAGATAATAAAGAGCATGATTACTATAATGCTGGCACTATTGGAAGTCAACCTACAGCTCCACTCGATGATTCAATTCATGCCACTTTTTCTGCAGTTCACCTGAAATGAAGTAAAAATTGTATCATTCAGCTAGCAAGAAGTACTTGCTCTTGTGAGCTGGCAGGTTCTTCTTTAGTAGTTGCACAAAAATTGAGCAACATTAAGGTTGGCTGTCCGGCTCATGTAAGGTGCAACTATAATTTTCTTATCCTTTTGTGCAGTTCCACTAAAATAAAGTGCCATTGTGGTGACAGTGATGGCTCCATCTTGCAAAGGCTAATAAAATGTTGCACGAGATTACCAGCAGAACTTGACGGAGATTTTGGAAACTCCAATCACCATTTTGTGCAGTTCCACCAAAATTGAGAGATGTTGCCCACGTGACATTTTAGTTGAACTGCACAAGACACTCATTCCAAAAAAAGTGTTTTGTGCAGTTCACCAAAAGGTCACAATAGCAACAAGGTGAAATGGATATCCCTATCTGCACAAAAAGATAGAAAGTAAACTGTTGCTGGTCAATAAGAATATACGAAACATATAGAAAATGAAAAGAAGCATCTTAATTATGTTCATGGCAATCACGCAAGGACAGTAGAAATTTTAAAACATCAGCAATGCTTCATGTTACTAGAAGCATTACGATCAACAACGAGATTCCTCAAATATGGGATTAGTTTAATGGTGGCATTGCTTGTTTACCAGACACAGTAAATCAACAGCAGCTAAAGAGTTGGTTTAAGGGCATGGGACCGTGGGGACACCAGGACACTCAGCAGCGTAAAGGAGCAACTTACTTATCATACTGGGGAAAACAACAGGAGTGCCATTTGTAACACAGTTTAATTGCATCTTATTACTGGAGGCATTAGTTAACAATAACACTGGTTAGACATGTCCCGAAGGTAACAGTGTGATCGCTTCATTTTACATGCGCGCTTACATTAACAACAGCAAAAGGTTGGTATAAGGACATGCGACAGTGGACGCATCAGCACAATGTACCTACAAGGAGGCATAAAGTGGTGATGCCGAGTTTGTTCATGCTATGTGAGGGCAGCAAACCTAATCCTGGAGACCTTGTACTATGTGAGGGCAGCAAATCTAATCCTGGAGACCTTTTACTATGTGAGGGCAGCAAATCTAATCCTGGAGACCTTTTACTATGTGAGGGCAGCAAATCTAATCCTGAGACCTTTTACTATGTGAGGGTAGCAAATCTAATCCTGAGACCTTTTGCTATGTGAGGGCAGCAAATCTAATCCGGGAGACCTTTTACTATGTGATGGCAGCAAATCTAATCCTGGACATACTCTGTTGACTTGTCCACCAGCCGCCACTTTCTATCCTTTTTCAACCAATAATAGATCTGTTCCTTATCCAGTTTGTACTGCGTTTTCCCATTATTTCCCTTTTCAACCAAGAGACCGGTTGGGTATCCGGTCTCTACTACTTTCCCCATATTATTTCCTCTTTGAATCAAGTCCTAGATTCGTGCTACAACTTTCCCCCCTTTCTTCGTTGTTTGAACAAAGCCCTAGATTCGAATGCATGAAGTAGCTTTACCTCTAATAATACTAAAAATTTAGGTGGCTTTGGAAGAGCTGATGGGAGTAGAAAAAGATGCACATGCAGACACGTGGGGAGCTGGGGCAGTAGAGCAAGGCCGCTTTCGAAGAACTTATACCTGAGGGTCGCCGGGATGTCGGCGGCGGCAGGTCGGATCTGCGGACAATACGGCAGGGAGGAAGAAGGGTCGGAGGACCTCCCGAGCCGGCGCTGTGTCGGAGAGAACGACACGGGCAGAGGATCGGGCCCCTCCGGCAGCTGTGGGTTTCCTCCCTCGGCGGTGATGACCGCGTGAACGATGCACCTTTTAGTCCTCTACACACACCGGCCGAAGGGATCCGGCCGGATCTGTGACCAGCGGTGAGCAGAGAGAAAATGTCGCTACCGCTGTCTTGTTTATATCTGGAGAGGATGAGAGAATGAAGAGAGCAACCCTAGTAAAGCAAGCGCTCAGGCCCCTGCGTCCATATATAGTGGAGTGATTATCTTTTTTCTCTCCACAACAAGCGTTTCAATTTGTGTACGTGGCATTAAAGAAAAGAAACTCTCTATTTAAGGTGACTACTGTACGACTCCTACTTACTACTAGTAGTACTACAGTATTGTTTACTTGTGCTCCCCGCCCCTCCATTCATTGAACAACCCCACGGGTGAATAAACATACAGTAAGTACTGTATTTATATAGAACGAACAAGCTCAAACTATTTTTGCGTAGTTAAAAGTTGAGGGCGGGGCTTTTCCCGGGCAGTACGCGCAGCAGTTTTCGGGTAGGCGGCTTGACAGAGAGGCGAGGAGGGTGAGCGAGTGGGGCTGTACGATTTGACGGTGTGTTACTGCTGGAAAGACTTGTGATATGACCACTCACTATAGTCATGAATTACCGGCGCTCTGACCGAGGTGATGCCCCCCTTCCGTTCCGCGCTCTAATCTGGTGCATGACACGTCGACCCGGATGCTGGCTCTCCCACATGTCAGAGTAGTAAGAAGGAGCAAAGAATGATGCGGTATATACTAGTACTATACTACAGTACTACTCAGGTCGGAGGAGTGCGAACCACGGCAGCCCAGTGAACCAGCAGTGCGAACCATGGTAGCCCAGTGAACCAGCAGTAGAAAACAATGTGGTGATATGGCCATAAAAACAATGTGCTACGGTCCACACTGTAGCATGTACAGTAACACTCCTCTTTGTTTGGATCCCTAAGTTAGAGCTAGTTTGGGTTGAAATAGCCTCAAATTATCGAAACAAGAGGGGTTAGTTTGAGCTAGTTTGCTCTAACCCAGCTAAAAAAACTAGCCCGGTGGAGAGGTTCTAATTGGGTTAGTTATCCTCGGGCCCACTAAAAGAGAACTAAAAAAATCTCCCCTGTCCGCACCAGATCGCTCCCCCCCCTCTTGCACGACTCCTCTCTGTTCCCCATAGGGCCGCTCGCCCTCTCTCTCCTCCGGCCGCCCTCTCCTTCCGGCCTCCGCCGCCCTACTCCGGCCGCCCTCTCCCTCCGGCCTTCGAAGGTCACCCCGCTCCCCCTTCACCAGTCGTTTTTCTCCCTCTGTCATGCGCGGCGGCGGCGCATCTACCAGGGAGGTCGCGAGAGGGGTGAGTTTGTTCGTTCCTTCTCTGTCTCACGGCCATATCATTGATCTTGCTTGCTCTAGCGCTAATTCTGATTTGGAAAAGTAGATCCTGATCAAACTTGGTATAGATTTGTGGTGCACGCATGGAATTGTTTGATGCTGCTTGAGGAGGTAATAAATCTTTCTAGAGGCCCAAAGATTCAGGTCACCTTTCTAGGTATTTCAATTTCAGGCTTGCATTATTTCTAGAGGCCCAAAGATTTAGTTCTCCTTTCTAGGTATTTAAATTTCAGGCTTGCATTATTTCTAGAGGCCCAAAGATTTAGTTCACCTTTCTAGGTATTTCAGTTTCAGGCTTGCATTATTTCTAGAGGCCCAAAGATTCAGTTCACCTTTCTAGGTATTTCACTTTCAGGCTTGCATTATTTCTAGAGGCCCAAAGATTCAGTTCACCTTTCTAGGTATTTCAGTTTCAGGCTTGCATTATTTCTAGAGGCCCAAAGATTCAGTTCACCTTTCTAGGTATTTTAGTTACAGGCTTGCATTATTTCTAGAGGCCCAAAGATTAAGTTCCCAGTCGGCGGCAAGCGGCCCTGCTACCCATGCCGGTGTCGACCTCAACTCGCAAGGGCCGACGTCGGAGGGGTTCCCGGGGCTTGGGCTCTACAGAGCCTTCCTCCAGAGCGACGATGGCGAGCTCCTCCCTCGGTGCGTGAGGGGCTCCGGGCTCCCTCCCTATCGTGAATGACTTCCGTGATGAGTTAGCTCATTCTTTGTTTCATGAAGTGTTTTTTTATTTTGTGAAGCTTGATTGACGACTTGTATGTTTAAGTGGGATATCTCATTTGTATGGACAAAGTAAAAATTATCATGTTTTGCATGCTTGATTTGTATAGATGGTTTGTTTATGTCAATTCTGAGCGGGAGGAGGCCACAGAAGAGCCGGCCACACCAAGAGGGTGCTTGGATCCAAGGGACTTATTTTAGTCTGACTAAAAATAGTCTCTTTAAGAGGCTAAAGTTCCAAGCACCCCTGACTAAAGAGGGGCTAAAACTGGTCTTGAGACTAAAAAAGTTTAGTCAGGGGTACCCCTACTAAAATGTGGATTAGTCCTCTCTCTCCTCATTTAACACAGGCGAGTTCTGGATTGGAGGGTTTGGAGGATAATAAATGCTCATTAACTTGATTTTAGTCTCTTTAGTATTTGGATCCAAGCATGGGTGAGGCTAGCAAGTTTTAGTCCCACTACTTTTAGTCATGGAAATAAAATGTATCCAAGCACCCTCCAAATCCGGCAGGAAATTGTCAATCTAACCCTGCCATCCATACACCTCTTTGGTTTAGAGTTAGTTCAGGGTTAGAATCTAACTCTAACCTCTAACTGAGTTAGAGTTCTCCTCGTCTCGGTTCATCGCCATCATACTTTCCCCATTCCTGTGTTTTTAGTATCCTGCGAATCAAAGAGGCCCTTTTCTTGCGGGTAAAATCAAAGAGGCCCTTAGACTGGTTTCGGTCCGGTCATTTTTTATAAACGTGTTATGTCCAAAATTTAATGAACATGCTCCGGTTTCCACAAAAATAATCCGGTTTCATGTAGTAATTCATTCATTTACTTATTCTTCTGCGGGGGGTTTGCATGTAATTCGTGAGGTCTGAAATGTAAAGTACCCCGGCATATGCTCCGAGTCGTGCATGCACTACGACCCAGATGCTCTATGTCCCACATGTCGGCGAATGGGAGCACGTGGAAATAGCCTAGGAGTACATATAGTAGGATAAATGCGTGAAATAATATGTACTGTGAAGCGTAGCCGCGGTTCGAAAAGGAGACCTAAAGTGATGACAGCTATAGGTCGCACGCACCCAACTAGTGGTACTAGGCATACGACTAATTTTTCCCTCAAAAAAAAGAGGCACGAGTGCTCAGTACTCCTATTCTATAAACACGAGTCCCATCTGACAAGAGCGTCCATGCTACAGCTAGCTCTCCTCCCTCGTTTCTCTCTTCTAGTAATTCTAAACTCGGCCGACGCCCGATGGGCGGGGTGGGTTTGCTCAACTGCGGCCCCACCTCACAGTGAAAACGTTACGACTGGAATAAAAATGCCATATACTCCCTCCGTTCATAAATATAAGCCTTTTTAGGTACTATTTCAAATGGAATACAGCATACAAATGTATGTAGACATAGTTTAGTGTGTAGATTCACTCATTTTGCTCCGTATGTAGTAGTCACTTGCTGGAATCTTTAGAAAGACTTATATTTGGGAACGGAGGGAGTACTATACTAATAAAACATTAAGGCCACGAGGCGATGCAGTGCTGGTTACAGGAGGCAAGAAGAGATGGATCCATCGACGACGTCCACCTCCTCGACTCAGGGCGCCGGCCCACCGAACGGCGCCTAAGTAGCAGCGGCTTTCGTGGCCAGGTCGACGTGCTTTTGAACAATGGCGTCCAAAGATTCCAGCCGCTGGATGAAGGCGAACGTCTTTCTGTCCTTGCTTGCCTTGTAGTGGCCTATGTAGACGATTTCCTCATAGACGTGGATGTGCAGGTCGACGGTTTCTCGCATGGCGAGGCGCTGCGCGGCGAGCGCGGCCTCGAGGTGCACATTCTTCGTCGCGACCTCCGGCACCTGCAGGGTCACCAGGGCTTGAAAGAGTTCATCACCATGGAGGCCGATGAGGGTAGCCGGCAATGAGGAGCCTGGGCGCGCGGGATGGTGCAGTACGGCAAGGTCGTCCGCGCGCTTCTTGACGGCGGTGAACTTGCGAATGGAGTTGACCATCATGTCGTCCATGCGAGAGGCGAAGCCGGCGTCGGCGAGGGCTATGATGCCTGCGGTCGCCAACACCGTCTGGAAACGCTGCGCGGTGCAGGGCCGCAGGCCGATGAAGGAAATATGCCCTAGAGGAAATTATAAAGTTATTATTTATTTCCTTATATCATGATAAATGTTTATTATTCATGCTAGAATTGTATTAACCAGAAACATAATACTTGTGTGAATACATAGACAAACAGAGTGTCACTAGTATGCCTCTACTTGACTAGCTCGTTGATCAAAGATGGTTATGTTTCCTAGCCATAGACACGAGTTGTCATTTGATTAACGGGATCACATCATTAGGAGAATGATGTGATTGACTTGAGCCATTCCGTTAGCTTAGCACTCGATCGTTCAGTATGTTGCTATTGCTTTCTCCATGACTTATACATGTTCCTATGACTATGAGATTATGCAACTCCCGTTTACCGGAGGAACACTTTGTGTGCTACCAAACGTCACAACGTAACTGGGTGATTATAAAGGTGCTCTACAGGTGTCTCCGAAGGTACTTGTTGGGTTGGCGTATTTCGAGATTAGGATATGTCACTCCAATTGTCGGAGAGGTATCTCTGGGCCCACTCGGTAATGCACATCACTATAAGCCTTGCAAGCATTGCAACTAATGAGCTAGTTGCGGGATGATGTATTACGGAACGAGTAAAGAGACTTGCCGGTAACGAGATTGAACTAGGTATTGAGATACCGACGATCGAATCTCGGGCAAGTAACATACCGATGACAAAGGGAACAACGTATGTTGTTATGCGGTCTGACCGATAAAGATCTTTGTAGAATATGTGGGAGCCAATATGAGCATCCAGGTTCCGCTATTGGTTATTGACCGGAGAGGTGTCTCGGTCATGTCTACATAGTTCTCTAACCCGTAGGGTCCGCACGCTTAACGTTACGATGACGGTTATATTATGAGTTTATGTTTTGATGTACCGAAGGAGTTCGGAGTCCCGGATGAGATCGGGGACATGACGAGGAGTCTCGAAATGGCTGATACGTAAAGATCGATATATTGGACGACTATATTCGGACTTCGGAAAGGTTCCGAGTGATTCGGGTATTTTTCGGAGTACCGGAGAGTTACGGGAATTCCTATTGGGCCTTAATGGGCCATACGGGAAAGGAGAGAAAGGCCCCAAAGGGTGGCCGCACCCCTCCCCATGGACTAGTCCGAATTGGACTAGGGGGGGCGCCCTTCCTTTTTTCTCCTTCTCCCTTCTTATCCTATCCAACAAGGAAAGGAGGATCCTACTCCCGTGGGAGTAGGACTCCCCCCTTGGGGCGCCCTCCTCCTTGGCCGGCGGCCTCCACCTTGCTCCTTTATATACGGGGGCAGGGGGGCACCCCATCAGACACAACAATTGATCTATTGATCTCTTAGCGTGTGCGGTGCCCCCCTCCACCAAATTACACTCGATAATATCGTAGCGGTGCTTAGGCGAAGCCCTGCGTCGGTAGAACATCATCATCGTCACCCTGTCACGCCGTCGTGCTGACGAAACTCTCCCTCAACACTCGGCTGGATCGGAGTTCGAGGGACGTCATCGAGCTGAACGTGTGCTGAACTCGGAGGTGCCGTGCGTCGGTACTTGATCTCTCGGATCGTGAAGACGTACGACTACGTCAACCGCGTTGTGTTAACGCTTCCGCTTCGGTCTACGAGGGTACGTGGACAACACTCTCCCCTCTCGTTGCTATGCATCACCATGATCTTGCGTGATGCGTAGGATATTTTTTTGAAATTACTACGTTCCCAACAGCCGGCGCCTTGGATGATTTGGCACAGCCGAACTCCGGTCCGCTCCATCGCCCTCCATAGGTTCTTGTGGCTTCTGGTCACTTGGTCTTGGATTGGAGTGAGCATGTATCGCAGAGACTTGGGAGTAGATGGATTGGAGTGGTGGGGCAAGCCTTTATTATTGAGAGTCCAAACTCTGTTGCATTCACATCGTGCTGGCTCTATTCTGCTTCTCCAATTAATTCCCTCTGCATGTAATTGAGGATGCCATCATTGACCGTTCAAACGTACGGGAACCGCTACCCTCTCCTCCTTGGCTTTCGGTCTAACGAGGGTACGTGGAAAACTCTCCCCTCTCGTATGCTATGCATCACCATGATCTTGCGTGTGCGTAGGAATTTTGTTGAAATTACTACGTTCCCCAACAGTGGATCCGAGCCTGGTTTTATGCGTTGATGTTATATGCACGAGTAGAGAACACAAGTGGAGTTGTGGGCGATATAAGTCATACTGCTTACCAGCATGTCATATTTTGGTTCAGCCGTATTGTGAGATGAAGGGGCCCGGACCGACATTAGCGTACGCTTAGCGAGACTGGTTTCACCGTTGCGAGCACTCGTTGCTTAAAGGTGACTGGCGGGTGTCTGTCTCTCTCACTTTAGTTGAACCGAGTGTGGCTACGCCCGGTCCTTGCGAAGGTTAAAACAACACCAACTTGACAAACTATCGTTGTGGTTTTGATGCGTAGGTAAGAACAGTTCTTGCTAAGCCCGTAGCAGCCACGTAAAACTTGCAACAACAAAGTAGAGGACGTCTAACTTGTTTTTGCAGGGCATGTTGTGATGTGATATGGTCAAGACATGATGCTATATTTTATTGTATGAGATGATCATGTTTTGTAACCGAGTTATCGGCAACTGGCAGGAGCCATATGGTTGTCGCTTTATTGTATGCAATGCAATCGCCCTGTAAAGCTTTACTTTATCACTAAGCGGTAGCGATAGTCGTAGAAGCATAAGAATGGCGAGACGACAATGATGCTACGATGGAGATCAAGGTGTCGCGCCGGTGACGATGGTGATCATGACGGTGCTTCGGAGATGGAGATCACAAGCACAAGATGATGATGGCCATATCATATCACTTATATTGATTGCATGTGATGTTTATCTTTTATGCATCTTATCTTGCTTTGATTGACGGTAGCATTATAAGATGATCTCTCACTAAAATTTCAAGATAAAAGTGTTCTCCCTGAGTATGCACCGTTGCGAAAGTTCTTCGTGCTGAGACACCACGTGATGATCGGGTGTGATAGGCTCTACGTTCAAATACAACGGGTGCAAAACAGTTGCACACGCGGAATACTCAGGTTAAACTTGACGAGCCTAGCATATGCAGATATGGCCTCGGAACACGGAGACCGAAAGGTCGAGCGTGAATCATATAGTAGATATGATCAACATAGTGATGTTCACCATTGAAACTACTCCATCTCACGTGATGATCGGACATGGTTTAGTTGATATGGATCACGTGATCACTTAGAGGATTAGAGGGATGTCTATCTAAGTGGGAGTTCTTAAGTAATATGATTAATTGAACTTAAATTTATCATGAACTTAGTCCTGATAGTATCTTGCTTGTCTATGTTAATTGTAGATAAATGGCCCGTGCTGTTGTTCCGTTGAATTTTAATGCGTTCCTTGAGAAAGCAAAGTTAAAGATGATGGTAGCAATTACACGGACTGGGTCCGTAACTTGAGGATTATCCTCATTGCTGCACAGAAGAATTACGTCCTGGAAGCACCGCTAGGTGCTAGGCCACCTGCAGAGCAACGCAGAATTTATGAATCGTCTGGCAGAGCAAGCGTTGATGACTACTCGATAGTTCAGTGTGCCATGCTTTACGGCTTAGAACCTGGGTCTTCAACGACGTTTTGAACGTCATGGAGCATATGAGATGTTCCAGGAGTTGAAGTTAATATTTCAAGGCAAATGCCTGGATTGAGAGATATGAAGTCTCCAATAAGTTCTATAGCTGCAAGATGGAGGAGAATAGTTCTGTCAGTGAGCACATACTCAAAATGTCTGGGTATAATAATCACTTGATTCAACTAGGAGTTAATCTTCCGATGATAGCGATTGACGGAATTCTCTAGTCACCATCACCAAGTTAGTAGAACTTCATGATGAACTATAGTATGCAAGGGATGACGAAAGTAATTCCCGAGCTCTTCGTGATGCTGAAATCGACGAAGGTAGAAATCAAGAAAAACATCAAGTGTTGATGGTTGATGAGACCACTAGTTTCAAGAAAAGGGCAAAGGGAAGAAGGGGAACTTCAAGAAGAACGGCAAGCAAGTTGCTGCTCAAGTGAAGAAGCCTAAGTCTGGTCCTAAGCCTGAGACTAAGTGCTTCTACTGCAAAGGGACTGGTCACTGGAAGTGGAACTACCCCAAGTATTTGGTGGATAAGAAGGATGGCAAAGTGAACAAAGGTATATTGGATATACGTGTTATTGATGTGTACTTTACTAGTGTTTATAGCAACCCCTCGGTATTTGATACTGGCTCAGTTGCTAAAGAGTAGTAACTCGAAACGGGAGTTGCATAAACATAAACTAGTTAAGGATGAACTGACGATGTGTATTGGAAGTGGTTCCAAGATTGATATGATCATCATCGCACACTCCCTATACTTTCGGGATTAGTGTTGAACCTAAATAAGTGTTATTTGGTGTTTGCGTTGAGCATGAATATGTTTTTATCATGTTTGTTGCAATACGATTATTCATTTAAACTAGAGAATAATTGTTGTTCTGTTTACATGAATAAAACCTTCTATGGTCATACACCCAATAAAATGGTTTGTTGGATCTCGATCGTAGTGATACACATATTCATAATAATGAAGCCAAAAGATGCGAAGTTAATAATGATAGTGCAACTTATTTGTGGCACTGCCGTTTAGGTCATATTGGTGTAAAGCGCATGAAGAAACTCCATACTGATGGGATTTTGGAATCACTTGATATGAATCACTTGATGCTTGCGAACCGTGCCTCATGGGCAAGATGACTAAAACGCCGTTCTCCAGAACTATGGAGAGAGCAACAGATTTGATGGAAATCATACATACAGATGTATGTGGTCCGATGAATATTGAGGCTCATAGCAGGTATCATTATTTTCTGACCTTCACAGATGATTTGAGTAGATATGGGTATATCTACTTAATGAAACAGAAGTCTGAAACATTTGAAAAGTTCATAAAATTTCAGAGTGAAGCGGAAAATCATCGTAACAAGAAAATGAAGTTTCTACGATCTGATCGTGGAGAAGAGTATTTGAGTTACGAGTTTGGCCTTCAGTTAAAACAATGTGAAATAGTTTCACTACTCACGCCACCTGGAACACCACGGTGTAATGGTGTGTCCGAACATCGTAACCGTACTTTATTAGATATGGTGCGATATATGATGTCTCTTACCGATCTACCACTATCGTTTTGGGGTTATGCATTAGAGACAGCTGCATTCATGTTAAATAGGGTACCATCTAAATCCGTTGAGACGACATCTTATGAACTGTGGTTTGGCAAGAAACCAAAGTTGTCGTTTCTTAAAGTTTGGGGTTGCCGATGCTTATGTGAAAAAGTTCAACCTGATAAGCTCGAACCCAAATCGGAGAAATGTGTCTTCATAGGATACCCAAAGGAGACTGTTGGGTACACCTTCTATCACAGATCCGAAGGCAAGACATTCGTTGCTAAGAATGGATCCTTTCTAGAGAAGGAGTTTCTCTCGAAAGAAGTGAGTGGGAGGAAAGTAGAACTTGATGAGGTAACTGTACCTGCTCCCTTATTGGAAAGTAGTTCATCACAGAAACCAGTTTCCTGTGACACCTACACCAATTAGTGAGGAAGTTAATGATAATGATCATGAAACTTCAGATCAAGTTATTACTGAACCTCGTAGGTCAACCAGATAAGATCCGCACCAGAGTGGTACGGTAATCCTGTTCTGGAGGTCATGTTATTTGACCATGACGAACCTACGAACTATGAAGAAGCGATGGTGAGCCCAGATTCCGCAAAATGGCTTGAGGCCATGAAATCTGAGATGGGATCCATGTATGAGAACAAAGTATGGACTTTGGTTGACTTGCCCGATGATCGGCGAGCCATTGAGATTAAATGGATCTTCAAGAGGAAGACGGACGCTGATAGTAGTGTTACTATCTACAAAACTAGAATTGTCGCAAAAGGTTTTCGACAAGTTTAAGGTGTTGACTACGATGAGAGTTTCTCACTCGTATCTATGCTTAAGTCTGTCTGAATCATGTTAGCAATTGCCGCATTTTATGAAATCTGGCAAATGGATAAACAAAACTGCATTCCTTAATGGATTTATTAAAGAAGAGTTGTATATGATGCAACCAGAAGGTTTTGTCAATCCTAAAGGTGCTAACAAAATATGCAAGCTCCAGCGATCCATCTATGGACTGGTGCAAGCATCTCGGAGTTGGAATATACGCTTTGATAAGTTGATCAAAGGATATAGTTTTATACAGACTTGCGGTGAAGCCTGTATTTACAAGAAAGTGAGTGGGAGCACTACAGCATTTCTGATAAGTATATGTGAATGACATACTGTTGATCGGAAATAATGTAGAATTATTCTACAAAGCATAAAGGAGTGTTTGAAAGGAGTTTTTCAAAGAAAGACCTCGGTGAAGCTGCTTACATATTGAGCATCAAGATCTATAGAGATAGATCAAGACGCTTGATAAGTTTTTTCAATGAGTACATACCTTAACAAGATTTTGAAGTAGTTCAAAATAGAACAGTCAAAGAAAGAGTTGTTGCCTGTGTTACAAGGTGTGAAATTGAGTAAGATTCAAAGCCCGACCACGGCTGAAGATAGAAAGAGAATGAAAGTCATTCCCTATGCCTTGGCCATAGGTTTTATAAAGTATGCCATGCTGTGTACCAGATCTATTGTATACCCTACACTGATTTTGGCAAGGACAGCGGTCAAAATTATCCTTAGTGGAATAAGGATATGTTTCTCGATTATGGAAGTGACAAAAGGTTCGTCGTAAAGGGTTACGTCGATGCAAGTTTTGACACTAATCTAGATGACTCTAAGTCTCGGTCTAGATACATATTGAAAGTGGGAGCAATTAGCTAGAGTAGCTCCGTGCAGAGCAATGTAGACATAGAAATTTGCAAAATACTTACGGATCTGAATGTGACAGACCCGTTGACTAAAATTATCTCACAAGCAAAACATAATCACACCTTAGTACTCTTTGGGTGTTAATCACATAGCGATGTGAACTAGATTATTGACTCTAGTAAACCCTTTGGGTGTTGGTCACATGACGATGTGAACTATGGGTGTTAATCACATGGTGATGTGAACTATTGATGTTAAATCACATGGCGATGTGAACTAGATTATTGACTCTAGTGCAAGTGGGAGACTGAAGGAAATATGCCCTAGAGGCAATAATAAAGTTATTATTTATTTCCTTATATCATGATAAATGTTTATTATTCATGCTAGAATTGTATTAACCGGAAACATAATACATGTGTGAATACATAGACAAACAGAGTGTCACTAGTATGCCTGTACTTGACTAGCTCGTTGATCAAAGATGGTTATGTTTCGTAGCCATAGACATGAGTTGTCATTTAATTAACGGGATCACATCATTAGGAGAATGATGTGATTGACTTGACCCATTCCGTTAGCTTAGCACTCGATCGTTTAGTATGTTGCTATTGCTTTCTCATGACTTATACATGTTCCTATGACTATGAGATTATGCAACTCCCGTTTATCGGAGGAACACTTTGTGTGCTACCAAATGTCACAACGTAAGTGGGTGATTATAAAGGTGCTCTGGGCCCACTCGGTAATGCACATAACTATAAGCCTTGCAAGCATTGCAACTAATGAGCTAGTTGCGGGATGATGTATTACGGAACGAGTAAAGAGACTTGCCGGTAACGAGATTGAACTAGGTATTGAGATACCGACGATCGAATCTCGGGCAAGTAACATACCAATGACAAAGGGAACAACGTATGCTGTTATGCGGTCTGACCGATAAAGAACTTCGTAGAATATGTGGGAGCCAATATGAGCATCTAGGTTCCGCTATTAATTATTGACCGGAGAGGTGTCTCGGTCATGTCTACATAATTCTCGAACCCATAGGGTCTGCACGCTTAACGTTACGATGACGGTTATATTATGAGTTTATGTGTTTTGATGTACCAAAGGAGTTCGGAGTCCCGGATGAGACTGGGGACATGACGAGGAGTCTCGAAATGGCCGAGACGTAAAGATCGATATATTGGACGACTATATTCGGACTTCGGAAAGGTTCCGAGTGATTCGGGTATTTTTCGGAGTACCGGAGAGTTACGGGAATTCGTATTGGGCCTTAATGGGCCATACGGGAAAGGAGAGAAAGGCCCCAAAGGGTGGCCGCACCCCTCCCCATGGACTAGTCCAAATTGGACTAGGGAGGGGGGCGCCCCCTTCCTTCTTTCTCCTTCTCCCTTCCCTTCTCCTATTCCAACAAGGAAAGGAGGAGTCCTACTCCCGGTGGGAGTAGGACTACCCCCTTGGCGCGCCCTCCTCCTTGGCCGGTGGCCTCCACCTTGCTCCTTTATATACGGGGGCAGGGGGGCACCCCATAGACACAACAATTGATCTATTGATCTCTTAGCCGTGTGCGGTGCCCCCCTCCACCATATTACACCTCGATAATATCGTAGCGGTGCTTAGGCGAAGCCCTGCGTCGGTAGAACATCATTATCGTCACCACACCGTTGTGCTGACGAAACTCTCCCTCAACACTCGACTGGATCGGAGTTCGAGGGACGTCATCGAGCTGAACGTGTGCTGAACTCGGAGGTGCCGTGCGTTCCGTACTTGATCGGTCGGATCGTGAAGATGTTCGACTACATCAACCGCGTTGTGTTAACGCTTCCGCTTTTGGTCCACGAGGGTACGTGGACAACACTCTCCCCTCTCGTTGCTATGCATCACCATGATCTTGCGTGTGCGTAGGAATTTTTTTGAAATTACTACGTTCCCCAACAGTCGGCGCCTTGGATGATTTGGCACAGCCGACTGCCGCTCGCGTCCATCGCCTCCATAGGTGCTTGTGGCTTCTGGTCACTTGGTCTTGGATTGGAGTGAGCAGTGTTGCGCAGAGACTTGGGAGTAGATGGATTGGAGTGGTGGGGCACCTTTATTATATGAGAGTCCAAACTCTGTTGCATTCACATCGTGCTGGCTCTATTCTGCTTCTCCAATTAATTCCCTCTGCATGTAATTGAGGATGCATCATTGACCGTTCAATGTCTCGGGAACCGCTACCCTCTCCCTCCTTGGCATTCAAGCACTTATGGACCCGTCGACGACGAGGTGCCTATGGTGACTTCGTAAATTTCAAGATGATAGTGCCGTGCATGTGTGCGTTCATAGGGGTGAGTGTATGCGCGTGTATATGAGCGCTTGTGTCTGTACTGTGTAAAAAACGTAAATGCGTGTCAAAAAGAGACTAGTCAGTATACTCAATATTGTGGACCTCGGAGAGGAAAACGATAGAACTAGTACGTATTTATTTACGGTGCAGATTCACTCATTTTGCTCCATATGTACTCCATCTCGGTGTAGTCTAGTCACTTGTTGAAATCTCTAGAAGGGCAAATACTCCTTTCTGGTTTACAGGGCTATACTAGCAAGTAGTTGTACGTACTAGTACAATAGTGGGCTCACATAGCAATTTTGTCTGATGCAAGAGCCTGGCTATATGCGTGCTCCAATGTTCGCAACTGCAACGTTCGGTTTGCGCTTGGCTCTTCGCCTCTTCAAGAAGACGAACAATGATGTTACTACTACTGCTTCTACAGTGTCGAATCCACTGCTGCATGTCCGTCCACCGCGAGCGGGACGGATAGCTTGTTGTAGAAGTACTACTAAGCAAAAGCCTGTCCTCGTTTGCGAGCAACCGCGCGCATGGGTGAGGGAGAAGGCGTGTAGTAAAATCAAGCTTCTCCTCGTTGTACGAGTTGACGCGACACATCATAGCACTGGCCCCACATGCTTGCCTCTAAACTTGGCTGAAAGACCCGCAGTGTACAATATATTTGCTGCAACCTCTAACATTTACCCACCACAAATTAAAATATATGTGGCCGTATGCATCGTTCTGATGCAGAGGCCGGGGAGTCCCCCCTTTTCGAAAAAACAAATTAAAATATATATTCCTGTCTTGACCAGATGAGCGTGCAAACTACAATCACCAGGGTGTCAGGTAGGGCCAGAAGACTATTTTAATATATTTTTTAAAAACTTCGAGACGGCCACATAGCATGGAGCCGACCCCAACGATTTTAAGCTTACAGGCACGGTACACGCTATCCTAGACTACTCTACACATGAAACTGCCACACGAGCGTCCGGGCTGCGCTTGGCTCTTCGCCTCTTCGGGAAGTCGAACAATGATGGAGTACTACTGCACTGGAGGAGTACTACAGTACGCTTCTGGCCATCTGACACCGATTGAACTGCTGCATGTCCACCGCGTGCGGGAGGGAGAGCGTGTAGCGAAAGCTTCTCCTAGTCTTGCCAGCCACCACGCTCATGGGCGAGGGAGGGACGCTCCTGCCTTTGCGTGTATGACAGGTGGGCCCGACAGGTGTGTGGCCAACCTGTCATACAGCCAAAGGCAGGTGCAGTTAAGTCCGCGAGGGAGAGGATAATCAAACTTCTCGTTGATGTACGAGTTGACGCGACACATCAAAGCACTGCACTCGATATATTTCAATAATTTGCGTTTACCGATGCATTAATTACAACGCATGCATGCATGCCGTGACTCTCCTTTTGATACTTGCATGTGTTGATTTAATGCACCTTGAAGTAGTATAAAATATGTGACGGTAAAGCTTTGTAATACCCCGGCCCAAGTCGAGAGATGGTTGTGCACGAGGAGGGCGAGATCATGCAGACCGAACAGGACCCGACGATGGAGCTCTCTAAGGTCTCGATGGACCTCACCGTGCTCCACTGCCCCTTGTGCCTCCGCCCCTTGACGCCTCCAGTGTATGAGGTTCGAATACACCTCGTCCGTTCGGCTGATTGAGCAAGGTGCAGGTTTCTTGATTGATGTGCTGTTCGATTGATTTCTGCAGTGCAAGGGAGGGCACCTGGCCTGCGCGGACTGCCGCGTCGAGCGCCCCGGGAACCAGCGGCAGTGCCAGAAGTGCGAGCGCGGCGGTGGCTTCGACGTGCGGAACACGGCGGTGGACTCCGTCCTTTCGTCGGTGAGGGTGGAGTGCCCGCACGAAGGCTGTGGGCTCTACGTCACTTACCACAAGCTCGCCGATCACCAGAGCGTGTGTCCGCTCGCGCCCTGCAAATGCCCCGTGCCCGTCTGCGGCTACGAAGGCCCGCCGCCGGCGCTCTACCACCACATCAGCACCGCGCATCCCATGCCCGTGCACAGGATCCAGTACGGCAAGGTGCTCCAGCTGCAAGTGCCACTGTCGGAGCCACGGCTCTTGCTGTTCGCGGAGGAGGACCGCCGCGCGTTTTTCTTGGTCGGCGGCGTGCTCGACATCGGCGCGCCTATCGCCGTGTCGGTCGTCTGCATCAGAGCGGGGGCGTCCCCACTGCCGCACTACGTGGCCAAGCTGTGGGCGAACGGCCCGCCGGGGGAGCCCAAAGGCACGACCGACGCCGTCAAGGTGGAAATGGAGGTGACAAGCAGCAAGGATCCCGGCGACGTCGACGTGCAGGAGCTGACCTTCTTGACAGTTCCGCCCAAGCTGCTGGCCGGGGCTAAGCTTGTGTCCCTCCACATTCAGATTGACAAGCTCACGTCCTAAATGTTTCTACAGTGCCTTCTGTTTATCTTAGTAATATGCTAATATAGGGATTACCTTGGTCTACTTTAGCTTAAGAAATGGTGGGTTTTGGTGGCGATGCAGCAATTACTTCGACATCAGATCAGTAATTTCCAACAGTCGAACGGATATTTTGTGTCTGTTGGATATAAAGTTCCTTTGGGTAAGAAGTACTACTTGTCATCAAAATGGATAAAAGGAGATGTATGTAGACGTATTTTAGTTCTAGATACGTCCCTTTTTATCCATTTTGATGACAAGCACTCCCTCCGTTCCACAATACATGCCTTCCATTTGTCAAAATATAGATGTATCTAGACATGTTTTAGTATATAGGTACATCCATGATAGAGCCAATCGGATGGTTGAGAACACTACAATTCGTAGCTACAGATGCGTGTGTGACTCCCAGATGCAGAGGCCGGGGGTCATCATCCTCCTTTTCGAGAAAAAACAGACGCGTGTGTGAGAGGACGAGTGCGTGCGTGCACCTCTTCTCTTCCTGTATAACGTACTACTAAACTCAGAGTACAAGTTTTTGTGGGTGGCACGATGGTGCGTGCGAGAAGTCCCGAGAGATAGGTTTAATGCGTCTGAAAAAAAGACTAGCCTAGAGCTCGCCACGCGGCTATTCCTGTCGAACGCCCCATTAACCGTAAGATATGTATACGACGGTGCCAGTTATTGCACGTACACAGCAGTACTCCCTCCTTTCCGGTTTATAGGGCTTAATTCAAAAATCTCACCAACCAAGATGGTGAGTGGTGGAATATTTTTTGTAGTTTGCAAAAGCACCTAATTAATGCTCTTGTTTTTCTCAAAAAATTATGTTTATCAATGCATTAATTGCAATGCATGCATGCATAAAGTACATGCATTGGTCAATTTTCTCTTAATACTTGCATGCAATGATTTAATGCACCTTGGAATTTGAACATGTGTTGGGGAACAACCAAATTGAGCCTTATAAAATGGAAAAACTAAAATTTTGAGATAAGCCCTATAAACCGGAAAGGAGGGAGTAGAAAAAGAAGTACTCCATCCGGGAATAGTGCCGCACTTCGAAACTAGAACCGTCAATAAATTTTGAGCTTGCGTCTCGTCACATTCCAAATTACTCCACGCTATATTGAATTGCAAACCTGTTCACACCGATCACAACCTAAACGGTTTCCCACTTAGGAGCATATTAGTACCACGCTATATTGAATTGCAAACCTGTTCACACCGATCACAACCTAAACGGTTTCCCACTTAGGAGCGTATTAGTACTCGGTTATAAATACTAGTATGCCAAGATGACTGCACATTCCTCCTCAACTCCTCATCCACAAAAACAAACAAGTCATTCAGCATCCTTCCCTTGCGTCTGCCATGGCCAGCGTGAGTTCTGGGTCGAGAGATTGCCACCAGGGAGAGGCGAGCATGGAAGCGGAAGCACGAGAGATGTCCCGCCTCGCTGCGAGAGCAGCCGACATGTCCCGCCGCGCGGAAGTAGCAGCACAGAGGTCCCGCCGCGCCGCTGAAGCAGCACGGAGGTCCCGCCGCGCCGTCGATGCAGCAGACTGGTCCGGCCGCGCCGCGGAAGCAGCAGAGATGTCCCGCCGCGCCACGAATGCAGCAGAGATGTCCCGCCGCGCCGCGGCGGCCTGGGAAAATTTCTCGCGGGCAGGCGACGACTGTTACAGGCGCATGCATGCGATCGTCCATAGCCAGATGGATCAGATCTCCGGCTGGGCGAGGTTGCAGGACGACATGAAAGCCTCGTTTGAACAGGCTACCGGCGTCATCCGGCAACTAAGGGAGGGCAATGAGAGGCTCCGGGCCGAGCGCGACCTGCTGAGGGAGAAGATCGTCCGAAGTGCAGACCAGCAGGAGGAGACCAGTGCCTTGTTGAAGAGGACCGGCGTCATCGTCAAGAAACTTATGGACGAGAATGACATGCTCCGCAACGAGCGCCAAAGGCTGGTGGAGGAATCCGTGGATGTTCTCAAGCAGCGTCTTGAGGACACGAAAGAGCTCATCGCCGCTCGCCGCGGAGACTAGTTCCCGCGGCCTGCAGCAACGCATCAAGAAAGTAGAGATCAGCGAGCCAGATCCTTGTCTTCCTTCTTCTTTTGCCCTTGTGTATTTCGGGCGTAGCCGCATGTGGCTTTTTTAATTATCTTTCTAATTATGTAAGACAATTAATCGTCCTTATCTTTCTGTGGAAGATCAATGTTGCGAGGCTGGAATGAAGAA
Source organism: Triticum aestivum (assembly GCF_018294505.1). Classification (NCBI taxonomy): domain Eukaryota; kingdom Viridiplantae; phylum Streptophyta; class Magnoliopsida; order Poales; family Poaceae; genus Triticum; species Triticum aestivum. The sequence continues at coordinate 417,855,304 of NC_057808.1, read as the reverse complement.
AACTCTTGCTGTGGCGACCCTGGCGTTGCTGTTCTTCTAGTTGCTGCTGGGCTTCCTTCAGTTTCCTGGTTTCTTTTGATGTAATAATCGGTTTAGGATGTGGATTGTGTCGTCGGTTGTGAAATGTTGGGTTCTAGCGCGGATGTTTGGCCTTTGTTGGCCTCTTGGGATGTTGCGATTTCAATCTGGTAGCTTTTAGTCCTTCGTGTTAGGCTGGAGTTGTGCTGAACTTCTTGTGAATTGTGGTGGTTTTCAGTAATGAAAATCGGAAGGGGCAAGCCCTTCTTTGATCAAAAAAAATTAATCGTCCTTATATATTCATCAGTCTTGCTATAAGTCGCAGTAGATGCTATATAGGTCCGTCGGATCTTACATCAAGATCCGTGCTTTCAGATTTTCTTTTTTCTCTCTTAAATCTCAGTCGAGTGAGACATAGCCACGCCATTAAACAGAGGCTCGGGCGCCATTAATGGAGACCTTGGGAGAGAGGTGGACGGCAGATGGAGGTCAAAGGGCTCTCCTCCCGATAAGCACGCGCAGGGGTCTGATCGCACGCCTCTCGTACTCAAATAGCTACCCTGCACGGCGCCTCCTAGCTAATAAAAAATGGGGACGCGTGGCGGCACGTAAATGGTACTAGTAAGTAGAACGCCCACGGTTTCAATAATACTTGTGTTTCCGATTGTAACGTGACAGCACTTGTTCCAAAATGACTTTGTTGATTGTTAATGTGTGCGCCTTCGCAAATCGGACTGCAAATTTACCACAGCATGTTGGTGCCATGTCATGGCACCAAGCCAAGTTTCATTATTTTCATGCGTGTTTTGGATTTACAGGAATTAAAAAACTAAGTTTCTCAATGTTTCCAACCCAGCCACGACGCCCAGAATTTTGAATTTCATTCCCATTTCTTGCATGGAACCTAGAAATTTACCCGAGGACACACATGTGATTTTTCAACCAACTTTGGTGCACTGGAACATGTGCTTGTATTTCAAATTTGAATTATGCACACAAAGGTGACACGTTCCCTCCCAGAACCACGAGCCTTCTTGAGAGAAGCTCCGATTTGCAAGAAGCTTATACCAAAATTTGTTCCTATTCGGCCAATTTTTTTACCACGGCATGGTACTACCATGACATGACACCATGCCAAGTTTCATGATTTTAAAACCAAGTTTCTCAATGTTCTCGACCGAGCCACGATGCCCAGATGTTTGAATTTTATTCTCATTTTTTGCATGGGACCTACTCCCTCCTTCCATCTATATAGGGCCTAATGTGTTTTTCAAGACAACCTTTGACTATTGACAAGATTAATAGCACATGAGATGTATACTATGAAAATTATATTATTGGAAGCTCCTTTGACATACAAATTTGAAGGTATGCTTTGTGTAAGTTGCATGTCATATATTATTGCTCTAACGTTTGGTCAAAGTTAGCCTCGAAAAACGCATTAGGACCTATATAGATGGAAGGAGGGAGTAGAAATTCACCCGAGGACACAAATGTGATTTTTCAACCAACTTTGGTGCACGGGAGCATGTGCTTGTAGTTCAAATTTGTATTATGCACATTAAATGACCAAAAACTCAATTAATGTGTAAATAAGGCCAAACGAAGCCGGAATAATTCCAAAATTTAACAGGGCACTCATGTAGTTCTATGTTGCCTTTGTAAATAAACTCAAGGGGGACAACGTATATCGTTTCGCACTCAAAGGTGGCACGTTCCCTCTCAGAACCACGAGCCTTCTTGAGAGAAGCTTCGGTTTGCAAGAAGCTTATACCAAAATCTGTTCCTATTCGGCCAATTTTTTTACCACAACATGGTAGTACCATGACATGACATCCATGCCAAGTTTCATGATTTTCAGACGTGTTTTGGATTTACAAGAATTTTAAAACCAAGTTTCTCAATGTTCTCGGCCGAGCCACGATGCCCAGATGTTTTAATTTTATTCTCATTTCTTGCATGGGACCTAGAAATTCACCCGAGGACACAAATGTGATTTTTCAACCAACTTTGGTGCACGAGAGCATGTGCTTGTAGTTCAAATTTGACTTATGCACATTAAATGACCAGAAACTCAATTAATGTATAAAAAACGACAAACGAACCCGGAATAATTCCAAAATTTAACAGGGCACTAATGTAGTTCTATGTTGCCTTTGTTAAGAAACTCAAGGGGGGGGCAGCGTATATCGTTTCACACTCAAAGGTGGCACGTTCCCTCTTAGAACCACGAGCTTCCAAATCGGCCCAATTTTTTACCACAACATGTTAGTGCCATGACATGACACCATGCCAAGTTTCATGATTTCCAGGCGAGTTTTGGATTTACATGAATTTAAAATCAAAGTTTCTCGATGTTCTCGGCCGAGTCATGACGCCCAGATGTTTGAATTTCATTCTCATTTCTTCCATGGGACCTAGAAATTCAACCAAGGACACACATGTGATTTTTCAACCCACTTTGGTGCACCGGAGCATGTGCATGCAATTCATATTTAGATTATGCACATTAAAAGTCCAGAAACTCAATTAATGTATAAAAAGGCCAAATGAACCCGAAATAATTCCAAAATTTAACAGGGCACTCATATAGTTCTATGTTGCCTCTGTAAATAAAATCAGGGGGGAGGCAGCGTATATCGTTTCGCACACAAAGGTGACACGTTCCCTCTCGGAACCACGAGGCTTGTTGAGAGAATCTCCGGTTTTGCAAGAGGCTTATACCAAAACTTGTCCCAATTCAGCCAAAAATTATACGTATGAAAACAGGGTTTAGATTATCCCAAACATCTCGCTACCTAGACCAATAATGTACTATGATTTGAATTCAACATAAAATGGATACAAATATTTGAATTGGAGAGCGTATGGTACATGTAGTTCATAGTGAAATATGATTACTGCTATATGTATGTTTTTTGTTATCAAGATAATATTTAAATTATTGTATAACTTGACAACAATCGTATTCAAATAAGGAAAATTGATTCAAATTTAGTCCATATGGTAGACGACAATATATATGTTCACATGGTGGAGTAAAATGTTCATATATGATGGAAGATCAAAATGTACGACTACATCAATTATAAACCGCAAGGTCACCTAACGATATATTCGAATTCAACATAACGTGGATTCAAAAATTGAAATTCGAGATCATGGCATCTGTAATCATATAAAAAGGGACATTACTCTTTCTTTGGTGGGAATTGATTTGTTTTTTGTTGTTGTTGAGGGAAGTGCGAATCGATTTGGTACTGTGCAGGGTAATCTTGTTCTCCCGATTTTTTTTACATTTTTCTTGTAGTTTTTTCAATGGCATCTATAGCAATATAGTAAAAGGGGACATGACTCTCTTGTGTCTTGTATGAATTGTTTTTTTACACGTTAAGTTTGTTCTGCCGAACAAGGAATCCGCACCTTGTTATCCCGAAATTTTCAAGCTCGAGTATCTTTTGTCTCACCTGCTTTGAAACTCCCGCTTCTTCAACCCGCGCCGCGCCTTGTTATCCCGAAATTTGGACGCGCGCGAGAACTCCCTCCTCATCCGAAATCGCTCCCGCAGCCCAGACACGCGAAATCCCCCTTCTACCCCTCAGCCGGAAATGAAGCTCCACGTCGCGGTGTCAAAACCGGTGGGGGTACGCTGGTAACTTACCCTACATTTCGGACAAGCGCGTCCCTAAGCTTGGCTCCCCCTCCCCCTTCGCCCCCCCATTCGTACACCGAGGCCGCCAAAACCCGCGAAACCCCACGCTCCTCCGTCGGCCTCCCGACCGCCGCCCAGCCGGAGACTCTTCCCCGACTACGTCGTCCACCGCAACAGCTCGCCGTCCCTCATCCACCGCACCGGATGAGGATCCGTTGTCGATCTCGTCGTCCCGCCGGATCAGCCGCCCCGTCCTCCACCTCCAAGGAGCTGCCCCGACGTTCGCCTCGTCTATCGCGCCACCTCAATCCCCACAGCGCCGTCTTGACCTGCCCCACCGGAACCGCAACACCCTCACCAATTCCTCCGATGAAGCCGAGGCCAACTCGGCGCCACCAAGGAGTTTCTGCACTCACCGCTGCATTTTATCTTTTATTCGATCTCACGGGGCTACCGGTGCTCGATACCGAGCTGACATGGAGTGTCTCCATCGATGGCGCCGTCGCCGGCCACATCATCCACGGCGTCTCTCCCCCATGTCGTTGCTTCCTCGGCGGCGACTTCCACAACGGCACTAGCTGCAGCTGCTCCGGCTCTCGCTCGCGTTGCGGCTCTGTTCTTGCTGTCGGTCGCGTTGCTGCACTGCTCCTGCTTTCGTTCGTGCTGCTGCTCTGCTCTTGCTCTCGCTTGCGCTGCTGCTGCTGTTGCACGACCTCCGGCAGCTGCATGAGTTGCTGCTTTAGCACTCGCTCACGGTGCTACTGCACGACTTGCTCTCTGCTAGTGCGTTCCCTGCTTGAGCGTCTGCTGATTTAGATCACTGCTTCTCTGCTACTAGTGCTCGAACGCCCTAAACATCTATTCCAATGCTCTGTTACTAGTTCAATCAGTTTCGACAGTAAAATTCAGTTTTGACTGTGAAGTTCATTTTCTTCAGTTAAGTTCAGAGTGAACAGTACTTATAGAAGCTATCGGAGCCGCCATGGCGCGGCTGATGCGTTTTACATCTACTCCCTCCGTTCCGAAATATTTGTCTTTCTAACATTTCAAATGGACTACAACATACAGATGCATGTAGAGACATTTTAGAGTGTAGATTCACTCATTTTGCTTTCGTATGTAGTCACTTGTTGAAATATGTAGAAAGACAAATATTTAGGAACGGAGGGAGTAGCACTTTTTGGTGATGTATTTTACATCATCTATTGCAGATGATATTAGGGTCCCACTTCAGATTAACGTTGTCTGTCTTGTCATGCTTCAGCCTCGTCGCCGTACACCTTAGCGGAGCTGCTCCAACGACGGAACCGTCCATCACAGCGGTGCAGTACCCTCGGCGCCATTTCCAAAGGCCTCGGATCTTCTTCCCCACCTCCGACAGTCACACCAGCATCATCACCATCCTCCATGTCCAACCCAATGATGCTGAGGTCCACAAGGCTATGCCAAAGAGGTTGTACACTCGTCGCATCACTTTGTTTCTCCATTCCTCTGTTCTTCCAATTCATGTGAGCCAAACACCCAGGTTGACTGAAATCCTATGTTTCCAAGTGCTCTGTTTTGCACGTGCATTCCTATCCTATTCCTTTGTTTTTCCTGTCCCTGCGTTTATAAAATCCTCCAATTTTTAGGAGCCCTTATAGATTTACTTCATTTTCAGATAGGCGTCAAAGAAAACTCTGTGTGTTATGTCCTGCTCCTGCCGTGCCGTCATCCACCCCACCTGAGGTGCACCATCGACATAAGCGTTCACTGCAGCAGAGATCCCCCCTGCAGACTTCCTTTTGCCACCTTAGATCATCTTCCCCATTGCCGGCAGCCACGCCAACTGCATTACCATCATCGACTGAGCAGATGAACCTGAGGACTACACAGTTCCGGAAGAGAGGTCGCAGTCTTTCGTGTTTGCTTATGTTATACATCGGTTATTATTACCTGCTACTTTATCGTTCAATCTTGAGTTTTGAATTGCCCATGGGTCTCATATCGAGCCAGCAACGAATAGTATCTGTCTACTATCTGGTTCATCTGGGGTCTTCTATGTGGTTCATGTTGGGTGGGCAACAAACAATAGATGATCCATTGTCTATCTTTTTAAACTGAAGCTATAATCTACCTGCTATCATTAGTTTTGGATCCATCCACTCGTTTGCTACCATCAGTCTTGATTTTTGCATGCACCCCTTAGGCCTTACAAAATCTAACTATTTTTTTATTATGCATGTCAGATATTGTACACAATCGTACTGAACATGTAGAGAAAAAGAGAAGACCGTTGCGTGCGAATATAATGTCATGCAGACGCCGCTCCATGGTGGGCGAAGTGCCCCCCCTCCTGCATTTCTAGATTGTATTCCAGAGGAAGATAACTGTTCAGATGGAGATTCAGAAGGAGCCGACCACGCCTGTTTACCACCTGAGGTGTTTGCTCTAACCTGGCATGCTGATGTTGGTCATATCATGCATATGGCGCCTTGCATTGCTTACATTATACATTTATATGTCATCAGCTTAGTTTAGATTTGCTTTGTGTGAATGCCACCTGTTTGGTGAGATTTCAGCAAGTGACTACATACGGAACAAAATGAGTGAATCTACACTCTATAATATGTCTATATACATCCGTATGTGGTAGTCCATTTGAAATCTCTAAAAAGACAAATATTTAGGAAAGGAGGGAGTATATGGGAATTATGCAATGCCATCTTCTTTAGCCAGGCATCATATACGTGAATCATGCAATGCCATCCTGTTTAGCCAGTCATCGTATATGTGAATTGTACTGTGCCATATTTTTCCATAATGTATTCCATTTGTCAACAATGTTTATACATTCATCTACTCTTCCTGTGCATCAGCCATTTGAGTCGGTCATGGGAAAATCTGGAGTGAAAACAAGGTCTTCTGAGCAGTCAGTGCTACCCGTCGATGCAGATTTCTTGTTGGTTACAGATAGCTCCTCAGAGGAGGATTCAGAGAGAGATGACCAGTCGTATTCCCCCCCGAGGTGCATGCTCTAACTTGGCTGGGTTATATTGCTCATATCATGCATATGGTGTCTTGCATTGCCATGCCATCTGCTTAGATTAGACATGCTTTGTGTGAATGCCTCATGTTTGCTTTCTATATCAGATATGTGAATTATGCAATGCCATGTTTTTCAGCCAGTTATCATATATGTGAATTATGCACCGCCGTGGAGCCAGGCATCATATATGTGAATTATCTCATGCTATCTTTTTTTCATTACGTATTCCATTTGTCGACAATCTGTGTATATTGAACTACTCTTCATGTGTATCAGCCATTTGAGCCGGTTATGGAAAAATCTAGAGTGAAAAGAAGGTCTTCAGAGCAGGCAATGGTACCTGTTGAAGCATGTATCTCGATGGTTACAGGGAGCTCCTCAGAGGAGGATTCAGAGACAGATGAGCAGTCCTATATCCCACCTAAGGTGTGTGCTCTAAGTTGCAATGTTTATATTTCTCATATGATGCATATGGTGTCTTGCATTGCTTAGTTTAGACATCATATGCACAATATTGAATTATATCTGCTTAGTTTAGAGATCATACATGCGAGTGCCAGCTGCTTAGTATATTAATCAATTATGTCAATTATATCATGCCATCCTGTATACTTAGACAACATGTATGTGAATTATTTCATCCCAACCTATTTTAGAAAGACATCATATAGTTTTGTCATGTCATCCTGTTTAGGTACTCATCATATGTTGAATTATGCCATTATATCCTGTTAAGTTATCCATCATATATCTGAAATTGTGTCATGATATCCTGTTTAGTTAGGCATCATATATGTGAAATTGTGTCATGCTGTCCTGTTTGGTTAGACAACATATATTTGAATTACCACATCTGTCTATCATACAATGTCTGTACGTTCAATTTCTTTTCTTGTTTATCAGCCATTTGAATTGGAGGAGGTGATGGCAGTATCTAAGGGAGCAAAAACCCGTTCTTCACAAAAGACATTGCTACCCGTCGATGCAGAAAGAACCATGGTTGTACTGGCCCACAAACTAGCCCCACCACACATGATCGAGACACTTCCAGATTGCACACTTACACCGTTGGGCAGAGAACCAGTTACAACCCATCTAACCGCAACCCCAGCGGATAGTAACCCACTTATAGTTGACAAAGCACCATGTCCACCACAGAGTACCCCCACACGAGCAGTTTGTAAAGCTACTGTAGTGCCCAAAGCACGAAGACCACCACAGCTAACCCAAACTCCACGTTTAAAGCAGAAGAGCAACTGTTCTCAGGTCAGATTCTGTAGCTATGGTCCATACTCCTTTGCTGTTGCATCACTGTATTTACTCATACCAACTACTTTCGAATTTGAAGGATCCAATTGAAACTCCAATGGTGCAACAGGTATATTTTAAACCTATTTCTTTAACTGGATTTTTGTTCTAACTTCTTGCTCTATGTTGATTTCAGTTTAAGTTGTATAAACAGTTATGTTCTCATGTGATGCACATTACAAGTGCTAACAATGCTGTGTAGTTTCTCACACTTATATTCTGTCTATGCTGCTGTGTCTTAAAAATATATGAGTTGAACTATGTCTCTATCTTGATTAGGGAACATACACTAGAATGATATGGACAATACAGTGACCATAGTACATAGATATATGTTTGTTTCATGCTGTTATCCTGTCCACCTTACTACTAAACCGGTTTACCAAAATGAGTTTCGTATACTACAAGCTAAACCTGTGATGTGTCCGCTTGTTTCTCTTGTAGTATGAAAACAGAATATTGGAGAAGAGCACCCCACTATGCAATGGTAGAGAAAGTAATGCAGATAAGGTTCAAGATAGTGAGACAACCCTGTTGGTCTCCAAGAAAGGTGATAAAAACGATCTTGTAGACAGTGAGAAAACCCCACAGTCCTGCGTTGATGTAGTGTTCGAGTTACTGGCCAGTACCGCTGGCACAAGCTCTTCGAACTCGCTGCCTGAATCACTTCGGCTTCTTCAGTCTCAGGTACAAGCTGAAAGGCATCAGTCAGCTCTGCTGCGGCAAGAAGCCGAAGGACTGAGGAAGTCCCTGCAGAATTCAGATGTGTACTTTCTTGTGCAACAACAAGCGCTGGAGGATTTAAGCGCCAAAAAAGAGAACATTAATAAGCTTGCTAAGCATCTTGCCAGCATTATGGGTACCCAGGATATTGTTTCTTGAACTCTTCTGAAGTGGTTTCAGTTCTGGACTTGTTTTGCTGCGGCGTTTATATGCTTCTTTAATCCCTATATTTGCATTGGTGGCGAACTTTGATGCCCAGTGGATGTAATATGTGTAATAGCCGTGATAGCCTAGCATAAGTTGCTTGCTTATTTATTTCCTTGTTGTCTTGTTTATTTGTTTGCTTGTAGTCAGTGCAGTTCTTTTTCCGCGGTTTGCTAGTGGCTGCAATTACCTATTTTTTAAAACTAGGCCACAATAACCATGGGCTAATATTTACTGTAGTGACACTGGGCCTCCTACGGGCTGTAGAAACAGTGGGCCTTCTACGGGCCGTAGAAACAGTAGGCCTTCTACGGGCCGTAGAAACAATGGGCCTTCTACGGTCCGTAGAAACAATGGGCCTTCTACAGGCCGTATCATCAATGGGCCTTATACAGGCCGTATGATCGATTGGCCAAACATGGGCCAATAACAGGCCGCATTATGGCCGTAAATGGGCTAGAGTTGGAATCGTCCATTCATGGGCCGACCATAATGGGCCATCGTTAATAGGCCGTATTTGATGACGCTATGAAAACGGCCCAACGTATTAACGGACCACAAACGGGCCGACTGTAACCACGGGCTGAATTTGGCCCACAAGCAGAAAATGACAGTAACGGGCCGTAAGTAAACGAATGCTGGAAATGAGCCCAAGAATAATTGGGCTCTGAGAAGGCCGAAAGATAACATGGGATGGAAACGGCCCAGCGGAATAACGGGCCGTTAATGGGTATAAAGTGATACGCTGTTCATTATGGGCCAGTTTCACCACGGGCCGTTAATGGGTGTAAAGTGATACACTGTTCATTACGGGCCAGTTTCACCACGGGCCGTTAATAGGCCAAGAGTTACATAGGGCCTCATATGGGCCGAAAGACGTCATGGGCCATACATGGCCAGAAGTGAAAACGGGATGGAATCATATTGGATGGCCCAGATGACGCTACTGGGCCTAATTCAGATAGGGCGTAACGGGCCTTGGGTTAGCGGGCTGTAAATGGGCTATATGCGAACAGGCCGTTAACAGGCTTTCCATGGGCTGGCCCGCCACCTTTTGACCAAGTCAAATGGGCCGGCTTTTTCACAGGAATGGGCCTCTGTTGGGCTGTGCCACATGTCGACGTATCATAGGCGCCTTCCGTCCAATGAGTGGATGACATCTGTCCCAACGATGAGCAGACACGTGTTTCCTCCAGCCAATGATGATTTTACACGTGGAAAATCCCCATTGGTCGGGGCTGTTAACGGGTTATCGGATCCAAAACCCGACCCGATAGCTTAACGGCGTTCCGTTACGGTGGATGCCACGTGTCGGTCACCCTTGACGAAAGCACTTCTGTGACGCGCGATTTATCGTCATGGAAGTGCACACTTCCGTGATGATAATTTTGGTAATGTCATGGAACACTTCTACGACAGCACAGGTATGACTATCTTGATTCTGTCATAAAATCGTCATGGATGTACATGCATGACAAAAAATGCGACCTACTATGACAAACACGTATCATCACGGAAGTGTATTTTTTTGTAGTGTAGTACTCAGACAATCTGAGCACATGCTCAACGATAGAGATTTTCTCCCTTAGTTTGCAGGCTTAAGAAACTTGTCAGAGGTCTCATACCTCTTGACGTGGGCACTAGTCTGAAATCCCAATTTCAATCTTTGGACCATCTCATATGTTCTGCGACATTTCAAAAACGTCTTTGGTGCCACAATTTTAAACCGTTAGCATTACACACTGAACTATCACGTAGTCATCAAAACGTGTATGTCAGATGTTTCGCAACATCTACAGACGACGCTCGAGGTTCAGCACACCGAGTGGTGCATTAAGGACATAAGCCTTCTGTCCAGCAATGAGGACAATCCTCAGTATATGGACCCAGTCCGCATAATTGCTACTGTCAACTTTCAACTAAATTTTCTCTAGGAACATATCTTAAACAGTAGAACCAAAGCGTAAGATATGACATAATTTGCAAAGACCTTTTGACTATGTTCATGATAATTATGTTCATCTGATTATTTAATGAACTCCCACTTAGATAGACATCCCTCTAGTCATCTAAGTGATACATGATCCGAGTCAACTAGGCCGTGTCCGATCATCACGTGAGACGGACTAGTTATCATCGGTGAACATCTTCATGTTGATCGTATCTACTATACGACTCATGTTCGACCTTTCGGTCTCTTGTGTTCCGAGGCCATGTCTGTACATGCTAGGCTCGTCAAGTCAACCTAAGTGTTTCGCATGTGTAAATCTGGCTTACACCCGTTGTATGCGAATGTTAGAATCTATCACACCCGATCATCACGTGGTGCTTCGTGTGACACCCAAGTTTTTATTTGGGATTTTTCAAAAAAGATTTCTATTTGACTTGAGGGGAGCAATTTAAATTTTTCTTTAAGAGAACTCTCCCTCTCATATAATTTTCCTTATGGCAAAAGTTTTGTTTGGATTCACCCAAGATCTGCCTTTGGTCTTGGAAGTTCTTACTTTTCATTTGAACTCAAAACAAAATGTTTTTCATTTGGGAAAATAACTTCTGAAAATCCTTTTAAATTTGCACTATGACTTTTGGAAAGCCCTTTGCCACTTTCAACTATTCCTTCTTACCATGACATTTGTGCAAATCCTCTCCCCAAATCCTTCCCTCACCTTAGGATCATGTCTTACACCTAATCCAGCAAGTTGAACCTCCCCATGTGATTTTTTCCCATTCAAATTTCATTCAAACCAATTTTCTGCCTTCTATTCTACCACTTGGAGATTTACAAAGGAACTCCATTTTCTGTTTGGACTTTTACCACCAAACTTCTTTCCCCTCCTAGTCCTTTGAACCCTCAACCTGGAACCATGAAGATCCACTAGTCTTCAGTTCAAAAATTTCAAACTACACCTGCTGCAAGTTTGGACCAGATTTGGCAAATTTGGTGAAATTCATTCAAACCTTCTCCAAAAATTCCAAGTAAATTCAGGCAGCCCCTGGGTGCTTTGAGTGATCATCTCACCAAGTTACAGCTCCAGAAAAATTTATCTCATAGCCAAAACCTTCTGTCGAACACCTGCAGTGCATGGTCATTGTCAAGGTTCAGAAAGTTCAGAGATTCAGTTCAGTGCCCACTGTCGTTTTCTTCAGAGATGGGCATCGATATTGCGAGTGCCACCGCGTCGCCTTGCTCCTCGTCCTCGCCCCCTTGTTCCTGCACCGCACGAGTGCCTGGCACCTTGCGGGCGTCGGCGACGAGCAGCAGAAGGTGCGCCACCCCGTGACCCACGCCGGCGGCGGCTTTGCGGGCGCCAACGGGAGACACGGCGCCGACGACGCCACCCAGCGCCGCCCAACCACCGGAGCTCGCCGCGTGGCCTTCCACTCCCCCGAACGCGCTGCCGCTCTCGTCGTGAACCGCAGGGCGCGGAGCGCGCTCTCTGCCGCCGTTGAGCCCGTGCGGTCACCTCACCGTGGACCGACGCCATTACGCCAAGACCGACCCCGTTTAGCTGCAAATCGAGTCCAGTAACATCCACTAATGCTGCCCGACCGCTCAAACCCCCTGCCAACCCACTGCTCCGCCGTAATCGCTCGCCGGAGATTCACCGTTCACGGCCACCCCGTCGATCTGCCTATAAATAGGGGCCCCGAGCTTCAACTCGAGCACCCACCAGCCCTGCACTCCCCCTAGAGCACGCCTAGCCACTGGAAGAGCCCCGAGGAGGTCTCCTTCCTCCACTCCGGCCGCCGCGACCCGCCACGGGACCCAGCCCGATTCGCCCCCGTGTGTGCTCTTCCGCCTCCATTCTCGTGCCAGTAGCCTCACCTTGCATCCCTCGTTCTGACCCGCGCCTCAATTTGTAGCTTGCAGCCCTCCACCGGAGTTCCCCATCCTCACCCGAGCCACCGTCCGCCGGAGAAAGTGTCGCCGTCGACATAGTGCTCCCCGTTGGACGAGTCCACCACCCACCGACGCGGAAGAGGACGTTGAAGCTCTTGGTACCCTCCGTTTCTCCTAACTCGCCGTGGTTCGACGCCGGCGTCCACCGCAGTCTTCGGGCGCCGGCGAGCTTTTCAAACCTGACATGTGGACCCCGCATGTCAGCCTCTGTTCTTTTATTCGCGAACCGTTTTCTGTTGACGCCTTCGGGCAGAATACGTTTCCTCCTTTGCGCTTGCGCATTCCCAGCCGAAGCGTTTTCTGTTTTCTCAGTTAAAACCCTGGAACTTTTCTGTTTCATTACAGATAAGTCCCTGGACAGAAACCTTTATAACTTTTTAATAAAAAATTATTTTTGAGTGATTCTTTTTCTGACAATCTCCAAATTTTGTCTAGTTTTTTATGGGATTTATTTGAAAAATATTTGGAAGAGTTTCTGGGCATGTGTTGGTTTTCACGTTAGTGCCCGTTTCGTGATTTGCCGTAGGTTCCGGGAGGGGTGACGGAGCCGCGAACTTCGCCGAGCTAGACTCCGACTTCTCCGAACCAGGCAAGCATGTTTTGGATATTTGATATGGCAGATGTTTTGCATGTTCACGTGAGAGTTGTGCGTGGCATAGGGGTATCGGTAAGATGTCTCGTTGCTTGTAAAGCAACGACCTTCTTGTTCCAAAGTTGCGATGACCTTTGATGAGAGGTGGCCTAATCATGTGGTGACATGAAGGGCAGCAAGGTGGTACTGTTGTGGCATGCCAGCCTTGCGTCATCCAACTTTCTTCGACGTTAACGTGGTTGGAGCTACGTTATCGATCTTTTCCCGCATGTTCCAAAGTTGCGATGATCTCTGATGAGAGATGGCCTAATCATGTGGTGACATGAAGGGCAGCAAGGTGGTACTGTTGTAGCATGCCAGCCTTGCGTCATCCGACTTTTCCAACGTTAACATGGTTGGAGCCGTGTTACCGTCCCTTCCCTTTTCCGTGCTACCACATGCCTCATTGCCAGGATGCGGTTTAGTAAGTTGGTAACCTCTTTCCGTGTACACATCAAACAGAGAGGCCGGGATGATGGTACCTTGGCCCAGGATTAAAGCCAGTCATTCGGTCAGGGGGCATGGGTGTTTCCGGTTGGGACCGAGAGGGGGGCACCCCCTTAGAGCGCGCGTATATAAATTTGATCCCATGCTATGCGAGGTTGTAGCCTCCCCGTCTCAAGGTTTTTCTTGAACGTCGCCGAGGGTGATCCCTGGCTTCGGATGGTTGAATTGGGTGTGTACTGGTTAGATGTGTTTCCTCCAAAACACCGCAGACGGAACTAGTCCCCGTGACTACTAAAATCCGTTGGCTGTGGTTAAGTACAAACTCTGCAGAGTCAATTCTTTCCAAATCATCGTATCCATGATCAGTAGTGTAAACATCATATCCATATCTATCCGTGTGAAAAACTTGCCCCCGGCGAACAAGCTCAAGTGGTAATTCAGTTTTATTGTTATTCCTGTGGATGGACTAACTTTATATTTGTCTCGTGCTTGTGATAAGTTATGTTCCCGAACTATTGTATTATTGTGTTACAATATAAGCCCTTTATGAGACGCCGCGCAGACGTCCGACTGTGGCGTGTACTCGTTTCTCACTTCTGTTATAAGCCCTTTATGTGATGTCGCTCAGACGTCCGACTGCGGCATGCACTGTCTTTTCTTTCTGTTATAAGCCCTTTATGTGGTGTCGCCCCGACGCCCGACTGTGGCATTATTATTCTGCATTTACCTCTCGAGGAGTCTTTCAGACACTCGTTTGGCACCCGCATTATTATTCCGCATTTTCCACTCGAGGAGTCTTTCAGACACTCGTTTGGCACCCGCATTATTATTCCGTGTTTTCCGCTCGAGGAGTCTTTCAGACACTCGTTTGGCACCCGCATTATTATTTCGCATTTTCCGCTCGAGGAGTCTTTCAGACACTCGTTTGGCACCAGTATTACTATTCTGCAGTTTCCGCTCGAGGCATCATTCGGACCCTCGCTTGGCACCCAGTATTTATTACCTCTATGTCTGATCGCACTGGTTAACTTGTTCATATGTTTCATGTTTACATTTGTTATACCTTATGTCCGAACTGTCTTGCGAGTACTTTCATAGTACTCACCTGGCTTGTTGATTTGGCCAGATGTTGACGAAGGCGATCTCTTGGATGAAGAGTTTGATAGCGCGTCTGATGCCTAGAGGAGTCCCAGTCAGTCCTGCGCGATCCCGGATATTGGTCACTTATGTTGTTTACGCTTCCGCCCCCGCAATAAGTCTCCTCGAGCCTCACTCCGACGCTCGATGAGTTGTAGTCTTCTGGAATCATATCACTCGCTTCGCGATGATATTTCCACCACTGTTATTATCGTGAGTTAGAAGTTTGCCACCCTATCCGCCGCATTGTTTTTAGCGGCGTGCATGTAATAAACTGTTGAGCAGCCTCTGCTCAACCTTGTATTATATTTAGTACCCCTGGTATTTTTCTTCTGTGACCAAGATTATTGTCTACCAGTGAGAAGGAATTCTTCTTCGCTGGTCCGTAAAAGGGATTGGTCTCTCAATAATTATTTTATTGAAAAACCGGTCGTGACACTTCGAAACAACGAACCTTCGCAACGGTGCACAGTTAGGGGGAACACATCTCTTGAAATTTTAGTGAGGGATCATCTTATTTATGCTACCGTCGTTCTAAGCAAATAAGATGTAAACATGACAAACATCACATGCAAATCATAAAGTGACATGATATGGCCAATATCATCTTGCGCCTTTTGATCTCCATCTTCGAGGCGCGGCATGATCACCTTCGTCACCGGCATGACACCATGATATCCATCATCATGATCTCCATCATCGTGTCTTCATGAAATTGTCTCACCAACTATTACTTCTACTACTATGGCTAATGGTTAGCAATAAAGTAAAGTAATTACATGGCGTTTTTCATTGACACGCAGGTCATACAATAAATTAAGACAACTCCTATGGCTCCTGCCGGTCGTCATACTCATCGACATGCAAGTCGTGATTCCTATTACAAGAACATGATCAATCTCATACATCACATATATATAATTCATCACATCCTTTTGGCCATATCACATCACATAGCATACCCTGCAGAAACAAGTTAGACGTCCTCTAATTGTTGTTGCATGTTTTACGTGGCTGCTATGGGTTTCTAGCAAGAACGTTTCTTACCTATGCAAAAGCCACAACGGTGATATGCCAATTGCTATTTACCCTTCATAAGGACCATCTTCATCGAATCTGATCCGACTAAAGTGGGAGAGACAGACACCCGCTACACACCTTATGCATCAAGTGCATGTCAGTCGGTGGAACCTGTCTCACGTAAGAGTACGTGTAAGGTCGGTCCGGGCCGTTTCATCCCACAATGCCGCCGAATCAGGATAAGACTAGTAACGGTAAGCAAATTGAACAAATCATCGCCCACAACTACTTTGTGTTCTACTCGTGCATAGAATCTACGCATAGACCTGGCTCATGATGCCACTGTTGGGGAATGTAGCAATAACTCAAAATTTTCCTACGTGTCACCAAGATCAATCTAGGAGATGCTAGCAATGAGAGAGAGGGAGTGCATCTTCATACCCTTGAAGATCGCTAAGCGGAAGCGTTACAAGAACGCGGTTGATGGAGTCGTACTCGCGGCGATTCAAATCGCAGAAGATCCAATCTAGCGCCGAACGGACGGCGCCTCAGTGTTCAACACACGTACAGCCCGGGGACGTCTCCTCCTTCTTGATCCAGCAAGGGGAGAGGAGAAGTTGAGGGAGAACTCCAGCAGCACGACGGCGTGGTGGCAATGGAGCTCGTGGTTCTCCGGCAGAGCTTCATTAAGCACTACGGAGGAGGAGGAGGAGTTGGAGGAGGAGAGGGCTGCGCCTTGCCAGGGGTGCGGCTGCCCTCCCCCCTCTATTTATAGGGGCAAGGGAGAGGGGGGTCGGCCCCCTCCAGATGGATCTAGAGGGGGGCGGCGACCAAGGGGGGGAGGCTTGCCCCCCAAGCCAAGGGGGCGCCCCCTTTAAGGTTTCCCCCCAACCCTAGGCGCATGGGCCCTAGGGGGGTTTGGCGCCCAGCCCACCTAGGGGCTGGTTCCCCTCTATATTCGGCCCATAGGGCCCTCCGGGGCAGGTGGACCCTCCCGGTGGACCCCCGGAACCCTTTCGGTGGTCCCGGTACAATACTGATACACCGCCGAACACTTCCGGCGATCGATTAAGGACTTCCCATATATAAATCTTCGTCTCCGGACCATTCCGAAACTCCTCGTGACGTCCGGGATCTCATCCGGGACTCCGAACAACCTTCGGTAACCAAATACTATTTCCCATAACAACTCTAGCGTCACCGAACCTTAAGTGTGTAGACCCTACGGGTTCGGGAACCATGCAGACATGACCGAGACATCTCTCCGGCCAATAACCAACAGTGGGATCTGGATACCCATGTTGGCTCCCACATGTTCCACGATGATCTCATCGAATGAACCACGATGTCGGGGATTCAATCAACCCCGTATACAATTCCCTTTGTCCATCGGTATGTTACTTGCCCGAGATTCGATCATCGGTATCCCCATACCTCGTTCAATCTCGTTACCAGCAAGTCTCTTTACTCGTTTCGTAATGCATGATCCCGTGGCTAACTCCTTAGTCACATTGAGCTCATTATGATGATGCATTACCGAGTGGGCCCAGAGATACCTCTCCGTCATACGGAGTGACAAATCCCAGTCTCGATTCGTGCCAACCCAACAGACACTTTCGGAAATACCTGTAGTGCACCTTTATAGCCACCCAGTTACGTTGTGATGTTTGGTACACCCAAAGCATTCCTACGGTATCCGGGAGTTGCACAATCTCATGGTCTAAGGAAACGATACTTGACATTAGAAAAGTTCTTAGTAAACGAACTACACGATCTTGTGCTATGCTTAGGATTGGGTCTTGTCCATCACATCATTCTCCTAATGATGTGATCCCGTTATCAATGACATCCAATGTCCATGGTCAGGAAACCATAACCATCTATTGATCAACGAGCTAGTCAACTAGAGGCTTACTAGGGACATGTTGTGGTCTATGTATTCACACATGTATTACGGTTTCCAGTTAATACAATTATAGCATGAACAATAGACAATTATTATGAACAAGGAAATATAATAATAACCATTTTATTATTTCCTCTAGGGCATATTTCCAACAGCGTGGCCTCGAGCTTGGGGAGGACTGCATTGGCTTCACACGCAAACTGTTTGAAGATACGCTGCGAGGCTGGGGCTTCGGCTCCGCCCAAGATGCAGGCGATAGCGCGCGGCTTTTGGAAGCCCCCAGCCCCCTCGTCTTGATGGTGGTCGTCATTCCTTCTTGGTGGTGGCGGCAGTGGAGGAAGACCGGCGTTGCCCTGAGGACGATCCTCACGAGGCTGATCCCTCCAGGCGCCCTCGTGAGGCTGCTCCTGCCAGTGGTCCTCACGAGGCCGCTCGCGCCACTCCTGGCATGGGCCACGGTCATCCCAGCGTCCGCCACCACGTCCTCCTCCTCGGCCGTAGCCCCGGTCGTTGCGCTCGGGGCGTCAGCCGAAGCGTACTTCTCGAATGGCTCTGAGCTCTTGACAGCCGCTCGTGTTGTGGCTATGCAGGTTATGGAAGGCGCAGAACAGTCGGCTACTCTTGAATGACTCGGGCTGGTCTCTGCCGTGCTTGGTGTCTGGCTCCGCCGCGAGCACGGCTGCTCCCTTGAGCTTCACGTCCTTGGCCTTGGCTTTCTTCTCCTCCGGGTCCACAGCCGGGAGCTCGCGGAGGGAGAGGCGCCCCTCCTCAGCTCTTGCGCACTTGGTCGCCAGGTTGAACAGCTCCAGAGACATGCACATCTCCTCGTGGATGGCGAGCTCCTCCTTCATCTTGATGTCGCGGACGCCATCAGAGAACGCGGAGATGATGGCCTCGTCCGTCACCTTGGGGATCTTGAGGCGAACGTTGTTGGAGCGGTGGATGTACTTCTGGAGGGTCTCTCCTGGTTGTTGCTTGACGCGGCGTAGGTCACCCGCGGCCGGTGGGCGGTCGCCAGTGCCCTGGAAGTTGGCAACGAAATGGTCGCGCATCTCGTTCCAGGAGGAGATCGAGCCTGGAGGTAGGTTCAGGAGCCAGGAGCGGGCACCATCCTTGAGAGCCATGAGGAACCAGTTCGCCATGACTTTCTCGTCGCCGTTGGCCGCCTCGATGCTTAGCTCATAGAGCTGCAGGAACTCCGCGAGGTCGGGGGTGCCGTCGTAGCGAGGAGGCAGATCCGGCTTGAACTTGCCCGGCCAGGCGACGCTACGCAGCTTAGGGGTGAAGGCGCGGCAGCCTGCCGTGGTCACCCGGACTCTGTGCTGGTGGAGAACTTGTCCTTGATGGGGTCCGCGCACCGCCACCGCAGCCGGCACGCGGTCTTGCCGTGGTGGCGCAGGGAGCGCGGGGGCATTTTGTCATGGCCGAGGGACTTCTTGGCAGCTTCTTTCTTCTTGCGCGGGCGCCGGACGCGGCAGGTCGCGCCGTGGGGCCGCGCGCCTTGGCGCCAAGACTCCGTCTTGGGGCAGTGGTGGTGGAGGCGCTCCATGGGCTACGCCGCCCGCGGCTGGCGGAGGGCGAGGCAGCGAGACGGACGGTGCAGGGGAGCCCCCTGCGGCGCTGACAAGCTCGGCGATGCGGTCGAGCCAGTCCTCATAGAGGTCATCGACTGGGCGGTAACGCAGGAGCTCGTGCGCCATGAGCAGCGTGGCCCGCGCATCCATGGGAGCGCGATGAGCGTGGGATGACGAACCGGCCAGGGTCAGCGATGGAGTGGCGGTGCGGCCATCTCGCTGCACCGAGGGGTGCAGTGAGGATGCTTGTTGCTCGTTCCCCGCCGGGCCGGTGGCGGCGTTGGTGGCAGGTGACGGAGAACGACGGGGTGGCCCACCGACGGGAGCCGTCTGAGCAACGCGGGCGGCGAGGGCAGCCCGGCGCTCAGCGCGAGCGCGGCGTGCGTCCGCCATGGAGATGATGAAGCAACAGGACACAGAGCGACGGATGGGAAGCTTCGGCGCACCCCTACCCGGCGCGCCAAATGTCCGATCACGGGTTCCGGCAAAACCCTCAAGGTTTGAACACTGGGGTGCGCACAAAGATCTCCCCCTACCGATCCACGTCCTAGCTTCGCTAAGATCTCAAGGGCTAAACTCGCAACACAAGGGACACTAGATTTATACTGGTTCGGTCCACCGTTGTGTTGTAATACCCTACTCCAGTGTGGTGGTGGTGGATTTCCTCTTGGGATGAGGAGGAACAGTACAAGGGGAAGAACAGCCTCCTGGAGCGAGGTGTTCTTGTGCTTGGCGAGTGGGTGTGTGGTTGAGGATCCGATGATCGGTTCTCTCCTCCTCCGTCTGTGGCGGCTAGTCCTATTTATAGAGGCCCTGGTCATGTCCCCAAATATTGAGCGGGAAGGGAGCCAACAAGGGCTAATTTGAAAGGGGACAACTAGTACAGCTTATCCTGACAAAAGCAGTCTTCGCCTGCAAAAGGCTCTGGTGGTGACGCCGCCATGGGCTCCATAGTGACCTCCGTCTTGCCATCCTGCTAGTCTTGGTCTCGTTGCACTGATATGGAAACCTTTGCTTGACGCCTTGGTACTCCGAGCCTGCGCTTGCCTTCTTAGCACCAAAGAGGAAACAAGGACACTATGCGCGCTGGTGCCCGCCTGGCGCCCGCCTGGTCTCGATCGTCATGGCTCACGTCACGAGAACCTCATGAGGTTTGCCTTTCCTTGATCTCTCCGCCGCTCGCGAGCCAACCTGGCGAGGCCGCTCCTAAGGAGGTCTTGCATCGTCCACCTCGCGAGTGTCTTGAATGCCTTGTTGACGAGGATGGGCCGTACGGGCCCGCCAGCAGAGCCACGCCCTGGGCCGCAGGCAGGCAAGTCTGGGGACCACCGTTCCCAGAACACCGACAGATGTTCCTGGTGCTTCTCTTGGGCTTAGAAGGCTTCTGAGCTTGAGCAGTAGCTTTGGGGGCAGTCTTGGGCTATGAAGGAGCAGCCCCTGACTTGATAGCATCCCCCATAAGCTTTTGGGACTTGGGTGCTGGTGCAGCATCCTCTTCCTCTTCTTCTTCTTCTTCTTCTTCTTCTGCTGGATCTCTCATCATGGAGGGCTTGCTAATAACTCTGGCAATGGTCTTCCTGACCCTCTCTTTCCTTTTCTTGCCTTCACCAGTCTCCTTAGGTTCAATAGTAAATTCCATTGTTTCTTCTACAGCAGCTTTCCTTGGCTTGGATGTTGGCACTCTCTTGGCAGGTGCCTTCTTGTGCATACCATGTTTAGTTGCAGCAGCAGTGCCATACTCCTTCAAAACTTTCTTCTTGGAGCTCACTTCATCCTCAGTAGCCACATAGTCCTCATCCTCAGAGTCTGAGGGTTGTCTTCTTCCTTGATCTGGTGGCTGCCTTGGGAAAATTACTGGGAGTGCTCCTGCTTCCATCATCAGAGCTACTTGAGGGACTAGTGCCCTCACTCATGTGCATTTCCTATTCTGATTTGTTCTGGCTATCACTCTGGTCAGACATTCTGGCAAGCAAACTGACAGCAGACCCAGTGAATAGATATAGATGGGATAGAGTGGATGAGCATCACAAAGTGCGGAGTTTTTGCAAAACAGATGAGTCAAAATTTTAGTTTTAGTTCTCCACAGAAATCATTTCGGAGCTACCGATTTGTTAAACTCGGTGATACCGAAGCAACTTTTGGAGTCTAAACTAGTGAACTCGGTCAGACCGAGTCACAGTTCGGTGGCTCCGAGATTGCTAGGGTTTCACTGAGAGTTGAACTCGGCGCACCGATTTGCAATTTTTGGTAAGACCGAAAAACGCATGTGCAATGGCCTAAGCCAAATCGGTGAGACCGATTTCTACAACTCGGTCGGTCCGAGATGAGTTCGGCAGAAACCTAACCCTAAATTTTCGAACCAAACCTAACCTAAAGGAAGTTTTCTCTGGATAGATTGATTTCATACGTGGTAAAGTTCTTGGCAAAGAATTGTGCTAGGAATCGGAGTAAGGAATTAGCACAAAAGATCGAACTCATACCCTAGCTCAGCGGTGAGTTCGCTACAGCGACAACGGCGGGGCAGAATCCCATTGACAGCAATGGAAACCAGCGGCGGGAGGTCGCTGGCGACGAGAAGACGATCCGGAGACCCAAGGCGGCAGAGCATGATAGGCGCGTAATGGAGGGTTTTGAAGAAATTTCCAAAATCCCACCCGTGGGTATATATATATCCTGACCCTGTCGGTGTGACCGAGTGGAACAACTCGGTGGCACCGAGATGCAGAATCGCAACGGGTTACTGCAAATCGGTGTTACCGAAAAGTTCAAATCGGTTGCACCGAGATTGAAAACCTAGATCATCTCAGTGAACTCGGTGTGACCGAAGTGGATGGATTGGTCATACAGAAATGCACAGAGAGGTTTGGGAAGTTTAATCGGGGACTCCGAGTGCTCCTCACACAGACTGGTTCGAATCTGACTTGATCAAACTTTGTGAAGTAGCATGAATAGAGTTTGAGATTAGAGAAAGCATAGATAGCTAGAGGAAGTTCTTAGGCATTCTTGTCCATCCACTTGGCAAAAGAGAAAGAGCCAATCAATCAAAACAACAAGTGGATGTCCTCGAATGAATAAAATATGCAATCAACATGCTCACACAATAAAATGGCAAATGAAATATGTGACAAAGCATGCACAAACACTCTAGCATCTATCAAGCAATTGGCGATGACTAGGTCATCTATATATGAGTATATTGACTTAGGAGTCAAATGAGAACATTTGATCACAGGTCATACTCATCGTTTAAGAACAAGTGGGGTTACCACTTTTACATGAAGCATTGTTGTGTTCACACCATTAGAGTTGCTTTAGCTCAATTGATTAGAGTAAATCTCCCCCTAGATGTGATATTCCCCCTAAGAGGGATGAACTAACATGTGGTTTTTCCGATGATGACTTCATGTAGATGTTGAAGATGTGGATGCTCAATGTTGATGTAGATCATTTGGAGCAATCCATTGGAGTGAGTTGCACTTTCAATACCTACACGGGTTAGTCCCACAAGGAACAAACAAGGATGGCCATAGACATAGAGTGATGTTCACCCAAGATGATGTCCATGAAAGCATTAGGTTACCTTGTCCCTTGTCTTACCAACAAGAGGGTTTGTGACTCCTTGAACTAGCGCATGATGAGGAAGTTGTTTGCACTTGTCCTTGCCAAGATGATATGGGTGAAATATGTTGGCGGAGTCACCCTCAAGAACTCTCTAGTTCTTCTTCTTCGGGATCCACATC
This sequence comes from Triticum aestivum, assembly GCF_018294505.1. Lineage (NCBI taxonomy): Eukaryota > Viridiplantae > Streptophyta > Magnoliopsida > Poales > Poaceae > Triticum > Triticum aestivum. Next base: position 417,832,015 of record NC_057808.1, on the reverse strand, counting down.
ATCTTGATGGGAATCCTTGGAGTTGTAGTCGTACATGATGAAGTAGAACTTGATGTAGTCTTGGGAACCCACTTGACCAAGGCTTTAGGAGCTTCTTGAAATGCATCAATCTCCTCTTGAAGCTTGTCCTTGCCTTTTTTGCTTGTGGTCTTGTGGTGGAAGATCATCTTGAGCTTGTGTCCCTTGGAAAGAGGTAGGATCATACTTCTCTTTTTGAGGAACAAACTTCGTCTTGGGGTATTGATCTTCTTCCCACTCAACTCCATTGGCATTGAACTTCCGTTCAAAACCAATTCCTTGATTCTTCCAGTGCCTTCCTTGCTTGCGTACAATTTCCTCAAATTGCTTACTTCCGGCAAGGCTCTTGTAAACACCTTTCTCTATAATTCCCTTCAATAAGCTATTTTCTTACTCAAGTGTAACTTGGCTAAGAGAATCATTAGTGGAATCAAGAGAACTACTAGAAGCAAAAATATTGGATTTAGCATGATCACTGTTACTACTAGAAGAAGAATCTTTCTTACTCTTGTTGCTAGATTTAACTCGTGGCATGTAAGTAGACAAGAGTAAACGCTTGGCAATGTAAGAAGAAATTTTCTTGCGAAGATCATCATTGATCGCTTTTAAGAACCCATGCTCTTGCTCAAGGTTGAGCTTTTCAAAGCGTAACTCTCATGAGTCTTTAAAAGTTCTCGATGATCTTCCAATGTAGTTTAATGAGCTAACTTAAGAGTGTTTACTTCTTTAGTTAGACGCTCAATCTCCTTCTTATCATCATCATTCGTCTTATCTTGCTTAACATGATTAATAACAAGTTCATCATAGTTTTCGTCACCAGAGTTGTCAACAAGTAAATCAACATCACCTAGCAAATCATCTTCATCACTATTGAAATCAACATACTCGGGGTGTGATACCTTTGGGCCTTTAGCCATGAAACATCTTCCAATTCCTTCATTCGGTGAGTCAAATATGTCGTAGAAGTTGGTTGACACAAGTGCTAGACCGGCAACACCTTCATCTTGAGTATATTCGGAGTCAGAGTGATAACTTCTTTCGGGGTGATGGTCGGAGTCGGAGCCGGATACCCATTCACCAACATGAGCTTGATGTCTTCATTTTGTGTAGCTCCTTGATGATTTGTCCTTCCTTTCTGAATCCTTGCTTCTCCGAGAGGGTCTTCGTTCATAACGATCATCTCTACTCCTTCTCTCTCTTGGAGGTGATTCTTCTCTTCTACTTGTTCTTTTGGGTGAATCTTCTCTTCCTTTGTAGGGAACCGTACACTCATTGGAGTAGTATCTGCGTCTTCCACAATTGTAGCAATTACGCTCATGACTAGAAGATATTTTGTCATTGTAGGACCTTGACTTGGAACTTCTTTCCTTGCTTCTACTCTTGTAGAACTTGTTGAAATTTTCACCATTAGTCTTAACTCCTCATTGAAGGTTTGTTTCTCACTTGATGATGTAGGAGTATCACATGAGGCTTTGTAAGCACCACTTGACTTGTTGTGAAGCTCTTCCTTATCCTTGAGTGACTCTCATGAGCAAAAATTCTTCCAATGACTTCCGTAGGCTTGAGATCTTTGTAATTGGGCACCATTTGGGTCAATGTGCACACGGTATCATATTTTCCATCCAAGGCTCTTAGGATCTTCTTGCTGATGAATCTATCAGTCATCTCTTCACTTACTAAGCCGGCAATCTCATTTATGATGAGAGCAAGCCTAGAGTACATTTCAGTGACACCTTCACAATCCTTCATTTTGAACTTGTCAAGTTGACTTTGAAGCACATCCAATTTGGATTCCTTGATGGAGTCGGTACCTTCGTGCATATCAATCAAAGTATCCCAAATTTCCTTTGCATTCTCAAGACGGCTGATTTTGTTGAATTCTTTGGGGCACAATCCATTGAAGAGGATATCGCAAGCTTGAGCATTGTATAGCAGCATCTTCAACACTTCCGCGGTAGCTTCATGGTTCGGTTCTCTCCCATCAAAGAATTCACCTTGCAAGCCAATACACACAATAGCCCAAACGGCGGGGTTATGTCCAAGAATATGCCTTCTCATCTTATGCTTCCAACTAACAAAATTAGTACCATCAAAGTAAGGACCTCTACGGTGGTAATTTCCCTCGCTAGACGCCATACTCTCCTAGGTTGTGACACCAAGGCTATGATCACCAAAGGCTATGGAAATCAAGGCAGATGGAGACCAAAGCTCCGATACCACTTGTAGGATCGGAAGTATGTCTAGAGGGGGTGATTAGACTACTTGACCAAATAAAAATCTATCCTTTTCCCAATTTTAAGTCTTGGCAGATTTAAGCAACTTAGAACAAGTCAAGCAATCAACCTACACATGCAAGTATAAGAGTATAGCAGCGGAATGTAAAACATTGCACATGAAGGTAAAGGGAGGAGTTTGCAGGGAGCAAACGCATTGTAGACACGGAGATTTTTTCCATGGTTCCGATAGGTGGTGCTATCGTACATCCACGTTGATGGAGACTTCAACCCACGAAGGGTAACGGCTGCGCGAGTCCACGGAGGGCTCCACCCACGAAGGGTCCATGAAGAAGCAACCTTGTCTATCCCACCATGGCCATCGCCCATGAAGGACTTGCCTCACTAGGGTAGATCTTCACGAAGTAGGCGATCTCCTTGCCCGTACAAACTCCTTGGTTCAAGTCCACAATCTTGACAGAGGCTCCGAAAAGTGACACCTAACCAATCTAGGAGACACCACTCTCCGAAAGGTAATAGATGGTGTGTTGATGATGAACTCCTTGCTCTTGTGCTTCAAATGATAGTCTCCCCAACACTCAACTCTCTCTGACGGATTTGGATTTGGTGGAAAGAAGATTTGAGTGGAAAGCAACTTGGGGAAGGCTAGAGATCAAGATTTATGTGGATGGAATGGAATATCTTGGTCTCAACACATGAGTAGGTGGTTCTCTCTCAGAAAATGTATGCTGGAAGTGTAGGCACGTGTTGATGGCTTTCCTCGTGAATGAAGAGTGGGTGGAGGGGTATATATAGCTTCCACATAAAATCTAACCATTACACACAATTTACCAAACTCGGTGGGACCGAATAGTGAAACTCGGTCAGACCGATTTAGTTCAAAATGTGAACGTTAGGCTTTTCGGTGGGACCAACATGTAAATTCGGTGGGACCTATATCATTAGGGTTAGGGCATAACGTAATCTCGGTGAGACCGATTACACAAAGTCGGTGGGACCGATTTTGGTAATAAGCTAACCAGAGAGTTGGTCAGGCAAACTCGGTGGGACCGATTCGCTCATCTCGGTTGGACCGAAACGTTACGAAGGGGAAACAGAGAGTTTGCATTGCGAACTCGGTGGGACCGATCGCTCATCTTGGTTGGTCCGAAACGTTACAAAGGGAAACAGAGAGTTTGCAATCCCATCTCGGTGAGACCGAGATCCCTATCGGTGAGACCGAAGTGACTAGGGTTTCTGGCAGTGGCTATGTCAAATGAACTCGGTGGCGCCGGATAGATCAAATCGGTAGGGCCGAGTTTGACTTTTGGTTTGGGACATATGTGCATATGAGAAAGTGGTTGAGGATTTTTCGAGCATATCACTAAGCATTTTGAGCAAGCAAGCTATTAAGCAACACCTCATCCCCTTTTAATAGTATTGGCTTTCCTAAGGACTCAATGTGATCTTGGATCACTAAAATGAAAATGTAGAGCCTTGAGCTTGAGCCAATATGTGTCCTTAGCATTTTGAGGGGTCCACATTTCTAATCCATGCCATGCCAATTATTGAACTTCCTGAAATAATCATCTTGAAGTAGCATTAGTTCAATGAGCTATATGTTGTTAGTAATTACCAAAACCACCCAGGGATAGTTGCACTTTCAACTAGTGATGTGCCCACTCTTTTGGATTACAAACACTTTAATTATGATAGTTTCTCTTTGATTGATTTTATTTCTTTGTTGCAATCCATGATAAATTCACCCCATGCTTATGAACAAAATAAAGCTTTTACTAAACATATTGTTGATGCTTTGATGAAAGCTTTGGAAGAAAAATTGCAATTAGAAGTTTCAATTCCTAGAAAATTACATGATGAATGGGAACCTACTATCAAAGTCAAGATTAAAAATTATGAATGTTTTTCTTTATGTGACTTGGGTGCTAGTGGTTCTACAATTCTGAAATCTCTTTGTGATGTCCTTGATCTTACCGATATTGAAGGATGTTCTTTAAATTTGCACTTGGCGGATTCTACTATTAAAAAGCCTATGGGAAGAATTATTGATGTTCTTATTCTTCCAAATAGGAATAATGTGTACATAGTTTTTATTTTTCTTGATATTGATCGCAATCCGTCTTGTCCAATTATTCTTGGTAGACCGTTTTTACGTACTATTGGTGCGGTGATTGATATGGAAGAAGGCAATATTAAATTTCAATTTCCACTAAGGAAGGGTATGGAACACTTCCCGAGAATAAGAATTAGGCCACCATATGAATCAATCATGAGGGCATCTTATGGATCTAGAAACAAAGATGACAATACTTAGATCCTTTGCATTATGTCTAGCTAGGGGCGTAAAACGATAGCGCTCGTTGGGAGGCAACCCAATGAATAAAATTTATTTTTGCCTTTTGCTTTCTGTTCTTGAGTGTTTGCACAATTATTCTACTTTTATGATTGTGTTATTTGTGTTTTAATTAGTGTTTGTGCCAAGCAAAGCATTTAGCATCATGTTGGGTGATAGTTGATTTGATCTTGCTGAAAAACAGAAACTTTTGCGCTGACGGAAATAATTCTCATTTTTAAGAGAAGCTTGATAAAATACCAATTTTTTCACAAGATTAAAATACAAATTTATCACGTTGTCCTAAGTTTTCAGAATTTGTGTAGTTTTCTAAATATCCAGATTGCTACAGACTGTTCTGTTTTTGACAGATTCTGTTTTCTTTGCGTTGTGTGCTTGTTTTGATGATTCTATGGTTTTCTTTGAAGAGTTTTTGCCATAGAAAATTTGGAATAAAGTAGATATAATGCAAGTATAAAATATGAATGGGTTTACAACAATACTTATAGTAGTGATTTGCTTCCTTATACTAACGGATCTCACGAAGGTTTTGTTGAGTTTTGTGTGATTGAAGTTTTCAAGTTTTGGGTGATGTTACGATGGATGAAGGAATAAGGAGTAAGAAGAGCCTAAGCTTGGGGGTGCCCATGGCATCCCAAGCTATTATCCAAAGAGAAGCAAGCAACTAAGCTTGGGGATGCCCGAGTGGCATCCCCTCTTTCTTCTAACGACCATCGGTATTTTACTCGGAACTATAGTTTTATTCATCACATACTATGAGTTTTTCTTGGAGCGTCTTGTATGATATGAGTCTTTACTTGTTTTGCTTTTTGTAAGTCATGAATCCTTGTTGGACACACATATTTTAGAGAGCCAAAATTATGCTATGACTTGTTAGAATTGCTCTCTATGCTTCACTTAAATCCTTATGAGCTATGGAATTGCTCTAGTGCTTCACTTATATATTTTTGAGCACGGTGTGCTTTATTATTTTTGAAGAAATGCTCTGATGCTTAACTTAGATTTATTTGAGAGTTAGTATTTTTTTAAGAAACTCTCTCTTGCTTCACTTAAATTAATTTGAGAGAAAGAAATATTATGCTCATGATCTTCACTTATATTTGTTCGAGCTTATCAAAAGCAACACATGAAAATTAGTCCCAAAGTGATAGATATCCAAGAAGAATATAATAGAAACTTTCATGAAGATCATTGGACAAAATAAACTTGATTCCTTGTAATAGTTTTGAGACACGATGATGTGATATGTGAGTCATGTTGATGGGTAATTATGCTTTAGTAAGAATATTGGTGTTAAGGTTTGTGATTCCCTATGCAAGCACGAAAGTTAATAGTTATGCAATGAAATTACATCCTACTTGTTGTGCATTATTCGGTGTTAATTATGCTTAATGCTTGCTTATGAGATTTTTCGTTTCTTTGTTGGTGGCTTCTCAATCTTTTGCTAGCCTTCATTTTGCACTAAGTATGATCACTACTTGTGCGTCCAAAATCCTTTAAACCAGTTTTGCCATATGAGTCCACCATACCTACCTATATGCAGCATTCTTTTGCCGTTCTAAGCAAATTTGTATGTGCCATCTCTAATTTTCAAATAAACTTCTCTTTCGTGTGCTCGTATCGCTCATGAAATGGTAGGGGGTGGCTAATATATTTCCATGCTAGATATGCTATTCTCACGATGAGTGTTTATTCACTTGTCATTGCACGAGAGTAAGGCAAAGGTATTAGGGATGCCCAGTCCCGAAATGAAAAATGAATTTACTTTATGTTGTCAAATAATAAATTCCTTGGAAAGTGTTGGTATGGAAGGCACCCGTGGATACGGTTAGCCATGGAAAGTGAAAGTATGGTGGAAAAAGGAATAAATTTAATTTCTGTTTGGGAACCACCTACGATATGTCTAGAATGGAAAGTATTGGGAGCTACTCGATCGTTCTCGTTGACAGGAAAAGCATGCCTCCCAAAATGTTTTTATCTCTATCTTTTTTGCTTTGAGCTCTGGCACCTCTACAAATCCCTACTTCCCTCTGCGAAGGGCCTTTCTTTTACTTTATGCAATTTTTATTTTTATTTGAGTCTCCATCTTCTCTTATAAAGAACCAACTAAGGGGCACTATGATCATACTTGAGCATTGGGTGTAGCTAATATGCAAGTGTGTTTCATGAATGGATCAATGATTGAGCATAATGAGCTAGGGATAACTTATTTTAGCGTTGATATTTTGAAATACACGGTTGCTTGTTGATATGCTTGAGTTTTGAAATTCTCATGTCAAAACTAGACTATTGCTTTGAACCATATAAAAGTCCAAATGTCCATGCTACAAAGAAAAGAATATGTGATGAGCATGTTAGGCAGAATTCCATTTCAAAAAAATCTATTTTTATCATTTACCTACTCGAGGACGAGCATGAATTAAGCTTGGGGATGCTAATACGTCTCCAACGTACCTATAATTTTGATTGTTCCATGCTGTTATATTATCATTCTTGGATGTTTTGCAATCATTTTATAGTCATTTTATATCATTTTTTGGTACTAACCTATTGACATAGTGCCCAGGGCCAGTTGTTGTTTTCTGCATGTTTTTTACATCGCAGGAAATCAATACCAAACGGAGTCCAAACGCAATGAAACTTTTTGTGGATTTTTTTGGACCAGAAGACATCCAGTGGGAAAAAGAAGTACCGAAGAGGGAGCCCGAGGTGAGCACAAGACACCAGGGTGCGCCTGGAGGCCCAGGCGCGCCCTGGTGGGTTGTGCCCACCTTGATGTCCTCCCGCACCGCGTCTTTGCTCTATAAATACCCCAATATTCCAGAAACCCTAGGGGATTCGACGAAAATCAATTCCAGCCACCACAAGTTCCAGAACCACCAGATCCAATCTAGACACCATCACGGAGGGGTTGATTATGTCCATCGGTGCCTCTCCGATGATGCATGAGTAGTTCATTCTAGACCTACGGGTCCGTAGTTAGTAGCTAGATGGCTTCCTCTCTCTCTTTTGATTCTCCATACAATGGCCTCTTGGAGATCCGTATGATGTAACTCTTTTGCGGTGTGTTTGTTGGGATCCGATGAACTTTGAGTTTTTGATCAGATCTATCTTTTTAACCATGAAAGTTATTTGAGTCTTCTTGATCTCTTATATGCATGATTGCTTATAGCCTCGTATTTATTCTCCAATATTTGGGTTTTATTTGGCCAACTTGATCTATTTATCTTGCAATGGGAAGAGGTGCTTTGTGATGGGTTCGATCTTACGGTGCTTGATCCCAGTGACAGAAGGGGAACCGGCATGTACGTATCCTTTGTATTAAGGATAACAAGATGGGGTCTATTTCTACATAAATAGAACTTGTCTACATAATGTCATCATTCTTATTGCATTGCTCCATTTCTCCATGAACTTAATACACTAGATGCATGCTGGATAGCGGTCGATGTGTGGAGTAATAGTAGTAGATGCAGGCAGGAGTCAGTCTACTAATCTTGGACGTGATGCCTATATAATGATCATTGCCTGGATATCATCATGATTATTTGAAGTTCTATCAATTGCCCAACAGTAATTTGCTCACCCACCATATGCTATTTTTCTCGAGAGAAGCCACTAGTGAAATCTACGGCCCCCGGGTCTCTTCTTTATTATATTTTCCTTCACGATCGATTTTTATTTCGTTTTATTTTTAGATCTATTAAACCAAAAATACAAAAATACTTTGCTGCAATTTTTGTTTATTTATTTTATCTCGCGTTCCCGCGAGATCTATTTATCCAATCTACTACAATTTTACCTACCTTTTTACCCATGAGGGATTGACAACCCCTCTCTTACGTCGGATTGCAAGTATTTGTTCTTTGTGTGCAGGAGTTGGTTACATGGTGTTGCATGGTTCTCCTACTGGTTTGATAACCTTGGTCTCGTCACTAAGAAAAATACCTACCGTTGATGTGCTGCATCATCCCTTCCTCTTTGGGGAAATACCGACGTAGTTCAAGCAAACATCACAGTCTCACAGAAATCTTGTTGTTCCTTTGTGTGAAAGCGGTAGTCCATAACAGTTCTCCTCCTGGTGGCATAGGGATCGGTCTTTCTCCAAAGTCTCAGACATGCATCCTTTCTTAGCTTTTCTTAGCGTCATATTTTCTGCCACAGGATGATCATCACTATGATCTGGAATCTTGGGCTTGAGCTTTCTGAGCACTAGTGGCTCTTCTTCTTCTTGAGCTTCAGGCAGTGGGGCCTTATTCTTTTCAGCAGTAGGGATGTTTCTTGTTGATCTCTTGGGTGCCGTTGACTTGGGGGCTTCATCTTGAGCTGAATGCTTGGTGGCGGACTTGGGCTTAGATGGAGCAACCCTAGTCCTAATGGCATCCCCCATTAGCTGCCGAGTCTTTGCAGGAGGTGCAACATGCTCTTCCTCCTCCTCTTCTTCTTCATCTGAATTTCTCATCATAGAAGGTCTTCCAAGCACCTTGGTAGTAGTGGTTCTTGCCCTCTTCTTCTTCTTGCTAGAAGCCTCATCATCATCAGATTGTTCCAAAGTGAACTTCATAGTTTCCTGGGTTGAGGCTCTGACTTTGGACATTGAAGCTCTCCTAGGTGGAGCTTTCTTGGGCATTCCAGGCTTGGTGGCAGCAGCAGCATACTCTTTTTTGAGTACTTTCTTCTTGGGGGTCACCTCCTCCTCATTAACAAAGTCCTCATCCTCAGACAGATGTTCTCTTCTTCCTTGTCCTGGTAGCTGCTTTAGGCAAATTGCTGGGAGTGCTTCTGGTTCCCTCATCATAGCTGCCCGAGGGACTAGTGCCTTCACCGAGGTTGAGCTGCTCTTCTGACTTCTTCTGACTATCACTGCCCTCTGACATAGCTGAAACTGACCCAGTGAATAGATGGGTATAGATAGAGTGGATGAGCATCACAAAGTGCAGCTTATTTTGCAAAAATATTGAGACAAAAACTTAATTTTAGTTTTCTGCAGAAAGCATTTCGGGGCTACCGATTTGACACGCTCGGTGACACCGAAGCACTAAAAGTGTCTAAACACAAAGTTTTGGTTAGACCGAAATGCAGTGCGTGACTCTGAGATGCTATGGTTTCACAGAGAAAGTGATTTCAGTCGCACCGATTAGTACACTTCGGTCAAACCGAGTTGTACTTGTGCAATGGCCAGGGCCAATCGGTGCGACCAAGATCCTCAGATCGGTCGGTCTGAGATGAGTTCGGCGAAAACCTCACTCTAAGTTTTTGCATCAAATCTATTCTAAGGAGTTCTTTTGGTGGATAGATCAATCTCGTACGTGGAAAGAACATAGGCATTGTACTTTGTGCAAGAATAAGAGTTATAGAAAGCACAAAGGGTCAAATCCGTACCCTAACTTGGTGACGGATTTGCTACGGCGGCAACAGTGGTGAGGATTCCGTTGACGGTGGCGGAGACCAGCGGCAGGGAGTCACTGGCGATGACGGCGACGATTCGGAGACCAAGGGGGCGGTAGTGCGTGGAGGCGCAGTCGAGTGGTTTCGAGGAGTTTCCAAAATTTCAACCCGCGGTATATATACCCAGACACTGTCGGTGTCACCGAGTGGAACGACTCGGTGTCACCGAGATGCAAAACTGCTAGCAGTTACTGCAACTCGGTGTGACCGAATTGTTCAAATCGGTTGCACCGAGATAAAACCTAGATCAACTTGATGAGTTCAGTGAGACCGAGTAGGAGTGAGTTGGTCTGACCGAAAAGCATTAAGAGGTTTTGGAAGTTAAGCCCTTGATAGATCGATGGCTCCGAGTGCTCATCACCGGAGGGTCCGAATTCGACTTGTTAAAACTTTGTGATGTAGCATGAATAGAGTTTGAGATGAGAAAAAGCATAGATAGCTAGAGGGAGTACTTAGGCATTCTTGTCCATCCATTTGGCGAAAAGAAAAACCAAATAATCAAAGCAACAAATGGATGTCCTCGAATGGAGAAAATTATGCAACAAACATGCTCACACAATAAGATAGCAAATAAAACATGTGGCAAAGCATGCACAAACACTCTAGCATCTATCAAGCAATTGGCGATAACTAGGTCATCTATATATGAGTATATTGACTGATGAGTCAAATGAGAACATTTGATTGTAGGTCATACTCATCGTTTAAGCACAAGTGGGGTTACCACTTTTACATAAAGCATTGTTGTGTTCACATCATCAGAGTTGCTTGAGCTCAATTCTTAGATCAAAGCTCCCCCTAGATGTGATATCCCCCGTAAGAGGGGTGAACTAACCTTGGGTTTTGTCGGTGATGACTTCATGTAGGTGTTGAAGATGTGGATGCTCAATGTTTATGTAGATCATTTGGAGCAATCCATTGGAGTGAGTTGAACTTTCAATACCTACATGGGTTAGTTCCACAAGGAACACACAAGGATATCCATAGACATAGAGTGAAACACACATATGATGATGTCCATGAAAGCATTAGGTTACCTTGTCCCTTGTCTTACCAACAAAAGGGTTTGTAACTCCTTGAACTAGTGCAAGATATAGAAGTTGGTTGCACTTGTCCTTGCCAAAATGAATATGAGTGAAGTATGTTGGTGGAGTCACCCTCAAGAACACTCTAGTTCTTCTTCCTTGGGATCCACAACAACTTAATGGGAATCCTTGGAGTTGTAGTCGTACTTGATGTAGTATATGGAACCCACTTGACCATGGCCTTAGGAGCTTCTTCAAATGAATCAATTTCCTCTTGAAGCTTGTCCTTGCCTTTTAGCTTGTGGTCTTGTGGTGGAATATCATCTTGAGCTTGTGTCCCTTTCAAACAAGTGGGTGTTGGTGTCAAAACCGGCAGATCTCGGGTAGGGGATCCCGAACTGTGCGTCTAAGGTCGATGGTTACAGGAGACGGGGGGCACGATGTTTACCCAGGTTCGGGCCCTCTCTATGGAGGTAATACCCTACTTCCTGCTTGATTGATCTTGATGAATATGAGTATTACAAGAGTTGATCTACCACGAGATCGTAATGGCTAAACCCTAGAAGCCTAGCATGCATGACTATGGTAATGAGTATATCCTTTCCGGACTACACCCTCCGGTTTATATAGACACGAGGGGAATCTAGGGTTACATAGAGTCGGTTACATAAGAAGGAATCTTCATAGTTGGTCACCAAGCTTGCCTTCCACGCCAAGGAGAGTCCAATCCGGACACAGGTACAGTCTTCGACCTTCATGTCTTCACAGCCCACCTGTCCGGCCCATTGATAATAGGCCGGATGCCCGAGGACCCCTTAGTCCAAGACTCCCTCAGTAGCCCCTGAACCTGGCTTCAATGACGAGGAGTCTGGCATGCATATTGTCTTCGGCATTGCAAGGCGGGTTCCCTTTTTTCCGAACTCCAAGATAGTCTTCGGACGCGATGATTGTATCCGGACCTGTCACACACACCATACACAACCACAACGAGAATATAATTTTACAAGAATCCAATCCACTGACAAATTTTTGTAGCATGACATCACGTCCAACCGGTCATAATTCCGAACCGTTTTGGTGTCCGCCGCTCCACGTCTCGAGACGTGGTTGCCATTGGCACGCCTTGTCAAAGCAGAGATCGTGTCCCCTTATCGTGGGATTTTCATATCAATGCGGGCATGGGTAACCCAACCATGTCGTTTATACAGCCCTTGGGAATAGGCGAATTCTAAGGCAAGTGGGGAGGCGTTCAATATTTACTACCTTTATAAGGGGATAAGGACTCCCTCTTCCTCTCCCACGCCTTCTCTCTATCTCGGCCCTTCCAATCTCGAGCTCCAGTGCCCAAGTTCTCATCTCCTTTCCACTCGAGCTAGCACTCAACCATGTCCGGATCTGGAGGTCAGGGCAAGTGGATGGTCTCCTGCGTCAAGGAGGAGGACATTACTGAGCTTCGGGCGGCCGGATACTTGGCGAAGGAAATCGTCCACCGTCTGCCGGCCGAGGGACAAGTCGTCCCCACGCCGAAGCCCAACGAGAGGGTGGTATTCATCCCTCATTTCTTCCGTGGACTAGGGTTCCCACTCCACCCTTTTGTCCACGGGCTCATGTATTATTACGGGATAGATTTCCACGATCTGTCCCCGAACTCCTTCCTTAACATCTCAGCGTTTATCGTCGTGTGTGAGGCCTTCCTCCGCATCCAACCCCACTTTAGGCTGTGGCTCAAAGTCTTCAACGTGAAGCCGAAGGTGGTGGATGGCCATCACGCGGAGTGCGGAGGAGCCATGGTGAGTAAGCTGTCCAACATCTCCTGGCCGAAAGGCACTTTTGTGGATACAGTAAAGGAGTGGCAGAAACAGTGGTTCTACATCACGGAACGCCGCGACACCACCTGGGCCGTAGCTGCCGAATTCCGCTCCAGCGCTGCCATGCGACTCACCTCCTGGGTCGAGAAGAGTCCGAACTGGTGTTCGCCCGATGAGCTGATTGCGCTGCAGACGCGCGTTCAAAGCATGATAGCCAAGAACGTCAAACTTGTCGATGTAATTCAGGTGATGATGGTTTGCCGGATCCTCCCGTGCCAGCGCAGAAGTCGCCCTTTGTGAGAGTTTAATCCGAAGAAGCATCAAACCCTGGTGAGGCACTTAGAAACCACTCACGAAGGTGCGTGAAAGTTGCTTTTTAAGGGCAACGAGAAACTGCCGGCCACAGATTCAGACCATGGGCACGACATTAAACACCTTGCCAGCGAGGTATGTTGTTTTTAACGTATCCCCTACTTGTTTGTTTCGAGGACGATGTCTGAGCTTTTATCATTTGCTTTTTCAGGATTGGATGGAGAGGGCAAAGCGGATCTAGTGTCCGGCTCGGCTGCCTGAAGAACCAGTCATCCCGCTTCTGGCGAAGATGCTGGTGCCGGCACCATATAAGGCGCCGGAGAAGAAGGCCAAGAAGAAGGCCAAGGGGGCCAAAAGTGGCCCCCGTCGGAAGGGCGCTTCGGACGTGACGTCCGAAGACAAAGAAGCCCATTCCTCCGTCCCTGAGGACGATGACGAGGAAGAGGAGGAGGAGGAGGAGAAGAACCCTCCCCCCCAAGGAGGGAAAGAAGAAAAGGGGGGCCTCCACGAATCTGGAGGCGGGAACGCCCAAGAAGGGGAAGGGCGCCCTTGCGGTCAACACCGCGTGGGATGTTGACAGCAGTCCGGAGCGATGCCTCCGCACTAAGCCTCGGGCCGCATCGTAAGTACCATGACTCACATATACAAGTGTACCCGGCCTCTCCTTTTTATTGTTTTGACGTGGTTAATTGTGCTATTGCAGTCCGGCCCGTGACAGCATCCAGCGATCCTCACCTGGAGGTTCGTTGGATCCGGCGGAAATGGCCAGCATATCGCCGCCGCCGCTTATTCCCCCGAGGCCAAAGAAAACACCGAAGTGTTGTCTCGGAGGACCGTTCCGAGCCGGGGAGGGGCCTAGGACGCTGTTGAGGAGGCACCGCAAGGCGAGACCTTCGCTGCCGGACACATGGGGGAGTAGATCCCCATGGAGACTGGCGAGGAGGGACATATTCAGTTCGGCCCTCCGCCGAATACGATTCCGGGGACCGATACGGCCCCAGAATCCGGCGCGCTCCTTCCTTCGAATGAGGGGGTGCGCCAATTCCACCAATGGCCCCTGTCCAACCAGGGGCACCGGATAACCTGATGGAGGCGCTACGAGGCGCCTCCATTGTGGACGAGCACCGTGTCCTTATGGGTACGGTGATCGAGAAGGTTCAGTCCGTCAAGAGCGGACTAAACAAGGCCTGCAACAATCTGTTGATAGGTTTTGAGGTAAGTCAAGTAGAAAGAGAACACCCCATGCTGACAGTAGCCCCTGAGACACTATCCAGTGTTCGGAAAGAAAGGCCGGACAGAGGATCAACCCTTTGTAGGAGACTAACTTGATATGTATGAATGAGCAGAATAACTTGATATGTATGAATGAGCATGCTGCCGAAGTCTCTGAACTGAAGCAGAGGCTGGAGCAGGCCGAGAACGAGCTCGGCGAGGTGAAGATTCAGCTCCAGGAGAAGCAAGGTGAGTGACGACTTGCTGTGTATTCGGAAAGAATAAGCGGTGAGTATTGATCGGAGTGTCATAATATGTGTAGGGGCGGCGACCGAGGTCGAGGCCCTGAAAAATGCCCTAGCCGAAGCTGAGGGGAAGGCTGTCCAGCAGCAAGCCGCCCGTAAGAAGCTCAAGGCCCGGGTCAGCAAGGTCCAGCAGGAGCTCCAGGACGCGGTGAAGAAGTGCGAAGCCTTGGAGCACGAGGCGTCGGTTCTAGAGACCGAACTTACCAAGGCTCGCCAGAGCGCGGAGACTGCACGGAATGAGGCCCGGGACGCTCTCTAGGAGATGCAGGAGGCCGAGAAGGTTGCAGGGGGTAAGGCTTTTAACATGCAAAGCAAGTATGCGGAGAGGAAGTACCTTTTACTATCCTAGATTCGGAGTTGCCCAGGGGCTTTTGGGGATCTACCACGCAGCGTGTCCGATGCTGCGGAGTTCTTCCGAGCCAGAGAAGGGAATTCCACGGAGAAGCTGTTCTGGTCGCAGTATGCTGTGGCAGAACATCCGGTGCCCTTTGCCGATCAACTGAAACAGTTGGTCGAGCTGCACAGGGTGGCCGAACTGGCCATGAAGGATTTAATAATCCGGCTGTGTCCAGCCGAAGCTATACCTAGCAGCTATTTTGGCCTCGTGAAGCAGGTGGTGGAAGCCTGTCCGCGGCTAGACATCGTCAAGCGATCAGTCTGCATCGAAGGTGCCCGCATGGCCTTCGCCCGTTGCAAGATGTGGTGGGCAAAGATGGACGCTGTCGAGGTGGCCAGGGGGGCGCCAGAGGGCAAGGAGCACCGCACACCCGAGCGATATTTTGCGGATGTCCTAGAAGGGTCTCGACTTGAAGTAGCGCCGTGCGGGCAGGACATTGTTTTCGAATGAATACACTCGTGTTTTGTCCTTTCCTTGTATGATAAAAACAAAGCCGGTTTGTAATATAATGCTTGTTATGTTTTAATTGTTTCCTCCTGTGCGGCCGTGTTGTATGGAATCTGAGGGTTGGCCAGTCGTCGGCTTCTGCCCTCACGTAGGTAGTACGGAGGTGTTCGGGATGGAATCTAAACAATCTTTATCCAATTATATGGTCCTTGAAGGAGTTGTTTAGCGCAATGAACCAGGCAATCAGACTATGCGGCTTAAACGCCCTCACTTAGCCATAGGAGTTTTATAATAAAACATGGGCGCAGCCCCTGGTATACGAACCATAGTGCTGTCAGCGTCTGATCGGGAAGTACCGATCCTTCGCGGAATGCGGAAAAAATCTCCAACAATTTGTGACCTTCGAACAGCTGACCGGCTCTCGCCGCATCATGACAGTCAGTTTTCGGCTTTCTCTACTGAGGTGCTCTTCCGGTTTAGACCAGGGCACAATCGCAGTAGTTCTCCCTTTACTACCCTAGCCCATGTAGCGGAATGTAGGGTAGCAATCATAGGAGCCGGGCAACCCAACTATTGACCAAAGACATGATTCGGAGCCAATGCATATAATGCTAAATTCGGGGTGTCGAACTTATCTATGAGAAGTGTTCGGACTTCGTTGCCATATTATGGGGCGATGGGGAGCCCCTGGCGAATATGAAACGTACCAAAGTGCACGGGTGCGAGAATATAAGTAATTAATGGCAAAGGAAAACAGAAAAAGAGCAGAGGTAATATCTGGGGCCCCTTGACTTGGGCCATGAACTATTTCCATTATAGTTGGGTTAATGCGTCAAAGCGCATTTTATACAAATAGTGCGAGAAACAAACCGATATTTAACATGCCATAACCAAAGGAGAGCTGCATTTGGGTACTGAAAAATAGGTTGAGTGATCGTTGAATTATCCTCTAGGGCTTTCCCTGTATGCCTGTGCTCTGTGCCAATCTGGTGTACTTGTCCTTTGACAGGACCAGTAATCAGGCCATCGAAGGAGGCCTGTATAAAAGAGACCTAAAAAAGGAAATAGTAAAGATAAAATTGAGTCCGGGATCGGTGCAGCCGAACTGTGGACTACAAGCTAGCTGTGCCTCCGTCGATGCCCATGGGATTTTGAGTGCGTAATTATGTACGCGTGGTGCGAATGCCGCTACCTCATCGGGACTGGGACGGAGGCCGTATTGCTAATCGGGCTCTTGATGAGCCGATCTGTCCTGTTGTAGTGTGGTCCGGACCCTCTTGGTGGTGTCCAGGGGCTCGGTAGCCGGATTATAGCTCTGCTTGGGAAGGCCGCTCTGTACCTCTACTGCTAGGGCGGCTGTGTGCTCCTCTCTACGAAGGGAGCGTTCGGTGTTTCCATTTACTGTTATGATGCCGCGTGGACCGGGGATCTTGAGCTTGAGATAAGCGTAGTGTGGCACCATGTTCAATCTAGCAAACGCGGTTCATCCGAGCAGTGCATGGTAGCCGCTGCGGAAGGGGATGATATCGAAGATTAGCTCTTCGCTTTGGAAATTGTCCGGGGAACCGAAGACCACTTCCAGCGTGATTGAGCCCGTACAACGGGCCTCTACGCCTGGTATGACTCCTTTAAAGGTAGTCTATGTGGGTTTGATTCGTGAGGGATTAATGCCCATCTTGCGCACTGTATCCTGATAGAGCAGGTTGAGGCTGCTGCCACCGTATATTAGGACTCGTGTTAGGTGAAATCCGTCGATGATTGGGTCGAGAACCAGTGTGGCCGAGCCGCCATGGCGGATACTAGTTGCATGATCTCGACGATCGAAGGTGATCGGGAATGACAACCACTGATTAAATTATGGGGCGACTGGCTCTACCGCGTAGACGTCCCTGAGTGCGCACTTGCGCTCCCTTTTGGGGATGTGTGTAGCGTATATCATGTTCACCGTTTTGACATGAGGGGGGAATTTCTTCTGCCCCCCAGTGTTCGGCTGCCGGGGCTCTTCGTCATCGTCTTCACTTTGTGATCCCTTTTCCTTGTTCTCGACATTTAACTTTCCGGCCTGTTTAAAAACCCAACAATCTCTGTTGGTATGATTAGCTTGTTTGTCTGGGGTGCCATGTATCTGGCACGGACGATCGAGTATGCGGTCCAAGCGGGATGGTCCCTCGCTGTTCCTTTTGTAGGGCTTCTTCCGCTGGCCGAACTTGGAACCACTGAATCCGGCGTGAACCGTAGTGTCATTGGTGTTATCACCATTGCTTCGGCGTTTGTGTCTATTGCGCCGGAGCTTGCCGGTGTTGTTTTTGGCCTCGGAGGGCCCTGCCTCGCTGGTTGTGGTTTTGCTACGAGCCAGCCAGTTATCCTCACCTGCGCAAAAAGCAGGTCATGAGTGTCGTGAGGGCTGCCATGGATTTCGGCTTTTCTTGGCCGAGGTGGCGGGCGAGCCATTCGTCACGAATGCTGTGTTTGAAGGCCGCTAGGGCTTCGGCATCCGGACAGTCAACGATCTGGTTCGTTTTGGTTAGGAACCTAGTCCAGAATTTTCTGGCTAATTCTCTAGGTTGTTGAACTATGTGCCTTAAGTCATCGGCGTCTGGTGGCCGGACATAAGTGCCTTGGAAGTTGTCAAGAAAAGCTTCTTTCAAGTCCTCCCAGCTGCCGATGGAATTTTCAGGAAGGCTATTTAACCAGTGTCTAGTTGGCCCTTTTAGTTTTAGTGGGAGGTATTTGATGGCGTGGAGATCGTCTCCTCGGGCCATATGGATGTGGAGAATAAAATCCTCGATCCACACTGCGGGATCGGTTGTTCCGTCGTATGATTCAATATTGACGGGCTTGAACCCCTCGGGGAATTCATGATCCAGTACTTCATCTGTGAAGCAGAGAGGGTGTGCGGCGCCTCTATATCAGGCCGCGTCACGGCGCACCTCCGATGAAGTCCGCCTGCGGTTATCGGCCCGGGTGTGACTAGGTTTGTCACATCCGAATAGGTAGCCGTCATTGCGAGTCGAAAGGCGTCCTCGTGATTCATAGATTGATCTGGTGTGTCCTGCTCTACTGTCCAGGTCCTGCCGAAGGTCGTATGTATAGTCCCGAGCTGTTTTGTCTCTGTTTTTACGAGGCGGTGGGGCGGGCTGCTGTTCGGCCAGAGTTGCCGTTTTATCCCGACCACGGGGTGGTCGGTCCGCCGCACTATCCCGACCACGTGGTGGTCGTTCCGCGTTGCACGAGGGAGGTATGGGCTCCGGCACCTCCTCATCAAACTGAGGTAGCAGTCTGCGTTTTGGGTAACTCTTGGTTGGACGCTTGAGGCCGTATTCTTCGGCTCCCAGGACATCAGTCCATCTGTCAATGAGTAGGTCTTGATCTGCTTGAGGCTGCTGCTGCTTTTTCTTCAGGCTTCTTGCAGTAGCTATTAGCTGGCGCTTGAAGCGCTCCTACTCGAGGGGTGCCTCAGGCATGATGAAGTCCTTGTTGTCGAGGCTCTCGTCATCCTCGGAGGGTGGACGATAACTATCGTCATCCTGGTCATTGGGCATGGCCTGTTTATCGGGGTTAACTTGCCTGTTGTCTTGTTCCTCCTGTTCGGATGTTGCTCCAACAGGGTCTTCATTGTTTTCGGCGTCGTCCGGAGTACTATTCTCTCTGGTGCCAGTGTTGCTGTCCTTTGAGCGACGTGACTTAGAACGGCGTTTAGGGCGCCGACGCTTGGACTGTGTCTCAGAAGGTTTATTCGCAACTGGGTCTTCTTTGTCATCATCGCTAGCTTTTTTAGGTGTGTCAACCATGTACACATCGTACGAAGAGGTGGCCGTCCAACGTCCAGTGAATGGCGGGTCTTGGCCTTGCTCCTTGTCCGCACCGTCGTCCATACTGTCGATGTCTTTAGAGCCATAATCAAGAACGTCGGTTAAGCCCTCGACAGTGGCTATGAAGTGGGTGGCGGGTGGGAAGCGAAATTCTCAATCATCGGCCTCTAGTTCGAACCGGACATAGTTCGGCTGTGAGTCCCCCGCCAAGGACATGTTTTTAATGAATCTAGAACATCGCCCAAGGGCGAGTGTTGGAAGACGTCTACAGCGCTGAACTCGAAGATAGATGACTGGTCCAACTCGGTGTCCGCAGGCGTACGCGGTTTGGAACTTATAGCCAGAAACGAGTCCGGAATTCCGCTGACGCAGATATTCCCAGGTGTTGAGTCTGTGTGCGGCTCCAACGCCGCGGACTCCGTGGCTTCGGATGGCGCGATCTGCTCGGGATCTAAGGCCGTAGCAGTTACAGGAACCATCTCCTGAATATGGTCTGATGACAGATTTAAGTCATGTTCATCGGAGCGAGGGGGAGCGATCGCCGTGGTATCAAATCAGTTGAAGATCAAGTCTCCACGGATATCCACGATGTAGTTCAAGCTTCCGAATCTGACCTGGTGGCCAGGGGCGTAGCTATCGATCTGCTCCAGATGGCCAAGCGAGTTGGCCCGCAGTACGAAGCCGCCGAATACGAAAATTTGTCCGGGGAGGAAGGTTTCTCCTTGGACAGTGTCACTATCGATGATTGAAGGGGCCATCGAACCTTTCATTGACGGCACAGTGGAAGTCTCAACGAATGCACCAATGTCGGTGTCAAAACCGGCTGATCTCGGGTAGGGGGTCCCGAACTTTGCGTCCAAGGTCGATGGTTACAGGAGACGGGGGACACGATGTTTACCCAGGTTCGGGCCCTCTCTATGGAGGTAATACCCTACTTCCTCCTTGATTGATCTTGATGAATATGAGTATTACAAGAGTTGATCTACCACGAGATCGTAATGGCTAAACCCTAGAAGCCTAGCCTATATGACTATGGTAATTAGTATATCCTTTCCGGACTACACCCTCCGGTTTATATAGACACCGGGAGGATCTAGGGTTACATAAGAAGGAATCTTCATAGTTGGTCGCCAAGCTTGCCTTCCACGCCAAGGAGAGTCCAATCCGGACACGGGTACAGTCTTCGGCCTTCATGTCTTCACAGCCCACCAGTCCGGCCCATTGATAATAGGCCCAACGCCCGAGGACCCCTTAGTCCAGGACTCCCTCAGTGGGGTCATACTTCTCTTGTTGAGGAACAAACTTCTTCTTAGGGCATTCATCTTCTTCCCACTCAACTCCATTGGCATTGAACTTTCGTTCAAAACCAACACCTTGATTCTTTCGGTGCCTTCCTTGCTTGCGTACAATTTCCTCAAATTGCTTACTTCCGGCAAGGCTCTTGTAAACACCTTTCTCTATAATTCCCTTCAATAAGCTATTTTCTTGCTCAAGTGTAACTTGGCTAAGAGAATCATTAGTGGAATCAAGAGAACTACTCGAAGCCGCAATATGGGATTTAACATGATTATTGTTACTACTAGAAGAAGAATCTTTCATGCTCTTGTTGCTAGTTTTTACTTGTGGCATATAAGTAGACAAGAGTAATTGCTTTGCAATTTCAGAAGAACTCTTCTTTCGAAGATCATCATTGATTGCTTTTAAGAACCCATGCTCTTGCTCTAAATTTAGCTTCTTGAAGCGTAGCTTCTCATGAGTCCTTAAGAGCTCTCTATGATGCTCTAGAGTTGTTTCATGAGCTAACTTAAGAGTGTTTAGTTCTTTAGTTATACGCTCAATATCCTTCTTATCATTGCCATTCGTTTCATCTTGATTAGCATGATTAATAGCAATTTTATCATAGTTTTCATCACTAGTGCTGTCAACAAGTAAATCATCATCCCCTAGCAAATCATCGTCATCACTATTGAAATCAACATACTCGGGGTGTGATACCTTAGGGCCTTTATCGATGAAGCATCTTCCAATTCCTTCATTTGGTGAGTCAACTATGCCGTAGGAGTTGGATGACACAAGTGCAAGACCGGCAACACCTTCATCTTGAGTATATTCGGAGTCGGAGTGACTGCTTCTCTCGGAGTAGTTGTCGGAGTCGGAACCGAATACCCATTCACCAACATGAGCTTGATATCTTTGTCTTGTGTAGCTCTTTGATGACTTGTACTTCCTTTCCGAATCCTTGGTTCTACGAGAGGGTCTTCGTTCATAACGATCATCTCTACTCCTTCTCTCTCTTGGTGGTGATTCATCTAGTCTTTTACTTCTCCTTCTTGGTGAATCTTCTATTTTCTTGTAGGGAGCCATACACTCATCAGAGAAGTGTCTGGGTCTTCCACAATTGTAGCAATTACGATCACGACTAGAAGATCTTTTGTCATTCTAGGACCTTGACTTGGAACTTCTCTCTTTGCTTCTATTCTTGTAGAATTTGTTGAAGTTCTTCACCATTAAGCTCAATTCTTCATTTAAGACTTGTTTCTCACTTGATGTTGTCGGAGCATCACATGAAGCTTTGTAGGCACCACTTGACTTGTTGTGGAGCTCTTCCTTATCCTTGAGTGACATCTCATGAGCAACAATTCTACCAATGACTTCCGTTGGCTTGAGATCTTTGTAGTTGGGCATCATTTGGATCAAGGTGCACACGGTATCCTATTTGCCATCAGAGGCTCTTAGGATCTTCTTGATGATGAATTTTTCAGTCATCTCTTCCCTTCCTAAGCTGGCAATCTCATTTGTGATGAGAGCAAGCCTAGAGTACATCTCAGCGACTCCTTTACCATTCTTCATTTTGAACTTGTCAAGTTGACTTTGAAGCACTTCCAATTTGGATTCCTTGACGGACTCGGTACCTTCGTGCATATCAACCAAAGTATTCCAAATTTCCTTTGTATTCTCAAGGCGGCTTATTTTGTTGAATTCTTCGGGGCACAACCCATTGAAGAGAATATCACAAGCTTGAGAGTTGTATTGCAACATCTTCAATTCTTCCGCAGATGCTTCACGATCCGGTTTTATTCCATCCTCAAAGTATTCACCTTGCAAGCCAATTCGCACAATAGCCCAAACGGGAGGGTTATGACAAATAATATGCATTTTCATTTTATGCTTCCAACTAGCAAAATTAGTACCATCAATGTAAGGACCTCTACGGTGATAATTTCCCTCGCTAGACGCCATACTCTCCTAGGTTGTGAAACCAAGGCTATGATAATCAAAGCTACTGAAATCAAGGCAAATGCAGACCAAACCTCGGATACCACTTGTATGATCGAAAGTAGGTCTAGAGAGGGTGTGATTAGACTACTAGACCAAATAAAAATCTAACCTTTTCCCAATTTTAAGTGTTGGCAGATTTTAGCAACTAGTACAAGTCAAGCAATCAACCTACACATGCAATTCTAGGAGTGTAGCAGCGGAAAGTAAATCATTGCATACGAAGGTAAAGGGAAGGGTTTGGAGAAGGCAAACGCAATGTAGACACAGAGATTTTTGGCGTGGTTCCGATAGGTGGTGCTATCGTACGTCCACGTTGATGGAGACTTCAACCCACGAAGGGTAACGGTTGCGCGAGTCCATGGAGGGCTCCACCCACGAAGGGTCCACGAAGAAGCAACCTTGTCTATCCTACCATGGCCATCGCCCACGAAGGACTTGCCTCACTCGGGTAGATCTTCACAAAGTAGGCGATCTCCTTGCCCTTACAAACTTCATGGTTCAACTCCACAATCTTTTCGGAGGCTCCCAAGCGACACCTAACCAATCTAGGAGACACCACTCTCCAAAAGGTAATAGATGGTGTGTTGATGAAGAACTCCTTGCTCTTGTGCTTCAAATGATAGTCTCCCCAACACTCAACTCTCTCTCACAGATTTGGCTATGGTGCAAAGATGATTTGAGTGGAAAGCAACTTGGGGAAGGCTAGAGATCCAGATTCTAGTGGTAGGATTGGAATATCTTGGTCTCAGCACATGAGTAGGTGGTTCTCTCTCAGAAAATGAGTAGTGGAAGTGTAGGCACGTTCTGATGGCTCTCTCTCAAATGGAGAAGGGGTGGACGGGTATATATAGCCTCCATACAAGATCCAACTGTTACACACATTTGACCCAACTCGGTCAGACCGAATAGTGGTACTCGGTGAGACCGATTTAGTTCAAAATGTGAATGTTAGGAATCTCAGAGGGACCAACTGGAACAACTCGGTGGGACCGATGTGCTAGGGCTTAGGGAAACATCAACTCGGTGGCACCGATTGCATCAACTCGGTTAGACCGAAGTGAAGCAATAAGAATTAGAGAGGATGTCAAGCAAACTTGGTGGGACCGATTGCACATTTCGGTGAGACCAAAATACTTGCAATAGGTAACAAAGAGTTTGCAAGGACATCTCGATGAGACTGAGATCCGTATCGGTGTGACTGAATTGTCTAGGGTTTTTGTCAGTGGCTATGTCAACTAAACTCGGTGGCACCGGATAGAAAGGTTCGGTGGGGCCGAGTTTGACTTTGAGTTTCGGACAAATGTGGAAATGAGAAAGTGGCTGAGGGCTTTGGAGCAATATCACTAAGCACTTTGAGCAAGTAGACCATTAAGCAACACCTCATCCCCTTTTAATAGTAGTGGCTTTCCTATGGACTCAATGTGATCTTGGATCACTAAAATAGAAATGAAGAGTCTTGAGCTTTTGCCAATCTTTGTCCTTAGCATTTTGAGGGGTCCCCATCTCTAGTACATGCCATGCCAATCATTGAAGTTTCTGAAATATTCAACTTGAATGGATATTAGTTCAATGAACTATATGTTGTTATGAGTTACCAAAACCACCCAGGGATTAGTTGCACTTTCACACATCTTAATGTTCTCGTTGAACAATCTGGCACTCTCGTAAGCACTATCATGAAGCTCTCCTAAAGCATGTATATCCATCAATCTTTTCTCTCCGGCTTCCTTAAAATTAAAATTAATATTCTTGATAGCCCAAGAAGCCTTAAGCTCTAGCTCTATAGGTAAATGACAAGACTTATCATACACAATCTTATATGGTGACATCCCCATAGGATTTTGATACGTCTCCGCCATATCTACTTTTCCGAATACTTTTGCTCTTTTTTGGACTCTAATTTGCATGATTTGAATGAAACTAGCCCGTACTGACGTTATTTTCAGCAGAACTACCATGGTGTTGTTTTTTTGCATAAATATTCTTGGACTTGGACGAAACTTTTTGCAGATTTTTTATGGAATAAATAAAAAATATTGGAGCAAATACCCATAAGGCCACCAGTGGCCCACAAGCCACCTGGGTGTGCCCTGGTTCCTCGTGGGGCTCACGTGGCTCCGCTGACCCTAATCTAGGGCCTGTAAATTCCTCTTTCCCGAGAAAAAAATAAGAGAAGAAGTTTCATCGCGTTTTATGATACACAGCCACTAACACCTCATGTTCTTCATTGGGAGGCCAGATCTGGAGTCCGTTCGGGGCTCCGGAGAGGGGGGGTTCATCGCTATCATCATCACCAACCCTTCTTCAACACCAATTTCATGATGCTCACCACCGGGAGTGAGTAATTTCTTCGTAGGTTTGCTGGACGGTGATGGGGTATCATGTAATCGACTCAATTTGTTAGGGCTTGATCCCTAGTATCCACTATGTTCTAAGATTGATGTTGCTTTGACATTGCTATGCTTAGTGCGTGCCACTAGGGCCCGAGTGCCACGATTTCAGATCTGAACCCTATATGTTTACATGAATATATATTTTTCTTGATCCTATCTTGCAAGTTATATGCACCTATTACGTGTTAAGACTCGCATACCCCATGGTGACAATAATTGGGATTCTTTCCGGTGATTACTGTAGTTTGAGGAGTTCATCTATTCACTATGTGTTAGTGCTTTGTTTCGGTTCCCTATTAAAAAGAGGCCTTAATATCCCTTAGTTTTCTTATGGACCTTGCTGCCATGGGAGGGTAGGAAAAAAGATGTCATGCAATTTCTTATTGCATTCTACGTATGACTATATACGGAATACATGCCTACATTACATTATTGAATTGGAGCTAGTTCTGTGTCGCTCTAGGCTATGACTGTTATATGATGAGTGTCATCCAACACAAGTGTCCATCACTAATACAATGCCTATGACTTTCGCATATTGATCTTTGCTAAGTTATTACAGCTACTGCTGCTGCCATTACAATTGCTACAAAATTGCTACTGCTACTGTTACTGCTGCTACTGTTACCACTGCTATCAAACTATCATATTACTGTCCTACTGACCAATCTGCTGCAGATATTTAGTTATCCAGGTGTGGTTGAATTGGCAACTCAACTGCTAATACTTGCAAATAATCTTTGGCTCCCCTTGTGTCGAATCAATAAATTTGGGTTGAAATACTCTACCCTCGAAAAGTATTGCAATCCCCTATACTTGTGGGTTATCAAGACCTTTTTTTAGCGTCGTTGCTTGGGGGCATAGCTCTATTTGCTGAGTCACTTGGGATTTATATCTGTTGATAACTATGAAGAGTCTAAAGGATGATAGAACCAAAATCTTTCCCTCTAGGATGAGGGGTGGTAAGGAACTGTTATCTAGCCCTGAACTTAATTCGCCTTCTGTTTTAAGTAAGCTTGTGACACCACCACCTGCTATTAATTCTGATATGCCACAAATAATTGATGATGCTACTTCTGCTATGAATGATGCTATTGATGATGCTAGTACTTTGCTTGATGATACTGTGCCACTAGGTTAATTTCTTGATGAACAACTTGCTAAAGCTAAAGAATTTGAGAATGTTGAAACTGATGAAATTATTGAAACTAAAAATTATGATTCACCTATTAGGCCTAGCTATCCTAGAATCGAAATGCCTAAGA
Source organism: Triticum aestivum (assembly GCF_018294505.1). NCBI lineage: Eukaryota > Viridiplantae > Streptophyta > Magnoliopsida > Poales > Poaceae > Triticum > Triticum aestivum. The sequence continues at coordinate 417,805,707 of NC_057808.1, read as the reverse complement.
TAATCGAGGGATTTGTTGTTGGTGAAGAGATAACTAGAGAACTTCTTGCTTCTAATGATAGAGAGGATGTTAAGAAACTACTATGCGAGCTGAAAGAAAAATCTTTGAATGCAAGAATGAAATATGATCCTAAGTTTGCTAATTCACCTATCTTTATTACTGATAAGGATTATGAATTCTCTGTCAATCCTGAGTTATTTACTTTGGTTGAATCCAATCCTTTCCATGGTTGTGAATCTGAAACTGTTGTGGCACAACTTACTAAATCTAATGATATCGCCACACTATTTGCTCCTGAGAAAAAAAATCGCTACTACTATATCCTTAAGTTGTTTCCTTTCTCGTTAAAGGTTGATGCTAAGATATGGTTTAATACTCTTGATCCTGGTTGTGTGCGCAGTCCCCAGGATATGATATATTACTTATTTGAAAAATATTTTCCTGCTCATAAGAAACAAGTTGCCTTAAAGGAAATATTTAACTTTATGCAAATTGAAGAAGAGAATCTCCCTCAAGCTGGGGGGGGGGCTTCTCCAATTACTTAATACTTTGCTAATCATCCTCTCAAGAAAAATTAAATACTTGATATCTTTTATAATGGACTAACCAATGCTTCTAGGGACTACCTAGATAGTTGTGCTGGTTGTGTTTTCAGGGAACATACTGTTGAAGAAGCTGAAGTACTATTGAACAATATATTGAGGAATGATAATGATAGGACACTTCGTGAACCACCACCTAAACCAACTTCGAAGAAGAGGGGTATTCCATTTCTCAGTCCTGTAGATATGCAAGGGGCAAAGAAATGTATGAAACAAAAGGGTATTAAAGCTGAAGATGTTAAGAATTTACCACCTATTGAAGAAATACATGCACTTGACACCCCAACATAGGTAGTAAAGGTAAATTCTCTTATAAGATTTGATGAAGGTCATATTCCTTATATAAATCTGCTAGTCAATGCTTGGATGAATTTGACAATTACATTGTTAAGCAAGAACATTTTAATGCATATTTTAGGATACAATTGAAACGCAATGCCTACATGATTGATCGCTTGAGTGACTTTATGTTTATAATTGCCAGTGATGTTAAAGGTCTCGGTAAACATACATCTATGGTACAAACTCAATTAGAATAAGTTGTTAAAATCTCAAAATGATTTTCTCAATGAAATGAATAATAATGTGAATGATCATGCTGTTTGAGTAATGACTACAGGAGGCAAATGACTCGGGAGACACTTTATGTTGAAGGTCGTCCTAAAATAATTTAACAAGATTCTCAGAGAATTAATATTAATGCACCTATTCCATCTAAAAGGAAAAAGAAGAAGAAAAATGATAGGACTTTGCATGCTTCTAGTGATTCAGAAGTAGAAAAACCTTCTGAGAATAGTAATGATGTTTCTATGTTTTTATGCTGAGACACAATCTGGTAATGAACATTCACCTAGTGATTATGATATTGATAATGATGATGTTCATGTAGGTGCTCAACCAGACAATGCTAAAGAACCCGATAATGATGTTGGAATGGAACCTGCTGTTGATCTTGACAACCCACCTCCTAAAAATAAACATTATGATAAAAGAGATTTCATTGCTAAAAACTTGGTAAAGAGAGAGAACCATGGGTTCAGAAACCCATTCCCTTTCCTCCTAAGCCACCAAAGAATAAGGATGAATAAGAATTTGAATTGTTTGCTGAAATGCTAAGGCTAGTCTTTTTGCGTACTCGTTTGACTGATATTTTGAAAAATATTGTCACTAATAAAAGAAAGATACCTGAAGCTGAAATCTCCACCATGCTTGCAAATCATTCTTTTAAGGATGGAGTACCTAAGAAAATAGGAGATCCAGGATCTCAGAACATAGTGGATACTAGGGATCAAGCGTTAACAAAACTAACTCGATTACATGATGAATCTCATCCAACTCCTCACCGACCAGCGAGCCTACGAAGGAATTACTCAATCCTGGTGGGGATCATCATGGAATTGGTGATGAAGGAGGTTAGTGATGACGAAGATCGAAGATTCCCCTCGCCGGAGCCCCAAATGGACTCCAGACCTGGCCTCCCGATGAAGAACAGGAGGCGGCGGCGGCTTCATCTCATGAAACATGAAAATAGGTATTTAAGGAGTTGGACTCAGGGTCTGCAGGGCCACCAGGTGGGTTGTGCTCACCCAGGGCCCCTCCTATGGTTCTTGGCTCCAGGATTTTCTTTTATTATATAAAAATTCTCCAAAAAGTTCGTTCCATTCTGAGAACTTTTATTTCTGCGCAAAAACAATACCATAGTAGTTCTGCTGAAAACAGCGTTAGTTCGGCGTTAGTTTCCTTCAAATCATGCAAATATGAGTCCAAAACAAGAGCAAAAGCGTTAGGAAAAGTAGATACGACAGAAACGTATCAACTCCCCCAAGCTTAAACCTTTGCTTGTCCTCAAGCAATTCAGTTGATAAACTGAAAGTGAAAAAGAAAAACTTTTAGAAACTATTTTGTTCTTGTTTACATAAATAAGCTTAAGTAACACCCAGGTTTTCAGCAAAGATTATGACTAACACTACTAGGGAAAACCTTATAAATAGAAGCTTATCAGTAGCGCCTGTTAAAAGGAGGCGCTACTACTACTTAGCAGTAGCACGTGGTAGCAAAAGGCGCTATTGCTATCCACATAGCAGTAGCGCGGCAAGAAGAAAACGCGCTACTACTATAATTGCCACACCGTGGCAGACAGGCTAGGTATAGTAGTAGCGCTCTTGTGATTACCGCGCTACTGCTAACGAAATAGTAGTAGCGCGTTTTCAGGGCAGGGCGCTACTGCTAAGTTTGAACTGGGTCACATGGCGAGCCCCACTTAGTAGCAGCGCGGATCAATATCCAGCGCTACTGCTACGCTCCGTAGTAGTCGTGCTTGTCCCCAACCCACGCTGCTACTAACCCTAGCTTATTGTCTTCCCCGCGCGGCCGACCCTCACTCTCCCTCTCATCCGCTCTTCTCACTCTCCCTCTTCACTCTCTTCCCGTCCTCCTCATAGTCCCCGCATTGCCGCTGACGTATGCCCCCTCCTCCTTCCTCCTTCCACCGCCCTCCTCTCTCCTCCTCCGGCCGCGCCCTCCTCCTCCTCCTCCTCCAGCCACTTCCTCCTCCTGCCGTGCCCTCCTCCTCCTCCGGCCGCACCCTCCTCACTCCTCCCTCCGCCTCCGGTCGCCCTCCTCCCTTCTCTCGCTGCCCTCCTCCTCTCTCCTCTCTCCTCCCTCTTCCCACTGCCCCTCACTCCTCCCTCCTCCTCCTCCTCACTCCTCGCTCCACCCACCTCTCTCTGTATAGAAAGTTTTAGTAAAAAATTAGGTATACAAATTTTTAGTAATAAAAATTAGTTACAATTTGATTGTAGAATAGGTAGGTAGTATTTTACTAATTTTGTCCATATATACGAACCTGGGATGTTCATATATATGAGCCCATTTCATCATTAGAGCACTAAATAGGTTTTTGAGTACAATAGAATGTAGATATATTTAATTAACCCTAGGTGTTCATATATATGAGTGGATGATTTTTTTGTAATGGTTGGATAGATAGATGGATAGACAGATCGATTAAACTAGCTTTTTTTAGTAATGCTTTGGATAGATGGATGGATGGATAGCTGTTAGGGTTAGAACTAGGTTTTACAAATTTTTATTAAATGTAGGTCTTTTGAATCAACATAATAATGTTTAGTTCATATCTTATAGGGTTTCACTAAGTAGTAAAATGAGGATAATAATGTTTTTGTTTATATTTTGTTTTTGCAGAAATCAAGGAGCCCTGCATCATTCCCGTCGTCGTCCCCATCACCGACCCCCTCTGACCTCGAGGTGAGACCAGCCAAATCCCCATGTTGATGATGATGTAAATGTTTTCATAGATGTAGTAGAGTAGTTGTAACAATTTCCATGGAATAGAAAATTTTCAATGCAGGTCTTTCAAATATGATGGAGATATAGACATGTCATATGTAGTGTTGTGTACTACTGTGCTTGCCCAAGTGGCCTATGTTTGCAGGGAACACCTCAGAGTGGCCTATGTGTTACCGGAGTGTTGATTAATTTCCGTTCCGGCAAATTTCAGGCACTCGATATATGTCCTTTTTAGCAAAGGTCATGCCGAATTTTTCCGTGAATTTTGGCATGACTTGTGCTAGAATATGTAGGAAATATCGAGTGGCCCGGATTTTCTAGAAAGATAACTAAATGAAATTTCACGTTGCCTTTAAGTCTGTCGGGACTCCACCATATATGAGAGAAGAAGAATGCTGACTGTTGTCGTGGGGGTCGTTCTTCCTCTTCTTTCTCGTGATAGACCTTTTGGTAATGCACGGGAACAAAGAGAAGAACGACCATCATCGACGGTCGCAAATGTCACAGAGGGATCAGTGAGGGAGAGTCTCCACCATATATGAGAGGATGAAGAATCCCGACTGTTGTCGTGGGGGTAGCTTCTTCTTCATTCTAAGGTGCTTGACATTTTGGTGCAATGCACTTTGGAATGAAAGGAGTAGCTACCATCACCGACGGTCGTAAATGTTAGAGATGAAGAATCCTGACTGTTGTCGTGGGGGTAGCTTCTCCTTCGTTCGCGTGTGCTAGACAATTTGGTGTAATGCACTCGGGAACGAAGGGAGGAGCTACCATCACCGACGATCGAATATATACACCACGTGAGCTGAGAGTTTTCAAGAAAATACTCGACAGACCGATAGTCAAGCCGTGATGAATAATAATGATCTAATTTAGTTTTGTAGTACATATATTTAATTTTAGAAGTTTAATCTTTGAATTCTGAATATAGGAAATGTCTGACGACGACGATAGGCTCCTGGAGTGCGACTGGTGCGGCGACAACCGGGGTATGTGGGACAGGCCTCACCTGGTAGATGGCCGGCGCTTCAGTATTAAGCTCGACGAGACCTTCGCTGTTGAAACGGTACGCAACGACAAGTCTTTTTTGTAATTAAGCATGACTTCTGCTTCTTCAACGTGTAATTTCCGTCTTTTACAATTCGACTAGCTTATCCCATGCCATGCAAGACGCTATGTCTTGGAGCATCTGAATTTTGAAGATCGTGAAAATATGGAGACAAAGGAAGTTCATCTAAGGACCCATCATGGCTATGCTTTCGCTGTAAAGCTATACAATTCGGAGAGCGTATCCCATTTTGGTTGCTAGAATTGGGAAGCACTGTGCAAGGCGTATGATTTTTAGCAGGGTACGTGTGCCACCTTCGATCTTGGTGATCTTGAATATGACATCGACGAAGATAATATGGACATTTGGTTCCTTGTTAATACGCTTCCACTTATACCTCCATGTGAGTTTCTCAAACATATTTATTAAGTAATTTATATTGTTTATTTAAAAATAGTTGACACCGTATTTCCATTGGTAGCTTATTTTCATTCTTCAAAAAATGTACGGGAGATGGTAGACAGAACCTACTACACTAATGGTGCCGAATTAACTTATGAGGAGAAAGATCATCTTATCTCATTTATTATTGATGTTGAGAATTACAATATTAATTATTGCACATTATGGTCAATATGTGCCACTAGTGCACGTGTTGAACTACGGTAACATCCATGGAGATGGTATGGTAAGATTTTTTACTATTACGACATCCGTGCATCTTTTGCATAAATTTTTCTAAAGCTAAACTATACATTGCTAACTACGACACTATTACTATGTTTTTCAACAGAAAATCCCGAAGACTTGTGTGCCTGGTCTGATGTTTCTAAAAGGTCACCTTGATATTATTAGCTTATGGCCAGGTCATCCTAAGCTTCACTGTTGTTCAAACCGGATTTCTAAAACCGATGAAGACATGACAATCAAAGAATGAAAAAAATGTATGGACTATCATAGGGGGCTACTTGGAAGCAACATTGTGCGAAGCGCAAGAATTGGAGACAGGATAATCTCCACTCAAGTAATGGATCCACCCGGATCCCAAGGTATATCAAAGCCAATTTTAATTAACAATGATTTTTATTTTAGTATTGAGCACAAAGTAATATATATCATGCAACAACGAAGTCTAACTCTCTTCCTGTGCACCGGCATGTCATAAAAGAACAATTCATGCACATCAAGTAAAGGCCAATACATAGTATAAACAGTTTCTTGCAATTTTGTCGTGTTGGAAACATAGACAGGTGGAGATGTAATTCCACTCTCATAATAATTTCAAGTAGGGGCAGCAAGCACATGCATATTATATCTATCAAAATCATCATGTATAATGGTAAAACGCAACGCATCAATATAATCCTTAATAAGTGCAAACTTCTCCGATATAGTGTAGTTGGGAGAATTCGAAAAGATAATAGGACTATCATGTGTGGGTGTAATAGCAACAATTTCTTTCATAACATAAGGGACCATAACAAGTTCAACTCCATAAGCATCATTCATATTGGGATTATGGCCACAAGCATAGCAAGCATCAATTTCATCAAAAAGGGATATTTCAAACGACTCCAAGGAATCATAGCAATTATCATAGCATTCGTCCTTCCGTGAGCATGAAGGGAGATTAAACAATGTGTGAGTTGAAGAGTTACTCTCATTAGAAGGTGGGCACGGGTAGCTAATCCGCTCTTCCTCCTTTTGTTCTTCGCTCTCCTCGTCATCTTTTTCATCCAATGAGCTCACAGTGTCAACAATTTCTTCTTCCATAGATTAATGCAAAATATTAGTATCTTCTTGGACAGCGGAGACTTTCTCAATAAACTCATTAATATCAACATTATATTCATAATTCTCATAGCAATATTTAAGTATAGCATAATTTTCAGGTCTGTAAACAGCATCATCATAATTTTCACACTTTTCAAACAAAGATTCAATGTCATAAGCACCCTTAAAAGCAACAAATTCTTCTATTCATTCCACATCATATTAATCATATATACCATTAGCATAAGATGGCAAGGTTTTGTTATCATTAAATTTACATGAAAGGGGAGGTGTGGAGCCTTCATCCTAGAGCAATAAGTATAATCATATCTCAAGCATACCAATGCAACATATGAATTTGATCCCATAACAGTTTCCCTTTTTGAGTCAAGCGATAATCCCTAAAGTATTTACGTTGATCCAACGTGTCTCCCATTATCAATTTGAATGGTGTTTTCTCAGGATTATCAAAGTAGTGTTTTATACTTCCCACATAACGAGCATCGAGGGTTTTAGGAGGTTCCCCATCTCCATGAGTAGCAGTACACCTATTTTTTTGGTATTTTGTGTTCCATATCCATAACTAAAGATAGAGAACAACTTAGAACAGAAAATAAAAACTACTTAGTGATAAAGAAAACAAGCACACACGAGAATATTCATCCCACGCTATTGCTCCCCGGCAACGGCGCCAGAAAAAGGTCTTGATAACCCACACGTATAGGGGATCAATTGTAGCCTTTCTCGATAAGTAAGAGTGTCAAACCCAATGAGGAGCTAAAGGTAGAACAAATATTCCCTCAAGTTCTATCAACCACCGAAACAACTCTACGCACACTTTACGTTCGCTTTACCTAGAACAAGTATGAAACTAGAAGTACTTTGTAGGTTTGATAGGATAGGTTTGCAAGATAATACAGAACACGTAAATAAAAGCGAGGGTCTGTTTACATAAAGAAACAATTAAGTTAGTTTTAGTAGAGAGCTTTTTTTCACTAGAAAGTTATTTGTCCCTAGGTAATCGATAACTAGACCGGTAATCATTATTGCAATTTTATATGAGGGAGAGGCATAAGCTAACATACTTTCTCTACTTGGATCATATGCACTTATGATTGGAACTCTAGCAAGCATCCACAACTACTAAAGATCGTTAAGGTAGAACCCAACCATAGCATTTCAAGTCCTCTTTACTCCCATACGCAAACAACCTACCTACTCGGGTCTGTGCTTCTGTCACTCACGCAACCCACCATAAGCGAATCATGAACATATTGCAAACCCTACAGCAGGGATCCCTCACGCTTGCGCGACACGGAGCACCATAGGACAACACCAATAATAAAGCATAGAACTCAAACCAATCATGATCATCAATCAACCCATAGGACAAAACGGATCTACTCGAACATCATAGGATAGCCATACATCATTGGGAAATAATATATCGCATCGAGCACCATGTTTAAGTAGAGATTACAGCAGGGAGAAGGGGTATTACACCGCTGCATAGAGGGGGAGAGTTGGTGATGACCACAGCGAAGTTGTTGGTGTAGATCGTTGTCATGATGATGGCCCCGACAGCGTTCCGGCGCCATCAGGAGAGAGGGGGAGAGAGCCCCCTCGTCCTTCTTCTTCCTTGCCCCCCCCTAGATGGGAGGAGTGTTTCCCCTCTGGTCCATGGCCTCCATGGCGGTGGGGGGCCGAGAGCCTCTCCGAGAATTGATCTCTCTCTCTCTCTGTTTCCTTCTGTTTCTGCGTTCCCGTTTTCTGGCCTTTCATCGTTTCTTAAATTCCCAGAGATCCGTAACTCCGATTGGGCTGAAATTTTAACACGATTTTTATCCGGATAGTATCTTTCTTGCAGCCGAAGAAGGGCACCAACCACCTTACGGGGTGGCCACAAGCCTCCCAGGGTAGGGGGCGCGCCCTTAGGGCTTGTGGGCCATCGGGCATCATCTCGCGTTGATTCTTTTTCCCAAAAATCACATATATTCCAAAAAATCTCTGTAAGTTTTTATCGCAATTGGACTCCGTTTGATATGGATATTCTGTGAAACAGAAAACATGCAACAAACAGGAACACGCACTGGGCACTGGATCAATATGTTAATCCCAAAAATAATATAAAAAATTTCCAAAAGTATATGAAAGTTGTAGAATATTGGCATGAAATAAAAAATTTATAGATACGACAGAGACGTATCATGGAGCTAGTGAGAAAGGTGACGGCGCAATCAGCTATCAAGTTCCTCAAAGGACTGGTGTGTCGTTTTGGGGTTCCCAATAGAGTGATTACCGACAACGACACCCAGTTCATGAGTTGCGCCTTCATGCACTACATCCATAGCCTTGGAAGCAAGGTCTCTTTTGCCTCTGTTGCTCACCCCAGGAGCAACGGACAGGAAGATAGGATGAACATAGAAGTGATGCGAGGGCTGAAAACAAGAACTTTTGATAGATTGCGTAAATGCGGCAAGCGCTGGATTGCACTACAAAAAAATACACTTCCATGATGATACATGTTTGTCATAGTAGGTCACGTTTTCTGTCATGCATGTACATCCATGACAAATTTGTGACAGAATCAAGATAGTCATACCTGTGCTGTTGTAGAACTGTTCCATGACACTACCAAAATTATCATCACGGAAGTGTCCACTTCCATGACAATAAATCGCGCGTCACAGAAGTGCTTTCGTCAAGGGTGACCGACATGTGGCATCCACCGTAACGGAACGCCGTTAAGCTATCGGGTCCGGTTTTGGATCCGATAAACCGTTAACAGCCCCGACCAATGGGGATTTTCCACGTGTAAAATCATCATTGGCTGTAGGAAACACATGTCAGCTCCGTGTTGGCACATGTGTCACTCATCCAATGGGCGAGATGCGCCTATGATATGTTAACACGTGGACCGGCCCAAAAGTGGCCCATAAAGATTAAATGGGCTGGCCCAACTAAAGGCCCACAAGATTTTGCGGACCATAATGGGTCGGCCCAGCTAAAGGCCCGCAAGTTTTAGCGGGCCATAATGGGCCGGCCCAGGTACAAGCCCACAAGATTTTTGCGGGCCATAATGGGCCAGCCCAGGTGAAGGCCCACAAGAATTTTGTGGACCATAATGGGCCGGCCCAGCTAAAGGCCTACGAGATTTTGCCAACATTAATGGGCCGGCCCAGCTGTAGGCCCACAAGATTTTGAGGACCCTAGTAGGCCGGCCCATTAACTGGCTGCCATGTTTTGGGCCAATTGTCGGCCCATATTTGATACGGTCCATTAATGGCCTGCCACGTTCCGGGCCTAATAATGGCCCATATGAGATCCGGCCCGTTAAAAGCCTACCATGTTCTGGGCCAAATTACGGCCCAGATCTGGTCCCGCCCTTTAAGAGGCTTTGGGCTAAATTATGGCCCATATCAGATTCGGCCCGTCAACTTGACGCTATGCTTTTGGGCCCACTTGCTAAAGGCACATTTAGTAATTCGCCCTGATATTAGTTTCGGCCTATTAAGGGCCCGTTTAACATTTTGGCCCTATATTAATTTCGGCCCGTTAAAAGCCCGTCATATAGTTGGTCCTAACTACGGCCCGGTTTGCATCCGGCCTGCTCGCATCCGATAATCTGATTAGGCCAAATAAGGACCGAGACAATTTTGGCCTGTTATAAGCCCATGATTTGATTGGCACATTCATGGGCCGGGGTCTATTTCGGCCTGCTGCCGGCCCGTGAGCTGTTCGGCACGTTTCAGGCCCAACCTACTTTTCAGGCTCCTAAAGGCCCATTGAGTTTTCTTGGGAAAATAGGGCCGGTGGTTTACTCGGCCTATTAAAGGCCCGAATCTACTAGTGGGCCAGTTTAAAATTCGGCCTGTTAACGGACCAAGATGACGGGGCCCATGATGCGGATCATACATGGTGATTTGCATGACGGCCCGATTATGTACCGTAATTTTACGGTTTGGTCGGTTTACTGCGAAGACAGGATATATATACAGTAAAATAACTGCAGCATCGTGAATAAGAAAAAAACCTAGACTATACAATAAAGAAATTACGGCATATTACATCCACTGGGCATCAAAGTTCGCCACTATGATAATAAGGCACAAGCAGACAGCAGATTACATACACTGGGCATCGAAGATCGCCACCAGTGCAACTAAACACGTCGATAAAATAATATACAAAACCGACAGCACTTCATTAGAGTTCAAGAAAGGTTGGCCCTGCTCGAGAGCTGGAGCGCAAGCAGCTGAGCAAGCTGGTGAGACTGCACTTGTTTGACACTTATATCCTCCTCACTCTGAAAGATAAACAAGCAGACAGATGACAGGTTTTGCACATATAAGTATCAATGCTGACAATTCATCACATTTCTTACTGACGAATAAAGTGACACAGTTTAAAATAGCATTAACACAATATGGTATTGTTCAGGTCAAGACATGGCAGGAAATGACATTGTGAAGGAGTTGGCAGCTTCACGACACCACTGGATTACAGATCAAGAACTCATAAGTATCAATGGTTAGTGTGCTATCAATTTATCCCATTTCAGATTGGCAAAATAGGATCACTTGCTCTGTATAGTTTAATTTACATGGTATGAAGAAGGAACTTGGTTGTACAACTGAAAAATTAAATTGAGAAGGACAAACTTTTGTTTATGAACTGGAGTACATAATAAACTTTAAACATGCAATTTGATGCAAACACCAAAAATAAACAGCTGTTGCAGTCATGCCTAACCAAATATACACAACAAAGTTTGAAGGCTTGAGAAGGACAAACTTACATTATTGGTGAAGGCAGGCTCTATAAAGCCCTTATCCATGCTGATCGGGGGGGGGGGGCAATTCAAGAAGTTTACCGTAGAATCTTCTACATAAGCATTGCCTTTATTCCACATTTTGTTAAGAGTAAATAGATGTGACAATATAAGAAAAAATGGAGCATATTTAAGATACGATGAAGAGTGATGCTACATAACCGAGTAGCTATAAATGTAAGTACAGCGATACAGGCAAAAGGTACAGCCAAGGGCAATGTTGAGCTAAACTTCTTCAGTACCATCGGTGTTATCTAACCTTATGGTAAGACTAAATATAGATCTTACGTGTAGAAAATGGAGTGCAAAGGAAAATAAGCTGCAGAGTGATGGTACATGAACAACTACCTGTCAATATAAGTACACTGATAAAGCACAGCAGGTACTTACAAGAACAATGTAGAGCTAAAAAAATTCATTGGCATTGGATATATTCTACACTAATGTCACCATTCATACAGATCAGATAATTTGGAGCGAAAAATTAATAAGCAAGCTATCATACATACTGCTGTCACATAATGAACCAGGTATGTATGCAAGTACAGTGATACAGGACAACAGGTATTAACAAGAGCAAAGCAGCGGGCAGCATATTTGCGATATCCTGTCGTTCTTTTCAAACCGGAATTCTTTTTCGAGCTGATTTCCTACAAAAAAGATCCGTAAGGCACATGCGGAAAAGTAGAAGTTCAAATTGTCATGTGATATCATAGATAGTACCTCATCCTCGGAACGAGACCAGTGCATAACAAGGTTTTTCCATCCAATGTCTTCTAAATTTAGCACAGGAGACTTCACCAGAAATTCGTTTATAGACTTGCCATTAAAGTGTGATTTCCTCAGGTAACACCAATACTGCTGCAATGCTTCCTTGAAAAGCGCAAGCAAGCTTTGCTCATCATGACTATCCAGATTGACCCTCGCCTACTTACAACAATGTAATGTAAATCATTGATGTGTTTAGTCAGCAGAAAACAAGAAAATAATCACCATGAATAATAGCACTTACACGTAAGTGGGACAGGAAGATGTGAAAATGGTGTTTGTCTTCACTATAATCTTCCAATGATGGGAATATATGCACGTAGTCCCTAACAACATTGAAAGCATTGTCCTTTAAACTGGGCATAACTGGAATGGGGTTCCAATCTGCAGGAATTGGCCATCTCTACAGTTGGGATAGGTCTTCGGCCGGTGGACTTGCTGTACTTTTTCCTGGAGTGGGATTTTTCTTTGGTACGGCTGGTGCTATGGCAACTGAAATCGGCATACCTTTTGCTGGAGTGCAGGTCCTGTCTGGTGGGGCTAGTGGTGTGGCCAGTGAAGTATGGGTACAGTCTGCTGGAGTCGGTCCTACGTTTTGTGTCACTGGTTGTACAGCCAATATAAGTGGGGTGCTGTCTGATTTCTCCGGCACAACCACATTTTTCAAGGACTTTGCTGGTGCTCCTTCAGGTTCGGCAATCACCCTCTTCCTTTTTGATGTCTGATGCACAAGAACAACATTTGAGTGGAAAAAATGGTATGATGACAGATGAAATATGTATTGATAATGGATGGGCATGGCATCTCAACATATATGATGAGTAAACTAAGCAGATGGCGGTGCAACAAAGTAGAAGAAATGCAAGACAACATATGCAAGATACGTGCAATCAATAAAACCTTGCCAAATTAGAGCAGGCACCTTGATGGGTGAACATGACAGGCCATCTGCCTTTGACTCCTCGAGGTTAGAATAGTCATTAGGATCATATTCTGAACAAGAATATACAGGTGGGGAGCGTATGAGTTTCATTGCATCCAGAATGGCACTCAATGCCTTGGTGCCAATTTTGTAAGTCATTGCAGTGTTCCACTATATTCTTCTGATGCGCGGATTCTGATATTCACTATAATTACGTATAATATCTGAGAACCATGAAAACATAAATAGTTGTGAGATTATCTTTGTAATGTAGAGGATATTCTAATATAGGGGCGCCCCTATAAACACTTGTGTGCTATCACTGGATTCTGATGAGAGAGCTCATGTGTGCTGTAATATGGTGCATGCATTTATATAATTTGGCACAAGTACACAAAAAAATAGGCTCCAGAAGTAAGGATAGTTGGCAGATGATAGGTTCAAAATATACTGTATAGAGAGTTTATTGCCAAACCATGATAACAAGAGCACATAGCAACTAGGCAGATCATAGTGTACATAAAAGGGGTACACCATAACCATGATATATAAATCGGGAAAGTGGAACTGTCTTGAAAATACGGTGTTGTATTGCCGCTAGTAATTGAAAGCCTATCGATCAAGTTCATGCCAGCTCTATCAGCTGTTGACTGCAGATGTCCCTGCTCCCCTTCCTGACAAGGAACATACTGTACGTACTAAATACAGAATAACAAAAGAGGAAGATGTTAAAGAATAGAAGAGGAAGCATATTCTTGAGGTTCCGCTTAATTGCATACAATGTTGGTTGCCCACTGATGATGAATCACAGCGCCCAAAGAAATGCAATTCCATGCTGTCTCTCCATATGTGGCAATTTTGAACAAGAGTCATTAGGATCATATTCTGAACAAGAGTCAACAGGTGGGGAGCGTATGAGTTTCATTGCATCCAGAATGGCACTCAATGCCTTGGTGACAATTTTGTAAGTCATTGCAGTGTTTAGCTTCAAGAGTGGACTGCTGCTAGTGCGACACAAAGCAGCTACACAGATCATAGTGTAGATATAACGGGAAAACCATAAGCATCAGAGTAAAATCAGCAAAGTGGAACTTGCTGGAATATATGTGCTAGTATTGCCGGTACGGCTAGAAAGGCTTCGGATACCAGCTCTCTTCAACTGAAGGTGCGGTACTGTTAATATTAGTGTAACTCTCAAAGGCGACACAGCTCCCTGCATTTCCTTGCTATTCTTATAGGATTCAAGTGGGCAGGCCACTACAAATCCTATTCCCATGTTTACAAAATCCTACGAATCAAAGAGGTCCGACGAGTTCAAAGTGTCCATACCAACCGACCGTATAGGCCTCTACACTGCAAATGTCCCTGCTCATCTTCACTACAAGGAACATACTGTACTACTATCATACTCCCTCCGTTCCAAAATATAAGTCTTGGTAGCGATTTCCACTATGGATCACATACAGATGTATCCAGATACATTTTAGAGTGTAGATTCACTCATTTTGCTCCATATGTAGTCCATGGTGGAATCTATACAAAGACTTGTATTTAGGAACGGAGAGAGTACTTATTAAAGAAGAACGGAAGAGGAACGTGGTAAAGAAGAGCAAGCAGATTTTGGATAATAAAATGTTCGTTGTGCAGTTGTAACATCCCAAATTTTCAATTTGGAATGTTATACATTAGATCATCATTGCATAGCATATTTTATTGCATTTTAGCAAATCCTCGATAAATCCTAAGCAACTCAAGGACCCTCGGAGAGAGTTGGTGATTTTCCCGGTTTTTCATATTTGATTGTTATCAAATAATAAAACGAGGATTTTTGGTTTTAATTATTGTTCCATCTAAAAAATATTTCATATTAAAATAAATGAGAGGAGAAAATATGACTTCTCCAAAATAATTGAAATATTGGAGGAAAAATATTAAAATCAAATATTTGATTTTATTCGGATTTTATTTGCAATTTTACTTGCATTAAAAAATTGCACGTTTTCAAAACTACATTTTTGGGTCAAGAAAATGTTCACCTTGTTCTAATAATTTTAATTAGACGGGGAAATTTTGTTTTATCATTTTTGGATTTTTATTTATTTTTCTGTGATTTTTTTAAATTCGGCGAATATTTAAATAAAAAACCCGCACCCGACTGGGCCGAGGCCCAGCCGAGCCAGGCCGGCCCGTCCCGTCGTCGTCTCCCTCGCGCGCACGGCCACTGCCGCCGCCCGAGTCCGCCTCGAGCACGCCTCGCCGCCGCCGCCTTGCCCCCTCCTCCCGCTGCCGCCCAACCCGCACCCGCCGCCGCCCAACCCGCACCCGCCGCCGCCCAACCCGCACCCGCCGCCGCCCGCTACAGCGCCCGCGCCACCGCCACTCGCGCCGCCGCCCCGCAGCCGTGCGCCGCCGCCTCCCGCCGTCGCCCCGCCGCCGCCCGAGCCTCGCCCGAGCCCCGCCGCCCCGCCGCCCGCCGAAGCTGCCGCCGAGGTAGCCGAAGCCACCGCCGCCAAGTCCTTTTTTTAAAAACCGATTCGGTTTTTTTTTCTAAACCCTAGTTTTCTTTTTTTAGATCGGTTTATTTTTTTCGGTTTTATTACTTAGTGAACGTTCACCGACCCGTTCGTTTTAACAAACGTGTTCGTCGGATTTTCGCTGTTAACGAACGTTCGTTCGTTTAACTGTTCATCAGTTTTCTTTTTCGTGGATTTTCCGCGATTATTCCAGATCGTGATTTCCGATCAGAACTTTGTTTTCGTTTAACTTTTCGCTCGTTTAACGGAATCAGGCGATTCAAGCGCCTAGAGTTTCGTCTCAAAATTCTCTTTCCGTTTAACCCACTCAAACAAGTTTTGCTACTGTAAAATTTGACCTAGATCCAGATTAGTAAACGAAGCTTGTTTGTTTTGCCGTTTGATTTTCGTTGCTTCGCTCGATTTGATTCTTTTTGCAAACCGGAGTTCTTAAGTTGAACTTTCTGGTTAGGTCTTTATTTGAGTTTTACCTATACATTAGATGAGTACTTATTGTTTGCTTGTTTGTTTGCGATAGAGTACCCGGAGTGCGCCGCTTGTTACTTCGAATCTCTAGGTTACGCGGATCATCAGCAAGGCAAGTAACACTTTGATCATACTCTTCCATACCCAGTTTTTATTGCATTAGATCAACCCTCAAACATTGCATGGTTAGGATCTAATTAAATTGTGGGTATTGGGAAGTAGTTGAGGTAGTACCTATTACCTGTTTTATTATCAAACCCTTGGGAGTTACTTCTACGTTTGCTATTATATCGCTATGCTATGCTTGTAGACGTGGATTGGGTTTGAGAGATATTCACGACAGATGTGAGATTGTTAACTAATGGTTTACCTAAGGTGGCAACTAAAACTCACATCTGGGTGGATTGAGGCACCTGGAGAACCCAGTGCTGCCTGTATTTTTGGATATCCCGGAGTACCCGTGTGATCATCCTATGGACCGCCACCCAGGCTCAAAGGGATCATGAGATTATTCATGCTAGAAACTTCCGTGTGCAGCCACAAGCTATTATGGGCTCTAGCATAGTTGATTAAGTTGTGTGAGCTCTTGAAGAGGTAGACTAGCAGATGTAGGGGATGTAGGTGGTACGGTCTACCCAGAGTAGAGAGTTTACGCTTCTGAAAGACTGTGTCTCGGTCATCCGTTTCTCAAACATCATGCAGTGCGAGAATCAAGCGGAGGCGATCGAGTCTTGTGGGGAAAAGTGCACAAACCTCTGCAGAGTGTACAAACTAATCATGGTTAGCCGTGTCCCCGGTTATGGACATCTTGAGTATCTAGTACCTGGATTATCATGTGAATCTCATCACCATGTTACTTTAATTAATTTTGTTGGGTTAATGATGATACTTAATTGGGATTGAGTTGGAGGTACCTTCTCAATGTTTAACAACCACCATGATAGTTAAATAAAATTTATTCCTTTGCAGTAGGGAAAAATTGGCTTTTCGCAAAACTGTAACCATAGAGCTTTCCACCAGCCATATATGCATGTAGTATAGCATTATTATGTTCATTATTCTCTATGTGTTACATTGCCAGCATATTCCATGTGCTGACCCGTTTTCGGGCTGCAACGTTTCATGTTGCAGACTTTTCAGACGACGAGTAAGGTGCCTTAGGTCGTGGTCTTATACTCAGTGATGCCGTTGGAGTTGATGGACTCACTTATCTTCGAAGCCTTCCGCTGTTATCGTTTTTAGATGGCCTTAAGCCATATTTATCATACTTATTCTCTTTTGAGATATTCGTTGTAATAAGTGTGTGATTGCTACTCTGTTATAAATCCTCCATTTGTACTGTGCGTGTCAGCATTACTGATCCAGGGATGACACTGGTGCACAGCAGCACAGACTGTTTGAGTCTGGTCGCTACAAAGGTGGTATCAGAGCACACGCTGACTGTAGGACACGACCACTAAGCTTAAACCCTAGAACACTTCTCTCTTCTCATTTCTGACCCCTCTCCACTTTCTACTCTTTTAGGAATGGCGGATGCAAGGAGCAAGTTCATGCAACCAGATGAAGATACGCCTTTTGGACGTCACTTGAAGGAAGTCACTAAGTACTTGAACATAGGAATACCAAGCATCACCGGAACCTACAACGCCACATTACCTGAAGAGGAGAGCTGGAAGATTCAAGTTCAAGTTCCAGGAAGGACGTTTGCGCCAGTCACTGAGCCTATAAAATTGGCTTTTGAAGCACCAACCTGGAGTTTAGGGAAGAGCATGGCAGCCCACATCGCTATGGGACGCATTGGAGAAGTCTACCACAGGGAGCTTAAGGATACTATTTATCAGATTTGTGGACGCCGAGACGAGCAATGGGAGATGATCAGCACCAAGAAGGATGGATCAATTGCAGCTTTCATCCAGGAGCAAAACCAACACATTCGTCGCCAGGAGAACCAGATGTGCTCAGACAAGATAGATCTGAAGAAGGCATTGACGAAGATCAAGGAGCTGGAGGAAGAACTCAAGGCTACACGCGAGGATTATTTGGAGGAAATCGTCGCACTAGTAGGGAAGAATGACGACCTGGAGAAGAAGATTGGAGTATTCATGGGAAATCCAGTGCCAAAAGCAGAAGATGATGAATGCGCTTGCCCGGATAACTACATCATCATCGACAACACGGACTCGGACCCTAGTGAAGATGACTTTGTTGATGAAGCTGGAGCAGATATCATGGAGTCTTCGACTGATCAGAATTTCTAGTAGACCACCATATCAGTAGTAGTTTTCCCCCATATATAGTATAGTTCAAGCACTTTTGTAACGCTAGTTAGATCGATTGTATGCCTTGTTTGAATTGATTGAGTGATATTGATTGTGTTTGTCTCATGAGCATATGGGTAGTGTTTTCCCTCTAGACCTCATTCTATTCTAAACTCTCATCTTTTCTAACCTATCAGATGCCTCCGAGACGCGACACCGGATTTGTTTTCCCACCGGAGATCACCCAGTTGATTCAGCAACAGAATGCCCTGATGCAAGTGTTAGTACAGAACCAAGGCAACAACAACAACAACCCACCACCACCACCTGTTGATCACTTAGCCCGTTTCTTGAGGCTAAATCCGCCGGTGTTTTCCAGCAGCACCGAGCCGATTGTTGCAGATGGTTGGCTCCGCAAAGTTGGAAGGGAGTTGGCCACTGCAGGATGCACAGATGCGGAAAGAGTGCGTTTTGCCGCACATCAGCTTGATGGACCCGCAGCATCATGGTGGGAGAATTACACAGCCACACACCCTATTGACACTATCACATGGGACTAGTTTCAGCAAGCTTTCCGTACAGCCCATGTTTCAGCAGGAGCTATGGCTATGAAGAAGCATGAGTTTCGCAACCTACGACAAGGAGGACGCACCGTAGGCCAGTATGTGGAGGATTTCAGTAATTTAGCACGTTATGCACCAGATGACGTTGCTATGGATGCAGCCAAGCAGGAGAAGTTTCTCGAAGGATTGAATGATGAGCTGAGCATGCAGCTAATGGTAGCCACCTTCAACAACTATCAGGAGTTGGTAGATAGAGCACTCATGATTGAAGGGAAGCAGCAGCAGATTGAAAACCGTAAGAGGAAGTATGGACAAGAGAAGTATAATTCTGGAGCTCAGCAGAAGCCACGTTTTACCCCGAAACTGGGAGGACAGTTTCAGCATACCCATGGAGGAGGTAGTTCGCACAACCAT
This sequence comes from Triticum aestivum, assembly GCF_018294505.1. Taxonomy (NCBI): domain Eukaryota; kingdom Viridiplantae; phylum Streptophyta; class Magnoliopsida; order Poales; family Poaceae; genus Triticum; species Triticum aestivum. The sequence continues at coordinate 417,786,220 of NC_057808.1, read as the reverse complement.
AGTGGACCCAAGAATGGTAATGGGAATGGAGGAAGCAACGGACAGAACCGCACTAACCCAACTACCCCAGCCAAGAGGGATCTAAGTCATATTACTTGTTTCAAGTGCCAGAAGACTGGACATTATGCAACTGATTGTCCTGAAGCACAGAATGGAAATGGCAATGGAAGCTCTGGGAAGAAGCCGAACCCTTTCAACAAAGGACATGTGAACCACGTGAGCGTGGAAGAGGTTGAAGCACAGCCTGATGCAGTAATAGGTAAGTTTATGGTTAAGTCATTTACTGCACTCGTTCTTTTTGATACTGGTGCATCGCATTCATACATATCAAGGGGATTTGTGGATAAGTATAAACTGCCAACCCAAGCCCTTAGGTCACCCATGTTAGTAACCTCGCCAGGAGCAGAGTATATGGCTAGTTTATGGTGTGAACGGTTACCATTAAGGATTGGTAACTACCTGTTTCCCTCAGACCTAATAGTACTGGAATCGCAAGGATTGGATGTGATATTAGGCATGGATTGGTTATCAAAGTATGAAGGGAACATTGAGTGCGCCAGTAAGTCGATTTTGCTTACCACCCCAGAAGGAAGAAGGATTAAGTATGTATCCCGGCATGTGCCGAAGAGGATTCAAGTGAATTCCTTATCAGGAGTTGTACAGGAGGAAGTACCAGTGGTGAAGGATTACCCGGATGTATTTCCAGAAGAGTTGCCAGGCATGCCACCGGATAGAGACATTGAGTTCTTGATTGAACTTTTGCCAGGCACAGGGCCAATATCTAAGAGACCGTACAGGATGCCCGCAAAAGATTTGGAGGAGATTAAGAAGCAGATTAAGGAGTTACTGGATAAAGGCTATATTCTCCCAAGTTCGTCACCTTGGGGATCACCAGTACTTCTAGTGGAGAAGAAAGATGGATCGTTGAGGATGGTTGTTGATTACCGTGGATTGAATGAAGTGACCATCAAAAACAAGTACCCACTGCCGATGATCAATGATTTGTTTGACCGCTTACAAGGAGCTAAGGTATTTTCCAAGATCGATCTACGATCAGGATACCATCAGTTGAAGATTCGAGAGAGGATATACCTAAGACGGCTTTTACCACCAGATATGGGCTATATGAGTATACCGTTATGTCATTTGGTCTGACTAACGCACCTGCCTATTTCATGAACCTGATGAACAAAGTGTTTATGGAGTTTTTGGATAAGTTCGTCGTGGTGTTCATTGACGATATTTTAGTCTACTCCAAGAATGAAGAAGAGCATAAAGAGCATTTGCGTTTGGTACTTGAGAAGCTCAGAGAACACCAGTTATACGCCAAGTTCAGCAAATGTGAATTTTGGCTGAAGGAAGTTGGATTCCTCGGACATGTTATATCCGGAGAAGGAATAGCGGTAGACCCCGCCAAAGTTGACACAGTAACAAGCTGGGAATCACCCACGTCAGTTGGAGAGATCCGGAGTTTTCTTGGACTTGCAGGATACTACCGGAGGTTCATCGAGAATTTCTCGAAGATTGCAAAGCCCATGACTGAGCTATTGAAGAAGGACACCAAATTCAATTGGACTGAGGAATGTGAAGCTAGTTTCCAAGAATTGAAGAAACGATTGGTTACATCACCAGTGTTGATTCTGCCAGATCAACGCAAGGATTATGAAGTTTATTGCGACGCTTCTCGTCGAGGACTTGGAGCAGTGCTTATGCAGGAAGGAAGAGTTGTGTCATATGCTTCACGACAACTTAAACCCCATGAGAAGAATTATGCCACGCATGATTTGGAATTAGCAGCCGTAGTGCATGCGTTGAAGACATGGAGACATTTTCTCATCGGAAACCATTGTGAGGTGTACACGGATCACAAGAGTTTGAAGTACATTTTCACGCAGAAGGAGTTAAATCTCAGGCAGAGGAGATGGTTGGAGCTTATTAAGGACTATGATATGAGATTGCATTATCACCCAGGGAAGGCTAACGTAGTAGCAGATGCGTTGAGCCGCAAGAGCCATGTCAACACCCTCATGACAGGAGAGTTACCCCAGGAGTTAGCCGAGGATCTTCGCGAGCTATGTTTGGAGATAGTTCCAAGAGACTATTTAGCAACATTGGAGATTCAGCCTACCTTGATGGAAAAGATCAGAGAAGCTCAGAAGACAGACAAGGAGATTGACGAGATAAAGGAAAAGTTGAGCAAAGGAAAAGCCAAGGGATTTCGTGAGGATGAGTACGATACCTTATGGTTTGAGGACCGCGTTTATGTGCCCAATGATCCGGAGATCAGGAAGTTGATCTTGCAAGAGGCCCATGATTCACCGTATTCGATTCACCCAGGAAATACCAAGATGTATTTGGATTTGAAGGATACTTTCTGGTGGGCCGGAATGAAGAAGGATATTGCGGAGTATGTAGCAGTTTGTGATGTATCTCAGAGAGTGAAGGCAGAACATCAGAAGCCAGCGGGATTGCTACAACCATTGCCGATACCCGAATGGAAGTGGGATAAACTAGGCATGGGTTTTATCACGGGATTGCCCAGGACTCGTTCAGGCTATGACTCAATATGGGTTGTAGTCGACCGTTTGACGAAAGTAGCTCATTTCATCCCAGTGAAGACCACTTACACCAGTGCTAAGTTGGCAAAGATATACATGACCAGAATCGTATGTTTGCATGGAGTTCCGAGGACCATTGTATCAGATAGAGGAACCCAGTTTACCTCGAAGTTTTGGAATCAGTTACATGAAACCTTGGGAACCAGGCTAGAATTCAGTACAGCCTTTCACCCACAGACAGATGGACAGACCGAGAGAGTCAATCAGATTTTGGAAGACATGTTGAGAGCTTGTGCACTAGATTATGGATCTAGTTGGGACGACAATTTGCCATATGCAGAGTTTTCTTACAACAACAGTTATCAAACCAGTTTGAAGATGGCCCCTTTCGAAGCTTTGTACGGAAGGAGGTGTAGAACACCATTGTTATGGGACGAAGTTGGAGACCGTCAGTTGTTTGGACCAGATTTGATTAAGGAGTCTGAACAGAAAGTGAGGTTGATTCGCGATAGGCTCAAGGTAGCCCAGTCCAGACAGAAGAGTTATGCGGATTCTAAACGTAAGGAGACAGTTCACGAAGTCGGAGACAGAGTTTATCTTCGAGTATCACCACTTCGAGGAGTGAAGCGCTTTGGAGTTAAGGGAAAGTTAGCGCCCCGTTTTATCGGACCATACAGAGTTTTGGAACGTATGGGAGAAGTTGCCTACAAGCTGGAATTGCCTGAAGGATTGTCAGGAGTTCATGATGTATTTCACGTTTCCCAGTTGAAGAAGTGCCACGCAGAGATGGCTGAGATACCACTGAGAGATACAGTGCCACTGGAAGCGATTCAGCTGGAAAGTGATTTGACCTATGAGGAGAAACCAGTTAAGATTCTTGAGTATGCCAGCCGAGTCACCCGCAGTAAGGTTATCAAGTTTTGCAAAGTCCAGTGGAGTCACCATACGGAAGATGACGCCACCTGGGAACGAGAGGAAGATCTACGGAAGAACCACTCTCACCTATTTTCTAGCCAACCCGAATCTCGAGGGCGAGATTCATCTTAAGGGGGTAGGTTTGTAACATCCCAAATTTTCAATTTGGAATGTTATACATTAGATCATCATTGCATAGCATATTTTATTGCATTTTGGCAAATCCTCGATAAATCCTAAGCAACTCAAGGACCCTCGGAGAGAGTTGGGGATTTTCCCGGTTTTTCATATTTGATTTTTATCAAATAATAAAACGAGGATTTTTGGTTTTAATTATTGTTCCCTCCGAAAAATATTTCATATTAAAATAAATGAGAGGAGAAAATATGACTCCTCCAAAATAATTGAAATATTGGAGGAAAAATATTAAAATCAAATATTTGATTTTATTCGGATTTTATTTGCAATTTTACTTGCATTAAAAAAAATTGCACGTTTTCAAAAACTGCATTTTTGGGTCAAGAAAATGTTCACCTTGTTCTAATTATTTTAATTAGACGGGGAAAATTTGTTTTATCATTTTTGGATTTTATTTATTTTTCTGCGATTTTTTTAGATTCGGTGAATATTTAAAAAAACCGTGCCCGACTGGGCCGAGGCCCAGCCGAGCCAGGCCGGCCCGTCCCGTCGTCGTCTCCCTCCCGGCACGCACGGCCGCCGCCGCCCGAATCCGCCTCGAGCACGCCCGCCCGCCGCCGCCTTGCCCCCTCCTCCACGCCACCCCCTCCCCTCCTTATATATACCCCCCACCCCGCCTCCTCTCCTCACCCCGCCGCCGCCCAACCCGCACCCGCCGCCGCCCGCTGCAGTGCCCGCGCCGCCGCCGCTCGCGCCGCCTCCCGCCGTCGCCCCGCCGCGCCCGAGCCTCGCCCGAGCCCCGCCGCCCCGCCGGAGCCCCGCCGGAGCTGCCACCGAGGTAGCCGAAGCCGCCGCCGCCGAGTCCGGTTTTTTTTAAAAACCGATTCGGTTTATTTTTTTATTTTTTTTCTAAACCCTAGTTTTCATTTTTTTTCAAATCGGTTTATTTTTTTCGGTTTTATTACTTAGTGAACGTTCACCAACCCGTTCGTTTTAACGAACGTGTTCGTCGGATTTTCGCTGTTAACGAACGTCCGTTCGTTTAATTGTTCGTCAGTTTTCTTTTTCGTCGGATTTTCCGCGATTATTCCAGATCGTGATTTCCGATCAGAACTTCGTTTTTGTTTAACTTTTCGCTCATTTAACGGAATCAGGTGATTCAAGCGCCTAGAGTTTCGTCTCGAAATTCTCTTTCCGTTTATCCCACTCAAACAAGTTTTTGCTACTGTAAAATTTGACCTAGATCCAGATAAGTAAACGAAGCTTGTTTCTTTCGCCGTTTGATTTTCGTTGCTTCGTTCGATTTGATTCTTTTTGCAAACCGGAGTTCTTAAGTTGAAATTTCTGGTTAGGTCTTTATTTGAGTTTTACCTGTGCATTAGATGAGTACTTATTGTTTGCTTGTTTGTTTGCGATAGAGTACCCGGAGTGCGCCGCTTGTTACTTCGAATCTCTAGGTTACACGGATCATCAGCAAGGCAAGTAAAACTTTGATCATACTCTTCCATACCCAGTTTTTATTGCATTAGATCAACCCTCAAACATTGCATGGTTAGGATCTAATTAAATTGTGGGTATTGGGAAGTAGTTGAGGTAGTACCTATTACCTGTTTTATTATCAAACCCTTGGGAGTTACTTCTACGTTTGCTATTATATCGCTATGCTATGCTTGTAGACGTGGATTGGGTTTGAGAGATATTCACGACAGATGTGAGATTGTTAACTAATGGTTTACCTAAGGTGGCAACTAAAACTCACATCTGGGTGGATTGAGGCACCTGGAGAACCCAGTGTTGCCTGTATTTTTGGATATCCCGGAGTACCCGTGTGATCATCCTATGGACCGCCACCCAGGCTCAAAGGGATCATGAGATTATTCATGCTAGAAACTTCCGTGTGCAGCCACAAGCTATTATGGGCTCTAGCATAGTTGATTAATTTGTGTGAGCTCTTGATGAGGTAGACTAGCAGATGTAGGGGATGTAGGTGGTACGGTCTACCCAGAGTTGAGTTTAAGCTTCTGAAAGACTGTGTCTCGGTCATCCGTTTCTCAAACATCATGCAGTGCGAGAATCAAGCGGAGGCGATCGAGTCTTGTGGGGAAAAGTGCACAAACCTCTGCAGAGTGTACAAACTAATCATGGTTAGCCGTGTCCCCGGTTATGGACATCTTGAGTATCTAGTACCTGGATTATCATGTGAATCTCATCACCATGTTGCTTTAATTAATTTTGTTGGGTTAATGATGATACCTAATTGGGATTGAGTTGGAGGTACCTTCTCAATGTTTAACAACCACCATGATAGTTAAATAAAATTTATTCCTTTGCAGGAGGGAAAAATTGGCTTTTCGCAAAACTGTAACCATAGAGCTTTCCACCAGCCATATATGCATGTAGTATAGCATTATTATGTTCAGTATTCTCTATGTGTTACATTGCCAGCATATTCCTTGTGCTGACCCGTTTTCGGGCTGCAACGTTTCATGTTGCAGACTTTTCAGACGACGAGTAAGGTGCCTTAGGTCGTGGTCTTATACTCAGTGATGCCGTTGGAGTTGATGGACTCACTTATCTTCGAAGCCTTCCGCTGTTATCGTTTTTAGATGGCCTTAAGCCATATTTATCATACTTATTTGTGACACCCAAAATTTTGGCTTTGTTTTTATTGATTAAAATGTTGCCAGGAAATAAAACTTTTTCAATTTTGTCAAATTTTTCCTTTTGTGATTTTTGGACTTTATACCTCTTGTGGGAAAAAACCTTCAAAGGTATTGTTGGACTTAGTTTCTATCTACAATAAAACAATTATTTATTCAGTGGATTCAAATGTTGCAAGATTTATTTTTCTCAAAACTCTGCTCTTATAAAATGATTTCCTTTGCTTTTGGAGCCCATTTGCATTACAACCATTCGATAAATGCTCCTAAAAATTCCACCAAAATTTGGGGAGGCCATGTGATGGTTCCACATCACTTTTGTGCAAGAATACCTCTTGGCCATTGGAGATTTTGAGGTCTACACCAACTTTTGCAATCTGGTCCAGTAGGCACTTTTGCACTGCAACCCTTTTAAATATTCTTCTGAAAATTCTTCCAAGTGTTTGGAGATGTCAGTGGATGCATACCATTCATCTTCAAGTAAAAACCCAGTGATGTTCTTTGATAAATTTGAGTGGATCAACCTCTTTTGCATTCTAGTCCAATTTGATGATTTGTACTGCAACCTTATTTTTCTTTACTCTAGTAACCCTGAGCTTTTTTCCTACTTGTAGCCCTCCCTACCAAACTCTTAAGTCCAGGAGATTGGGCTCATTGGAGGTTTTGAAATGCATGTTCAGAACCCTTTTTTTCTGTCCAAAACTGGTGTTTTGCAAAACTTGCACTACCAACTTTCTGTCTTTGCCAAACTAACCTTGCCATCATCTCCTGCATCTAGAGAGACACTGATCTGGAGATTTTGGCCACTCGAAGAGTTGCCTAAGTGCATCTGGCATTCTGTCGAACACCTGGTGTGCACAGCCACTTTTGGCAAGCTTTCTGGTTTGCACTGCGGACTTGAACCCCTGACCTTTCCACCTTGTCCACTAAGTGTCTTGCTTCCCCTACCTTCATCCTGTGCAGTGCCAGCTCCACCCTCGAGCTCTAGAGCACACTGGCATTGCGTCGAACAGGTGCCGTGCATGCTTGGGCGCGCCCAGAGCGCACGTTTTGCACGCGCGCGCACTACGCTGGACACGCCGCACTGCCGCACGCGACGCGACCCGACCCTGGCCCCCTCTGCATCGCTGAGCCGCGCACTAGTCGCTCCCTGCTCCACGGCACCTCTGGCGCCCTGCTGCGCCGCTGGCCGCGCCCTTGGCGGCACACCGGCGTCGGCAGTGGCCTCTTCCATGTTCAGCGCCGCCCAAGCCACCAGCGCACGACAGCTGCCTTAGAGCACAGGCCGCGCTTATCCTCCCGCTCGTCGGAACGCGTTTGTCGCCGCCACGATGCCCTGCAACTACAGCAAAGGCTGTCGCTGGCGATCTTATCTTCTGCCGCCGCGGAACCAGCCCGGTGCGCCTATATAAAGGGTCCCCGAGCCCCTCCGAGCACTCACGCGACTTCAGACACTCCTCGTAGAGCTTCCCGCGTAGTAAATCGACCTGTGGTGGCCGTCTCCCTCAACTCCGGCCAGCCCGGCCGCCGCCAAGCTCCGGTGCGATTCGTTGCAACCGGCCACCCATTCGCCAATCCAGCGCCACCAAGATCCTCCACGTAGCCTTGCGGAGCTGCCCAGCTGCTCAGTTTCGATCGGAGACCACCGGAGCACAAAAAGCACTTCACCACCGTAGCCTTCACCCGCCGCGGAGCTCGCCGCCGGCGATTCCCTCCACCTCCGACGACCCTTCAACCACCCAAAGGACCGCCGCGGTCTAGCCGTTCCATCCCCACCCTGGGGTGCCCATGAGGTGCAGCCGTTCGTCGACGGCGATCGCCGGAGCCCCGCCACCGTTCGGGCGCGGAGAAAGGAAGGAGAGGGAGACCAGTCAACCCTGACTAGTGGGCCCTCTGGACCCACTGTCAGTGACCCGCGCAGACGCCCCCCTCTCTGCTTAAGTGGAGGCGCAAAACCCCGCGTACGTTTCTCTGCTGCAAAAGCGTATTGCTGCTGAAGCGTTTTCCTTTTTTCTGGTTTTATTTAAAAAGCAGAGTTGACCAAACTTTGACTGGCTATAACTTTTAAAATAAAACTCCAAATGAGTTGATTCTTTTTCCTACCTCTCTCAAATTTCATCTAGTTTATTTTAAGATTTATTTCAAAAATATTTGAGACAAGTTTTGGTACTGTGTTTGAAATATTTGTATTTGTGTATTTTGCAAAATAGGATTTTTGGAGGGAAAGGAAAGCTTCCAATAAGTGCATCCTTTGCATACTTTTGAAGGCAAGCATTTCTAAACTCTGGCATAATATTCTGTTGTGGTGTTTGGATGTGATCACAACACCTTTTGACTTGGAGTATGTGATAGCTGTGTGTATCGATGTGGTCTTGTGCATGAGAGCACTTCGGAGTTTGTTTGTGGCCAGCAAATGGATACATTAATGATTTGGATCATCCTCGTGAGCTTCTCTTGCACACCGGTAGGAAGCCGGGAGAGTCGTGGTCTTGGGTAGACACGAGCTCGTCCCTAATCCCTCGTCGAGACGAGTATGCCCGGCATAACTTGGTGAGGCTCGAGGAATGATGATTTATTTCATTGGTGGTGATATGTTTGGTGGGTGCCTGGACCACCTGAGTCGGTTGTAGACCAAGTCTTGATCAATAGCTTCCTTCTTTGTCGGTACCACCACTTGTCCCTGCAGGGATAGGGTATGGTTCAGTAGGTTGTCAACCCCTGTCCAAAGCACACACCGTACAGAGAGGCCGTGATGAAGGTCCCGTGGCCACGGATTAAAGCCTGTCATTCGGTCCAGGGGCATGGGTGTTTCGGTTGTAGTCGAAGGGGATAGCTTCCCCCAGTTTTGCGCGCGGTATAAATTTTGTGATCCCATGCTACGTCGAGGTTGTAGCCTCCCCACTTAGAGTTTTGCTTGGCAGGTGTCGTGGGTGATTCCAGGTACTGGTGAGTTAAGCTGGTGTGTGTAGGTCGGGCATGTTTTCAATCAAAAGACCATAGACGGAATTAGTCCAGAGGGACTAAGTAAACCCGTTACTCGTGGAAAATGGTATTCCCTCTGCAGAGGATATATCCTGTTGGATAGTCATGTTCTTGAGTGAAAACCACAGTCTGAGTTGAGTCTCAGTAACGGTATTCGGATGGAGAACGGTTTGACTAGAACTCTGTAACGGTATTCGGATGGAGATACGACCTGACTAGATTATCGGTTTTCGGATGGAGAAACGACTGTACTAAATTTTGTTTATGGCTATGACACGTATGGATTGTGATCTTTATTATATTTTGGACTAACCATTTATATTATGTATATTATTGAGTATCCCTGGGATGGTCCTACCTCCTGGATATTCACTGTAATTATTTTTCTTATAAGCCCTTTATGCGGTGTCGCTCAGACGCCCGACTGCGGCATGCGTGTTATTCATTTATCCTTTATAAGCCCTTTATGTGGTGTCGCTCAGACGCCCGACTGCGGCATTATTTTTATTTCTGCATTTTCCGCTCGAGGAGTCATTCAGACACTCGTTTGGCACCAGTATTATTATTTCTGCATTTTCCGCTCGAGGAGTCATTCAGACACTCGCTTGGCACCCAGTATTTTATTTTGGTATATTTTAACCATATGTGTGCATCATGACCTTTCATATATTTCGTGGCAAATGTGTGTTTTATCTAGTTTAACTCGGAGCATGTTTGAATTATTATACCCGTGTTCCTAATGTTTGCGAGTACATTCAAACGTACTCACTGGTTTGTCCCTGGCTATTGTCTTGGCCAGATTTCTCGCTCGGAGACGAGCCATGCGGTGACAACCTCGGAGCCTACGTGTTGACGTTTGCAGCCTCGCGAAGATAGGAATTATCCTGGTCAGCTGTTCTTGTGGGAAATGGAGTCCCATAGATGTAGATATACCCAACCGCTTCCACCCTCAACCATTAGAAACCAATTGTTGTACTCCTAGGCCTGAATGGTCTTGTACAAGATATTTTTGTACTCGCTTGGATATTCTTGTATCAAGTTGGTGCCTCATCAGCTAACAGTAATCCTGGGGCTGGTGAGCACACAGGCCGTTTTTCTGGGAATTTATATCCCAAAAATCCGGTCGTGACAGACTTGCTATCAGAGCCAGGCTGACCATTGGCTAATCCTATCTTAGCCAGGTCAATAAACTTAGGTTAACCAAACCATCAGACCTTGGCCCAACCCCCGGTCAAGCTTCCCGTGTAAGGTAACCCCACAGTGACCCGACGCCCTTTTTCGGCGGACGGTGCCCAACCTATCAGCCTAGCCCGTCGCTCACGCGCCAGTAACCGACACCCAACCCGTCTCTATCGCCAGCGTGCGGAGGAAGACTCCGTCTCCTTTTCCTATATAAAGGGCACGCTAGCCTCAACACAGCACAGCCTCTTTCCCCAAACCCAGCCACGATGCCTGGCCCCATTGTTCACAACGAGACCACAGCAACCAACCTTGGAGGTTTTGTTGGTCAAGTCCTATAACGAGCGAAACCCTCGTTTTGTGTTGCTGAGACATGCGCCTAAGGAGAAATTGCCACCGAGTGACGTGCCAGCGCTACTACTTGATTGAGTGCCAGCACGTAGCTGTGCTTTCAGCAAGAATTTCACCATTGGGAGCCGGTGCCTTTCGAAGCACTTTCACGTGTGAACCCAAAAAACCCAACTCTGCCTTACGTAAAGTTGCCAGAGTACGATTAACCTCTGGATTTGAAATCACTGCTTATATACCTGGTATTGGCCATAATTTACAAGAACATTCTGTAGTATTAGTAAGAGGAGGAAGGGTTAAGGATTTACCCGGTGTGAGATATCGCATTTATCGAGGACAAAATACCTTATAGGAGGGGCCCTTGTCTTCAGCTAAAAAGAAGCAGATATTGCCGTACTCGCAAACCTCACCCGCCGTGCCTATGCGTTGGAGGAGCCTCCTGAGTATGTTGTGTACCAGGGACCCATGTACGGTGAGAGCCGTCAGTACTGGGCCACTGTGCACATCTACGGTAGGGGTCTGTCGCCAGAACGCCCCTACAGGTTCACTGGAAGGACAACTTCCTTTGAGCCACAAGCCATCCAACTGGCAGCCCGCGAAGCTATAGTTCAACTCCGGCAGCTGTCGCTCAGAGTTAACTGTCGCTCGTTCTACTACTACCCCAGCCGTGACGGGTATGGTAGGCCGCCCCAAGTTGCCGACGGAGACCACGAGACGGATCCTGCACTGCTGCATCTGGTGCGCTATGTAAGCGCACTAGAGCAACTGTTCGATCAGGTCACTCTCGATCTGATCGCAGCTCGTGGAGAGCTGGTTCGCCGAGCCCCGGCAAGGAGAGGAGCGGAGCCCGACACCGACAACCCAGTCGTGTTGTTCGGACAACCGATCGATCCCTTGAGGCCTGCGCCAGTCATCAACCAGAACACTTTGGTGACCCCAGAAGCGCTTCGCCACCTTTTGGAAACCCATTCCAACGGGATTTGGGCCAACAACCCCCGGGATGGTCATCACCATCTCCCCGACCCTGCAGCACCTCAGCCTCAACCAGCAAACCCCGACGGGGAGAACCGTGGAGAAGCATCGGCGTCCGCAAGGCCAGCCCACTTAGACATTAACGAAGTGGACTAAGTCGCTCAAAGTTGTGCCGAGCCTTAGTTTCTCTATGCTTTGTAATGTGAGGCCTTGTATCGCTCTTGTTGCATGCTGTCTGTGTAAGCGCTCTTGTTTTGGAGTAGTGGCTATGCATGTATGTTGGCGTACAGTTGCATTATTCATGTCGAGCGCAGCTACCAAAACCAACCCCGTCAACGCCCACAGTAATGCGTCCCATTTATGTGACGTGTGTATCTGTGGCTTTGACCCGAGTACAGGATCGTCAGCCAGTTACCTCTCACCCCGGTAGATATCCCAGCCCCGGTGCTATATAAAGGCCACTCCGTGACCTTGCCGAGCACCCCTCACCTTTGTGCGCAGCACCCACAGCCGCCCCTTGCCATGTCGACCCCCAGCATTTATCTGAGAACCTCCGACGCAACCCCGGGTAGCTTTGTCAAATTATTGTGGGACTTTACCGGCAGTACTATGAGCGCCACCCGTCCACCCCAGTACGAGTTGCTCAAATCGAGGATCACTCCATCCACCTCGAAATATTGGGCAGTGGTGCACATCCCTCCCGCCTACCCAAACCAAGACCCAACGGAAGTCTCCTTCGTGGGGAAATCCATGCCGACTCCGCAGATGGCCATAGAAGCTGCTGCGTACGAGGCGCTCACCCGCCTTCGATTCGCAGTGCCCTATGCCAGTGAGCGAGGGTACTATTATTTTCCGAGCCGTGCAGCACCCGGAGAAGTTGCATCTTTTCCCGGTGGGCGCATCGAGAGGGATCCAGTACTGGCCAACCTTGCCCAGTACATCATTGCCCAGGAGCGTTTAACTCAGCGAGTAATGGGTTATCTCCAGAGCCTCGCTGATTTAAATCCTTGGATCGCTATTGGCAGACCACTGAGGCCTAACCAAGAAGGGCGCATTCATCGACTGGTTAACCCGCTTCCCCCGATAGAAGAGGAGTGTGCCCCGGTGCCAGAAGCGTTTTCTCAGGACCCTGTCGCTTTACCCTTTTCTTTGTAAACGCCTCCGATGTATTTACTGTCCCAGTACTTGTATTTATGTGTTGCAGCATATGCAACGGATCCAATTTTTCTTTAATTCCTGTTTTGTGAGCGGTGTTGCCGCTGTTAGTTTTGTTTTAAATTATTTCTTCTCTCGCAACATGTTTTTCGAGAAGATCTCTATTTCCCGAGTTATTGCTGCATATATATGCTTTTTCCCGGCATAGATTTTATTATTATTATTGCTCGCGCATCATCGTTACAGCAAACTCTCAGCCACCACTCGACCATGAGCACTGTTACAAATCTCTGAGCACCTTTTTGCGCCTATCTAACCACACTCGAGGACACCACAGTCTCAGTGAGAGAGACTTGTGAGTGTTCATTTGAGCGCAAGCTGCCCCGGCACTCCGACAGCAGTCAGCCCTGGTGCCGCGCCTCATCCACATGATCGCCGCCACCGCGAAGAGCCAACACTCGTGTGGCAGCATCACGACGATCGTCCAGGATCATCGCGCACAGGAGCACGGAGAACCCCAGCAGCACCGCCAAGCCTCCACACACCAGGACCACATACCAGTCCGGCATTGCCTCCGCCATTAGAGCCTCGGCTCGAGCTCCTGCCAGGAGCTATGGAGGAGAAGGAAGGAGGAGTAGGAGCGAGGCCGGGTGTGAGGGAGAAAAGAGGAGCACCGCGACCGTTTTATAGCCCGAGATCGGTGTACGGTGGGCGAGGTCCACCAGCGCCACCCGTCGCTCGGCCGCCGGTGTTCGGAGGCGAGTCCGCGAGCAGTGCCGACAGCGCCCTGGCCCGCGAGGTGAGTGCAGGCTGCACCGGCAGCACGCACGCCGCGCACTACCTCGGTACGGCCTCGATGCCCTACGAGCTAGGCATCGCCGGTGGAGGAAGCGCGGGAGAGCGCGCGCGAGAGAGAGAGAGCCAGAGAAAGGAGAAGAGGCCGACAGTGGGCCCTGGGCCCACCTGTCAGCCAGAGAGAGCACTGTGCTCTCGGGTGCGACCAGCGTATATTAGTAATTTAGAATTTATTCTAAATTACTGTATCCCGTAGATACGTCTCGTTTTTCCCTAACCGTAGACTTTTCCACACTACACCAGTGTGCCACACTGTGGTTCTACACCACTTATTGCCCTCTCACTGTAGCCGTCTTGTTTTGTGCTGTTGAAGGATTTCTTTGATAAAAACAGATTTTTATATCAAAACAATTCTTGTTCAAAACAGCCTTTAACAAATCTCGAGGACGAGATTTTTTCTTAAGGGGGGTAGTGTTGTGACACCCAAAATTTTGGCTTTGTTTTTATTGATTAAAATGTTGCCAGGAAATAAAACTTTTCCAATTTTGTCAAATTTTTCCTTTTGTGATTTTTGGACTTTATACCTCTTGTGGGAAAAAACCTTCAAAGGTATTGTTGGACTTGATTTCTCTCTACAATAAAACAATTATTTATTCAGTGGATTCAAATGTTGCAAGATTTATTTTTCTCAAAACTCTGCTCTTATAAAATGATTTCCTTTGCTTTTGGAGCCCATTTGCACTACAACCATTCGATAAATGCTCCTAAAAATTCCACCAAAATTTGGGGAGGCCATGTGATGGTTCCACATCACTTTTGTGCAAGAATACCTCTTGGCCATTGGAGATTTTGAGGTCTACACCAACTTTTCCAATCTGGTCCAGTAGGCACTTTTGCACTGCAACCCTTTTAAATATTCTTCTGAAAATTCTTCCAAGTGTTTGGAGATGTTAGTGGATGCATACCATTCATCTTCAAGCAAAAACCCAGTGATGTTCTTTGATAAATTTGAGTGGATCAACCTCTTTTGCATTCTGGTCCAATTTGATGATTTGTACAGCAACCTTATTTTTCTTTACTCTAGTAACCCTGAGCTTTTTTCCTACTTGTAGCCCTCCCTACCAAACTCTTAAGTCCAGGAGATTGGGCTCATTGGAGGTTTTGAAGTGCATGTTCTAAACCCTTTTTCTTTCTGTCCAAAACTGGTGTTTTGCAAAACTTGCACTATCAACTTTCTGTCTTTGCCAAACTAACCTTGCCATCATCTCCTGCATCTAAAGAGACACTGATCTGGAGATTTTGGCCACTCCAAGAGTTGCCTAAGTGCATCTGGCATTCTGTCGAACACCTGGTGTGCACAGTCATTTTTGGCAAGCTCTCTGGTTTGCATGGTGGACTTGAACCCCTGACCTATCCACCTTGTCCACTGAATGCCTTGCTACCCCTACCTCCATCCTGTGCAGTGCCAGCTCCACCCTCGAGCTCTAGAGCGCGCTGGCATTTCGTCGAGCAGGTGCCGTGCGTGCTCTGGGCGCGCCCAGAGCGCACGTTTTGCACGCGCGCGCACTACGCCGACACGCCGCACTGCCGCGCTCGACGCGACCCGACCCTGGCTCCCTCTGCATCGCTGAGCCGCGCACTAGCCGCCCCCCTGCTCCACGATCCCTCTGGCGTCCTGCTGCACCGCTGGCCGCGCCCTTGGCGGCACGCCGGCGTCGGCAGCGGATTCCGCCGCGGACGGCGCCGCCCAAGCCACCAGCGCACGACAGCTGCCTCAGAGCACAGGCCGTGCTTATCCTCCCACTCGTCGGAACGCGTTCGTCGCCGCCAAGATGCCCTGCAACTACAGCAACGGCTGTCGCCGGCGATCCTATCTTCTACCGCCACGGTCCAGCCTCGCCACGCTATATAAAGGGTCCCCGAGCCCCTCCGAGCACTCACGCGACCTCAGAACCACCCCGTAGAGCTCCCCTAGCAGTAGATTGACCGGAGAGGACCGCCCTCCCCAACTCCGGCCAGCTCGGCCGCCGCTAAGCCCCGGCGCGATTCGTCGCAACCGGCCACCCATTCGCCAATCCAGCGCCACCAAGATCCTCCCCGTAGCCTTGCGGAGCTGCCCAGCTGCCCAAGCTCGATCGGAGACCACCAGAGCACGAAAGTCACTTCACCACCGTAGCTTTCCTCCGCCGCGGAGCTCGCCGCCGGCGATTCCTTCCACCTCCGCCGACCCAACGACCACCCAGAGGACCGCCTCGGTCTTGCCGTTCCATCCCCGCCCTTGGATGCCCTCGAGGAGCCGCCGTTCGTCGCCGGCGATCGCCGGAGCCTCGCCACCGTTCGGGCACAGAGAAAGGAGGGAGAGGGAGACCAGTCAAACCTGACTAGTGGGCCCTCTGGACCCACTGTCAGTGACCCGCACGTCCGCCCTCTCTCTGGTTAAGTGAAGGCGCAAAACCCCGAATGCGTTTTCCCTGCTGCGTAAGCGTATTTCCCTCGAAGCGTTTTCCTTTTTCTGGTTTTATTTTAAAAACAGAGTTGACCAAACTTTGACTGGCTATAACTTTTAAAATAAAACTCCAAATGAGTTGATTCTTTTTCCTACCTCTCTCAAATTTCATCTAGTTTATTTTAAGATTTATTTCAAAAATATTTGAGACAAGTTTTGGTACTGTGTTTGAAATATTTGTATTTGTGTATTTTGCAAAATAGGATTTTTGGAGGGAAAGGAAAGCTTCCAATAAGTGCATCCTTTGCATACTTTTGAAGGCAAGCATTTCTGAACTCTGGCATAATATTCTGTTGTGGTGTTTGGATGTGATCACAACACCTTTTGACTTGGAGTGTGTGATAGTTTATGTACCGATATAGTCTCGTGCATAAGTGCACTTTGGAGTTGTTTTGTGGTCAGCAGGTGGATACACTAGTGATTTGGGTCATCCTCGTGAGTTTCTCTTGCACACCGGTAGGAAGCCGGGAGAGTCGTGGTCTTGGGTAGACACGAGCTCGTCCCTAATCCCTCGTCGAGACGAGTATGCCCGGCATAGCTTGGTGAGGCTCGAGGAGTGATGATTTATTTCACTAGTGGTGATATGTTTGGTGGGTGCCTGGACCACCTGAGTCGGTTGTAGACCAAGTCTTGATCAATAGCTTCCTTCTTTGTCGGTACCACCACTTGTCCCTGCAGGGACAGGGTATGGTTCAGTAGGTTGTCAACCCCTGTCCAAAGCACACACCGTACAGAGAGGCCGTGATGAAGGTCCCGTGGCCACGGATTAAAGCCTGTCATTCGGTCCGGGGGCATGGGTGTTTCGGTTGTAGCCGAAGGGGATAGCTTCCCCCAGTTTGCGCGCGGTATAAATTTTGTGATCCCATGCTACGTCGAGGTTGTAGCCTCCCCACTTAGAGTTTTGCTTGGCAGGTGTCGTGGGTGATTCCAGGCACTGGTGAGTTAAGCTGGTGTGTGCAGGTCGGGCGTGTTTTCAATCAAAAGACCGTAGACGGAATTAGTCCAGAGGGACTAAGTAAACCCGTTACTCGTGGAAAATGGTACTCCCTCTGCAGAGGATACATCCTGTCAGATAGTCATGTTCTTGAGTAGAAACCACAGTCTGAGTTGAGTCTTGTAATGGTGTTCGGATGGAGAACGATTCATCTAGAACTCTGTAACGGTATTCGGATGGAGATACGGCCTGACTAAATTATCGGTTTTTCGGATGGAGAAACGACTATACTAAATTTTGTTTATGACTATGACACGTATGGATTGTGATCTTTATTATATTTTGGACTAACCATTTATATTATGTATATTATTGAGTATCTCTGGGATGGTCCTACCTCCTGGATATTCACTGTAATTATTTTTCTTATAAGCCCTTTATGTGGTGTCGCTCAGACGCCCGACTGCGGCATTATTTTTATTTCTGCATTTTCCGCTCGAGGAGTCATTCAGACACTCGTTTGGCACCAGTATTATTATTTCTGCATTTTCCGCTCGAGGAGTCATTCAGACAATCGTTTGGCACCAGTATTATTATTTCTGCATTTTCCGCTCGAGGAGTCATTCAGACACTCGCTTGGCACCCAGTATTTTATTTTGGTATATTTTAACCATATGTGTGCATCATGACCTTTCATATATTTTGTGGCAGATGTGTGTTTTATCTAGTTTAACTCGGAGCATGTTTGATATATTATACCCGTGTTCCTAATGTTTGCGAGTACATTCAAACGTACTCACTGGCTTGTCCCTGGCTATTGTCTTGGCCAGATTTCTCGCTCGGAGGCGAGCCACGCGGTGACAACCTCGGAGCCTACGTGTTGACGTTTGCAGCCTCGCGAAGATAGGAATTATCCTGGTCAGCTGTTCTTGTGGGAAATGGAGTCCCATAGACGCAGATGTACCCAATCGCTTCCGCCCTCAACCACTAGCAAACCAAATGTTGTACTCCTAGGCCTGAATGGTCTTGTACTACATATTTTTGTGCTTGCTTGGATATTCTTGTATCAAGTTGGTGCCTCATCAGCTAACAGTAATCCTGGGGCTGGTGAGCACACAGGCCGTTTTTCTGGGAATTTATATCCCAAAATCCGGTCGTGACAGACTTGGTATCAGAGCCAGGCTGACCATTGGCTAATCCTATCTTAGCCAGGTCAATAAACTTAGGTTAACCAAACCATCAGACCTTGGCCTAACCCCGGTCAAGCTTCCCGCGTAAGGTAACCCCACAGTGACCCGACGCCCTTTTTCGGCGGACGGTGCCCAACCTATCAGCCTAGCCCGTCGCTCACGCGCCAGTAACCAACACCCAACCCGTCTCTATCGCCAGCGTGCGGAGGAAGACTCCGTCTCCTTTTCCTATATAAAGGGCACGCTAGCCTCGGCACAGCACAGCCTCTTTCCCCAAACCCAGCCACGATGCCTGGCCCCATTGTTCACAACGAGACCACAGCAACCAACCTTGGAGGTTTTGTTGGTCAAGTCCTATAACGAGCGAAACCCTCGTTTTGTGTTGCTGAGACATGCGCCTAAGGAGAAATTGCCACCGAGTGACGTGCCAGCGCTACTACTTGATTGAGTGCCAGCACGTAGCTGTGCTTTCAGCAAGAATTTCACCATTGGGAGCCGGTACCTTTCGAAGCACTTTCACGTGTGAACCCAATGTTTGCTCTCAACTAGCAAGTGACTGATGCACAAGAAATCAGAGTAAAGCAGTGGCAATTTATTTTCTTGCTGCGATAAATAAGTTGAGCAGATACGAAAGAGTACCGCCTCTGGTGCGGAGCCATGTATGCATCTGCTGAGAATTTGACGGTGCTGCGGTAGCGATGGCTGTCGGCGGCGTGGAAGAAGATCTAGGAGGGTAGATGGTGGAGGCGGGGCGCGGTGGACGAGACGGTCGTAGGAGCAGCACCGGCAAGGTGGACGACGGTGGATGAAGCGAGAGGACGGGATGCAAGGATCCCGGTCCGAAGCCGTGGATG
The DNA here is from genome assembly GCF_018294505.1 of Triticum aestivum. Lineage (NCBI taxonomy): Eukaryota > Viridiplantae > Streptophyta > Magnoliopsida > Poales > Poaceae > Triticum > Triticum aestivum. The sequence goes on along the minus strand of NC_057808.1, from coordinate 417,767,034 downwards.
AGAGAGGTCGATCTCTTGTAATGGACGGCGGCGTCGGGGTATCAGCTCCGGCATGGTGGAGGAGGACGGCGGTGGATGGGGTGGCGGACGGAGGAGGCTGGGGTGGAGAGGGTGTTTTGGCGCCCACGGAGTATGAATGGGGAAATGGAGGTGGAGAGGAATGGGGGAACCATGTCTTCAGGGCGCGCTTGTCTCAAATGCGAGGAAATTTACAAACTTAGCCCCCGTTTCAAATTTCCTACATCACAGCAATATTATTCCATTGGGGATAGGACGGTAATCTCGCATACACCGAATATTTGCCGACGAGAGTTTGTTTTTGGCACCCACCGTGTATGAATTGGGGAGGGAGTCGATTTCGGCCGAGGACACACTGTGTTTTGGCGCCCACCGTGTATGAATCCGGGTGAGAGGCGGTTATGTCATGTTTGAGTGAAATTACAAACCTACCCCTATCGAAACCTATAGAAATCGAGTAGATAGGCTTTGCGTGGCAAGGATAGGCAGTAGTAATTCCATCTCGCAGATTTTGGTTTCGGGCGGTTACTGCGACTTCCCCCGCTTCATTCAAAATTTGTAGAGTGCACGTTTACCGTGCCAACTCAATTCGAATCCCGTTTGTGTTCCATTTTTTTCGGGCGGGATCCATTTTCGATTGGAATAAAATTCTATATACATCATTTTTTTATATATACTTTCAAAAGCACAACACCCTTTATACATAAATATTGTTTACAAATGGCATGATCTCAGATTCATAAGGTTGTATCCATCAATTTGGATTTTCAAATATTTGAAACCACTTTATGTTGAAATCCAATGTATGCATTCCTCGCTAACTGTCTCCAATTAATGTGTGTTTCATGCGGGTGTTTTTTTACTTCTCAAACATGTATAATGTGTTTCACACACGCAACATATAGTGTATCCCGTTTAGACATTAATTGCACATAAACCATGCATTGTTTCTAATTAAAGAATCTATGGATCACCAGTATTGATAAACTATATAACATTACATGTGTCCCCAAATTCAAATGAATATGCATGTTTGATACACCAATTTGCGTTATGATATTATCGATGTCGTGATCTCCAGTTTAAATATTTGAATCCCGTTTAATCCAGATATTCGTCTCATATAACTATCACTCATGCTTATATAGGACTATCTCTCCAGACCTATATGCGTTCATCGTCTCTCGGGTATCTCTCGTGCTACCTGTATGTCGACAATGATCTTTTATCTTCGTAACACACTGACGGTACTCTCTCCCTCGACCTTCATCACTCCATCTCTCTCTAAGTATATCTCGCTCCCTGTTATGTGTCTCTAACTATGATTCTCCATGTGGAATCTCTTTCTCTCACACAAACACAAAACTTTGTCTTCCGGGGTCTCATTTCTCTCTACTATTCCCCTGTGTGCCACTCGCACACCCCTAATACAGAGATGTCTTTCGCTCCTTAGGTATGAGAACCTACGACTATTCCTCTTAAATATCTCTTTCTCACACACAAACACAAACTCTGTCTCCCAGGGTCTCATATTTCTCCACTGTTCTCTTGCATGTCGCTCCCTAGAGATATCTTGCGTTCCCTCATATGTTTCTCTAGCTATCACTCTCGTTTTGAAATATCTTTCTCTCTCGCAGACACAAAACTCCGTCTCTCGGGATCTCATTTCTCTCCGATATTTGTTTGTATGCGAGTCACATGCACCCTTTCTTCATCTCTCTCACACCCACACCCATAACTCAGCCTTCTGATCCACTCGACTCCTATCTCTAACGCACACTAGCTAGCATCTTTATCTTTCTATTTATCTGTTTCTCCATCAACCTTCTTTCATTTATAGGTTGATCTCTTTTGCACAATCGTTGTGCCTCACTCCCTCTGCTCGCCATAGATGCATGCTCCAGCCCACGCCACTATCTCTTAAAGACAAAAACACATGCTCAATTGTTGGGCCTTCTTCCCTGCATTCTCGCATGCATGCATATTGTCATACCGATCCGTCTCTCCCATGTCGTTGATCTTAGCTTATGACTTATGTCTTCTTTCTTTTATCTTGATCATGCGCGCGTGCACACACACATCCCATGTATACATGTATACCTCTCACACATGCATGTTGTATTGGATGACTATATTCGGACACTGGAATGGTTCCGGGGGTTATCAGATATATAAAGCGTGCCGGGGGTTACCGGAACCCCCGGAGGTTATTGGGCCTCATGGGCCAAAGTGGTGGAAGAGGAGAGGCGGCCAAGGGGCAGCGGCACGCCCCCCCCCCCCCCCCCCCAAGTCCGAATTGGACAAGGAGGGGGGCGGCGCCCCCCCTTTCCTTTCCCCCTCTCTCTCCTTCCCTCTCCTCTCCTACTCCAACATGGAAGAGGGGAGTCCTACTCCCGGTGGGAGTAGGACTCCTCATGGGGCGCGCCAAGGGTGGCCGGCCCCGCCCCTCCTCCACTCCTTTATATACGGGGAGGGAGGCACCCCCTAGAGACACAACAATTGATCCCTTGGATCTCTTAGCCGTGTGCGGTGCCCCCCTCCACCATAGTCCACCTCGATAATATCGTAGCGGTGCTTAGGCGAAGCCCTGCGTCGGTAGAACATCATCATCGTCACCACGCCATCGTGCTGACGGAACTCTCCCTCAAAGCTCGGCTGGATCGGAGTTCGAGAGACGTCATCGAGCTGAACATGTGCTGAACTCGGAGGTGCCGTGCATTCGGTACTTGGATCGGTCGGATCGTGAAGACGTACGACTACATCAACCGCTTTGTCATAACGCTTCCGCTTTCGGTCTACGAGGGTACGTGGACATACTCTCCCCTCTTGTTGCTATGCATCACCATGATGCTGTGTGTGCGTAGGAATTTTTTTGAAATTACTACCTTCCCCAACAGTGGCGTCCGAGCATGGTTTTATGCGTAGATGTTATATGCACGAGTAGAACACAAGTGAGTTGTGGGCGATACAAGTCATAGTACTTACCAGCATGTCATACTTTGGTTCGGCGGTATTGTTGGATGAAGCGGCCCGGACCGACATTACGCGTACGCTTACGCGAGACTGGTTTTACCGCCGTGCTTTGCACACAGGTGACTAGCGGGTGTCAATATCTCCAACTTTAGTTGAACCGAGTGTGGCTACGCCCGGTCCTTGAGAAAGTTAAAATAGCACTAACTTCACAAACTATCGTTGTGGTTTTGATGCGTAGGTAAGAACGGTTCTTGCTCAGCCCGTAGCAGCCACGTAAAACTTGCAACAACAAAGTAGAGGACGTCGAACTTGTTTTTGCAGGGCATGTTGTGATGTGATATGGTCAAGGCATGATGCTATATTTTATTGTATGAGATGATCATGTTTTGTAACCGAGTTATCGGCAACTGGCAGGAGCCATATGGTTGTCGCTTTATTGTATGCAATGCAATCGCCATGTAATTGTTTTACTTTATCTCTAAGCAGTAGCGATAGTCGTAGAAGCAATAGTTGGCGAGACGACAACGATGCTACGATGGAGATCAAGGTGTCGCGCCGGTGACGATGGTGATCATGACGGTGCCTCGGAGATGGAGATCACAAGCACAACATGATGATGGCCATATCATATCACTTATATTGATTGCATGTGATGTTTATCTTTTATGCATCTTATCTTGATTTGATTGACGGTAGCATTATAAGATGATCTCTCACTAAATTTCAAGATAAAAGTGTTCTCCGTGAGTATGCACCGTTGCCAAAGTTCGTCGTGCCCAGACACCACGTGATGATAGCGTGTGATAAGCTCTACGTCCATCTACAACGGGTGCAAGCCAGTTTTTGCACACGCAGAATACTCAGGTTAAACTTGACGAGCCTAGCATATGCAGATATGGCCTCGGAACACTGAGACCGAAAGGTCGAGCGTGAATCATATAGTAGATATGATCAACATAGTGATGTTCACCATTGAAAACTACTCCATTTCACGTGATGATCGGTTGTGGTTTAGTTGATTTGGATCATGTGATCACTTAGATGATTAGAGGGATGTCTATCTAAGTGGGACTCTTAAGTAATATGATTAATTTAACTTAAATTTATCATGATCTTAGTACCAGATAGTATTTTGCATGTCTATGTTGTTGTAGATAGATGGCTCGTGCTGTTGTTCCATTGAATTTTAATCCGTTCCTTGAGAAAGCAAAGTTGAAAGATGATGGTAGCAATTACACGGACTGAGTTTGTAACCTGAGGATTATCCTCATTGCTGCACAGAAGAATTACGTCCTGGAAGCACCGCTAGGTGCCAAACCTGCTGCAGGAGCAACACCAGATGTTATGAACATCTGGCAGAGCAAAGCTGATGACTACTCGATAGTTCAGTGTGCCATGCTTTACGGCTTAGAACCGAGACTTCAACGACGTTTTGAACATCATGGAGCATATGAGATGTTCCAGGAGTTGAAGTTAATATTTCAAGCAAATGCCCGGATTGAGGGATATGAAGTCTAAAATAAGTTCTACAGCTGCAAGATGGAGGAGAATAGTTCTGTCAGTGAACATATACTCAGAATGTCTGGGTATAACAATCACTTGATACAACTGGGAGTTAATCTTCCGGATGATAGTGTCATTGACAGAATTCTTCAATCACTGCCACCAAGCTACAAGAGCTTTGTGATGAACTATAACATGCAAGGGATGGATAAGACGATTCCCGAGCTCTTCGCAATGCTAAAGGCTGCGGAGGTAGAAATTAAGAAAGAGAATCAAGTGTTGATGGTTAATAAGACCACCAGTTTCAAGAAAAAGGGCAAAGGGAAGAAGAAGGGGAACTTCAATAAGAACAGCAAACAAGTTGCTGCTTAGGAGAAGAAACCCAAGTCTGGACCTAAGCCTGAGACTGAGTGCTTCTACTGCAAGCAGACTAGTCACTGGAAGCGGAACTGCCCCATGTATTTGGCGGATAAGAAGGATGGCAAGGTGAACAAAGGTATATGTGATATACTTGTTATTGATGTGTACCTTACCAAAGCTCGCAGTAGCACCTGGGTATTTGATACTGGTTCTATTGCTAATATTTGCAACTCAAAACAAGGACTGCGGATTAAGCGGACATTGGTTAAGGACGAGGTGACGATGCGCGTGGGAAACAGTTCCAAAGTCGGTGTGATCGCCGTCGGCACGCTACCTCTACATCTACCTTCGGGATTAGTATTAGACCTAAATAATTGTTATTTGGTGCCAGCGTTGAGCATGAACATTATATCTGGATCTTGTTTGATGGGAGACGGTTATTCATTTAAATCAGAGAATAATGGTTGCTCTATTTATATGAGTAATATCTTTTATGGTCATGCACCCTTGAAGAGTGGTCTATTTTTGATGAATCTCGATAGTAGTGATACACATATACATAATGTTGAAGCCAAAAGATGCAGATTTGATAATGATAGTGCAAGTTATTTGTGGCACTGTCGTTTGGGTCATATTGGTGTAATGCGCATGAAGAAACTCCATACTGATGGACTTTTGGAATCACTTGATTATGAATCACTTGGTACTTGCCAACCATGCCTCATGGGCAAGATGACTAAAACGCCGTTCTCCGGAACTATGGAGCGAGCAACTGATTTATTGGAGATCATACATACTGATGTATGTGGTCCAATGAATGTTGAGGCTGGCGGTGGGTATCGTTATTTTCTCACCTTCACAGATGATTTAAGCAGATATGGGTATATCTACTTAATGAAACATAAGTCTGAAACATTTGAAAAGTTCAAAGAATTTCAGAGTGAAGTTGAAAATCATCGTAACAAGAAAATAATGTTTCTACGATCTGATCGTGGAGGAGAATATTTGAGTTACGAGTTTGGTCTACATTTGAAACAATGCGGAATAGTTTCGCAACTCACGCCACCCGGAACACCACAGCGTAATGGTGTGTCCGAATGTCGTAATCGTACTTTACTAGATATGGTGCGATCTATGATGTCTCTTACTGATTTACCACTATCGTTTTGGGGTTATGCTTTAGAGACGGCCACATTCACGTTAAATAGGGCACCATCAAAATCCATTGAGACGACGCCTTATGAACTGTGGTTTGGCAAGAAACCAAAGTTGTCGTTTCTTAAAGTTTGGGGCTGCAATGCTTATGTGAAAAAGCTTCAACCTGATAAGCTCGAACCCAAATCAGAGAAATGTGTCTTCATAGGATACCCAAAGGAAATTGTTGGGTACACCTTCTATCACAGATCCGAAGGCAAGACATTCGTTGCCAAGAATGGATCCTTTCTAGAGAAGGAGTTTCTCTCGAAAGAAGTGAGTGGGAGGAAAGTAGAACTTGATGAGGTAACTGTACCTGCTCCCTTATTGGAAAGTAGTTCATCACAGAAATTGGTTCCTGTGACGTCTATACCAATTAGTGAGGAAGTTAATGATGATGACCATGAAACTTCAGATCAAGTTGTTACTGAACCTCGTAGGTCAACCAGAGTAAGATCCGCACCATAGTGGTACGGTAATCCTATTCTAGAGGTTATGTTACTAGACCATGACGAACCTACGAACTATGAAGAAGCAATGGTGAGCCCAGATTCCGCAAAATGGCTTGAGGCCATGAAATCTGAGATGGGATCCATGTATGAGAACAAAGTGTGGACTTTGGTTGACTTTCCCGATGATCGGCAGGCCATTGAGAATAAATGGATCTTCAAGAAGAAGACTGACGCTGACGGTAATGTTACTGTCTATAAAGCTCAACTTGTTGCAAAAGGTTTTCGACAAGTTCAAGGGGTTGACTACGATGAGACTTTCTCACCCGTAGCGATGCTTAAGTCTGACCGAATCATGTTAGCAATTGCCGCATTTTATGATTATGAAATTTGGCAAATGGATGTCAAAACTGCATTCCTGAATGGATTTCTGGAAGAAGAGTTGTATATGATGCAACCGGAAGGTTTTGTCGATCCAAAGGGAGCTAACAAAGTGTGCAAGCTCCAGCGATCCATTTATGGACTGGTGCAAGCCTCTCGGAGTTGGAATAAATGTTTTGATAGTGTGATCAAAGCATATGGTTTTATACAGACTTTTGGAGAAGCCTGTATTTACAAGAAAGTGAGTGGGAGCTCTATAACATTTCTGATATTATATGTGGATGACATATTATTGATCGGAAATGATATAGAATTTCTCGATAGCATAAACGGATATTTGAATAAGAGTTTTTCAATGAAGGACCTCGATGAAGCTGCTTATATATTGGGCATCAAGATCTATAGAGATAGATCAAGACGCTTAATAGGACTTTCACAAAGCACATACCTTGACAAAGTTTTGAAGAAGTTCAAAATGGATCAAGCAAAGAAAGGGTTCTTGCCTGTGTTACAAGGTGTGAAGTTGAGGTAAGACTCTATGCCCGACCACTGCAGAAGATAGAGAGAAAATGAAAGATGTTCCCTATGCTTCAGCCATAGGCTCTATCATGTATGCAATGCTGTGTACCAGACCTGATGTGTGCCTTGCTATTAGTTTAGCAGGGAGGTACCAAAGTAATCCAGGAGTGGATCACCGGACAACGGTCAAGAACATCCTAAAATACTTGAGAAGGACTAAGGATATGTTTCTCGTTTATGGAGGTGACAAAGAGCTCGTCGTAAATGGTTACGTCGATGCAAGCTTTGACACTGATCCTGACGATTCTAAATCGCAAACCGGATACGTGTTTATATTGAACGGTGGAGCTGTCAGTTGGTGTAGTTCTAAACAAAGCGTCGTAGCGGGATCTACATGTGAAGCGGAGTACATAGCTGCTTCGGAAGCAGCAAATGAAGGAGTCGGGATGAAGGAGTTCATATCCGATCTAGGTGTCATACCAAGTGCATCGGGTCCAATGAAATTTTTTTGTGACAATACTGGTGCAATTGCTTTGGCAAAGGAATCCAGATTTCACAAAAGAACCAAGCACATCAAGAGACGCTTCAACTCCATCCGGGATCAAGTCCAGGTGGGAGACATAGAGATTTGCAAGATACACACGGATCTGAATATTGCTGACCCGTTGACTAAGCCTCTTCCACGAGAAAAACATGATGAGCACCAAGCCTCCATGGGTGTTAGAATCATTACTGTGTAATCTAGATTATTGACTCTAGTGCAAGTGGGAGACTGAAGGAAATATGCCCTAGAGGCAATAATAAAGTTATTATTTATTTCCTTATATCATGATAAATGTTTATTATTCATGCTAGAATTGTATTAACCGGAAACATAATACATGTGTGAATACATAGACAAACAGAGTGTCACTAGTATGCCTCTACTTGACTAGCTCGTTAACCGAAGATGATTATGTTTCCTAACCATAGACATGAGTTGTCATTTGATTAACGGGATCACATCATTAGGAGAATGATGTGATTGACTTGACCCATTCCGTTAGCTTAGCACTTGATCGTTTAGTATGTTGTTGTTGCTTTCTTCATGACTTATACATGTTCCTATGAGTATGAGATTATGCAACTCCCGTTTACCGGAGCAACACTTTGTGTGCTACCAAACGTCACAACATAGCTGGGTGATTATAAAGGTGCTCTACAGGTGTCTCCAAAGATACTTGTTGGGTTGGCGTATTTCGAGATTAGGATTTGTCACTCCGATTGTCGGAGAGGTATCTCTGGGCCCACTCGGTAATGCACATCACTTAAGCCTTGCAAGCATTGCAACTAATGAGTTAGTTGCAGGATGATGTATTATGGAACGAGTAAAGAGACTTGCCGGTAACGAGATTGAACTAGGTATTGAGATACCGACGATCGAATCTCGGGCAAGTAACATACCGATGACAAAGGGAACAACGTATGTTGTTATGCGGCTTGACCGATAAAGATCTTCGTAGAATATGCCGGACCCAATATGAGCATCTAGGTTCCGCTATTGGTTATTGACCGAAGACGTGTCTCGGTCATGTCTACATAGTTCTTGAACCCGTAGGGTCTGCACGCTTAAAGTTCGATGACGGTTATATTATGAGTTTATGTATTTTGATGTACCAAAGGTAATTCGGAGTCCCGGATGTGATCACGGACATGACGAGGAGTCTCGAAATGGTCGAGACATGAAGATTGATATATTGGACGACTATATTCGGACACCGGAATGGTTCCGAGGGTTATCGGATATATACCGGAGTGCCGGGGGGTTACTCGAACCCCCCGGAGGTTATTGGGCCTCATGGGCCCAAGTGGTGGAAGAGGAGAGGCGGCCAAGGGGCAGCCGCGCGCGCCTCGCCCAAGTCCGAATTGGACAAGGAGGGGCGCGGCGCCCCCCCTTTCCTTTCCCCCTCTCTCTCCTTCCCTCTCCTCTCCTACTCCAACATGGAAGGGGGGAGTCCTACTCCCTGTGGGAGTAGGACTCCTCATGGGGTGCGCCAAGGGTGGCCGGCCCCCTCCCCCTCCTCCACTCCTTTATATACGGGGAGGGAGGCACCCCCTAGAGACACAACAATTGATCCCTTGGATCTCTTAGCCGTGTGCGGTGCCCCCCTCCACCATAAGCCACCTCGATAATATCGTAGCGGTGCTTAGGCGAAGCCCTGTGTCGGTAGAACATCATCATTGTCACCGCGCCGTCGTGCTGACGGAACTCTCCCTCAAAGCTCGGCTGGATCGGAGTTCGAGGGACGTCATCGAGCTGAACGTGTGCTGAACTCGGAGGTGCCGTGCGTTCGGTACTTGGATCGGTCGGATCATGAAGACGTACGACTACATCAACCGCATTGTCGTAACGCTTCCGCTTTCGGTCTACGAGGGTACGTGGGCATACTCTCCCCTCTCGTTGCTATGCATCACCATGATCCTGTGTGTGCATAGGAATTTTTTTTGAAATTACTACGTTCCCCAACACGTTGAAGGTCTCTATGTCTCCATACGTAGTTAATTACCCTCAACCCTAACACCACATCGAATCGTTCTCTTCTTGTGTGCACATAACTTCCGCCTGGATGGGTAAAACACACACTCACACTTAACAATCTCCTTGTAGCTACCCCCCCTCTCACTCTTCCCCTATATCCCCGAAACCAATAAGACCATCCCTTCATTTAATTCCCTCCTACATGCACCATCGATATATAGTAGTCTTCCTTGGTGTCTCTCGAACAAACACGTTCTCTCGATGCCAACTACTCTCACGCGCACACACCTTCCTTGGTGGCCTCTGCCATACACATCACCTCTCTATGATGAAGCCATGCACACTTAAATTACATCCGCCACCGAGGACCCCGCGACACACACACACACACCCACACACACACAAACAAACAAACACACACACACACACACGCACGCACCCACCCACCCACACACACACAGTAAGACTCCATCACACACACATGCACACACACACACACACACTAAGATTCCATCTCTCTCTCTCCCACACACACACACACAGAGACTCCATCTCACACATACATGCTCTAGGCGGAGCATTTGTTCCTACCACCCTTCATCCACCCTTACTCGTATGATAAACAATCACCTTAATTTACTTGTATAACATGGAAAAATTCCACTTTACTTTAGTAGTTAGCAAACTTATCATTTGTACCCCTATAAAAAACCGAGTTGGCGATGATGGTGTGCCTGCCATCTTGTAATATAGACCGTCTGATCTATATCTGACGGATAGAAAGCAAACTATGATAATTTTACAAAAGATAGCTGCACCTTCTCCACATCCTTATCTCCCACACCTCATTCCTGAGCAATTAAAAAAGAAAGTCTCTGGAACAATCAAGCATGGTGGCCGCTGCCGCTTGCCCGCGCCGTCCATCCCCAAGCCTCCGCCCATTCCGACCACCAATCACCACCACGCTCCACTCCTCCTCACCTTATCTCCCATATTTCATTTTTTCTATGACATTCTCGAGATACCAGTTTTCCGATAAAATTCTCGAAATATCATTTGTTTTTACACATGGGATTACTCCTGGATGGGTAAATCACAACATGTGTTTTCTGAAAAAATGCATATTGATGTTCCGTGCAATGCACGAGCATCTTGCTTGTAATTATATAATGCAAATAACGAATAGGAAGTGACATTTTTTTACACAACCACGTTAACATGGCCACGTAAATCATTAGCTAAAGTAAATACCATTATACTTATATCCCGATGCAAATGGTTGAGTACATGTCCGAAGAGTAGAGTCGCACACACGCACTCTGTCTCTCAGAATCTCACACACACACACACACACCAGTTACGTGACGCCCACTTAAGCACACACGTATGTTACAATTTGTGCACCCGCGGGTACACGTGATGCTGCGCATTTATTTAAGCGGACGGCGAACCCAAACAGTAGCTGCATTCATTCCCCTCCCGCCACCTCTTCTCTGGTCACCGTCGCCCGGTAGCCATGGCCCGGCCGAAGGTAACAACATACGCCATACTCCCGCCGGAGCGGCTGTTTAATCTGGAAATTTTAGTGGTCATGCATGCATCTTTTTGTGCTAGCACTCCTATATAAGGGTTGACCGGTCGCTTCCCGCGGACGTGCGCGGGCGGTGGAAGAGGAAGGAGAAGGGAAGCGGGCTGTGGAGTAACGTTTTTTACCTCAATTTCTTACGAAACTGAGTGCAATAATTGAGTAGTTTTGCAAACTACCAGTACTACACATGAAACGGTTCAAAACCTATACTCCCTTGCCAGCGCGCGCTTCCCGCGTGAAACGGTCAGCGTCGCTCTGGAGCGTCAGTGCCGCATTAATGCCCGGCCAGAGCGGAGGCGACCTCTCATTGGTGCCGGCTTTGAAGTGGCACGACGGCCGAGAGAGCGCCGCTTCCCGGTGCACCGACTGCTCCGCGTCGAGGCTGGCCATCGACCGGGGTGATGCCCCCTTCCGTTCCGCACTCTAATCTGGTGCATGACACGTATTACGTCGACCCAGATGCTGCTGGCTGTCCCACATGTCGGCGAAGTAGTACGTAGTAGTAAGAAGAAGCAAATAATCATGCGGTATAAGTCTTTCTAGAGATTTCAACAAGTGACTAGAATACACCGCGTGCAGTATCTCAAATCTCAAATCTCAAATCTCCCTTCCGGTTTATATGGCTCAAATGTCAAATCTCATCAACCAAGGCATTTTGCGATTGGAGGAATGTATCTCGTACTTTACAAAACTACCCTAATTAAACTCATGCATTAATTACGTAGTTCTCTCATTTTCCTCTCCGCCTTGGTCGCGGTGCACAATATTTACCACTCCTATATGACTAGCCGCTCTATCTAGATGCGGGACATCAAAGCATCCGGGCCCACATGCCATCCACCAAATCACAGCGAGGTGCTATAGTCGAAACTCACCTGTCACCCCGGTGTGGCCGTCATGACCCGTCCTATCACAAAACCCACACCTTTACCAGCAGTGGTAAAGTGGCCTCGAAGTTGGACTGGACGAAGCAACCATCATTTCACTGGAACGCTCGTTGAAGCCCTTTCTCCCCTTTCTTGAAGAAAACCTCACTCCAGGCTACTCACTTCTGCCATTTTTCTTCTGTACCGATGAAGGAAAGGTGGGCGAATTAGTGATGCTGCTATATTTTCATTCTAAGAATCTTCTTTTTGCGACGCACTGATCGATTCTCACAGCCTATTCTTTTCCCATTTTCATTGCGACTGTGGTTTGCTTTCGATTGCTTTTTGTTTGTCAGTGCATTGATGGATCCTGGAGCACTAGGCAAAGAGTTGCCGGCGGACAACCCACTGGAGACAGCGATCTCCAGGAAGCGAGCACCGACCAACGAGTTGACCATGTTGGCGGGCCAAGCCATGGAGACGAAGAACTCCAAGAAACAAGCACTGGCCAAAGTGTTGACGACGTTGGCGGACGAACTCCTCAAAGAAAGTTGGAAGAACATCAAGGGCCCCACCGTGCCTACCCCAGAAACTCTGATGGCCACCTTTGCGAGGCTCAAGGCCGAGTTTGAGGAGATAGTCGCCGTTGAGAAGCAGTACTCCCCTGGCAAGGTGACGGCCCCCATCAAGGATGAGGAGATGGCCCCCGGAGGGATGGGATCCCCCAGTGAGCTGCACAAGGTAAAAAATAATGGCTTATTACCGAAAGTTGTGGTTTTTGATTATTTGCAATGTGCTTGCTAATATGTTAGGGTTGTGAAGGTGCTGGTGGACGTCCTTGATGATTCCGATGTCACGGTCAGTCTTGTGAACATCGCCCCAGAGATCGATTCCCATGCCGCTGTCCGTGCTATGGTCATTACCCGGGAGATCGATGACAAGAAATAGTTGGTCGCGCTAATCCTTCAGGATAGTTTGCATTGCCCTGTGTTTGATTACCAGAACGATGCGTGTTATCAAACCATCTTAGGGCTAGTGCACTGTCTTGTGTGGGCGGTACTTGCTACTTTTATTTGATAGTGAACCATGCGAACCCTCGCCGGGTTATGGAAACAGATGTATCCTCACCAGCTTTTGATGTAATATATGGCATGCTTAGATGAATGTTTGAACTGTTTATCATATCAGCAGGGCTTATTTGATGATTCTTGGTGTTAGTAGGCTAGCTTCTGTGCGAGCTATAGTACTTGCAAAACACTCACCGAAGAGAAATGTCGGGGCTGATGAGCTTGTGGTACGCTTATACTGATCCGTCGTCGATCGACCAATAGCCCAAGCTCCTAAAATTGTAGGCTTAGAGATCGATCAGACAATAGTCGACACGGATACATTCAGGCCTCATTTGGTTCATAGGTTAGGAAAATCGTAGCGAAAGTACAGAGATGTACAACACAAAATCATAGCAGTACAGAGACGTCCCTCCATTTCAAAATAGATGAGTCAACTTTGTACTACTAACTTTGAAACGGAGGGAGTACAGATCCTAGGCGGGCTAGTTTGGCCTAGTGGGTTTTAGTGATATGACTTGGTACAGTGCCTTGCAGTCTTCGCGTGTGGTAGCAGTACTGCGGGTAGAGTAAGTTTTCTAGAAGAAGCGGAATTCAACGAAGTCATGATGGTTCCTTCGTCCGACTAACTTACAGTGGGAAAGGTTGAGCCTGCGCTACAACTGGGGTGGACCAGGATAATTTTGTCAATGGCAGGTGGACCAGGATGGTCGATGTCCCACATGTCGGCGAATGAAAGTATTCTTTCCGATATAGTGGACGAGCAACGAGTATCCATTGTTTATTTTTGATGAAACCTATTGTCTCCACTGTTACAATGGAGGAGTGTGAAACACGGCAGCCCAGTGAACTTGGCATGTGCACCACTCCCTCCTTCCTCATGTAATACTACCATAGTGTTGACTATAAGGTTACAACTTTTTCTCACTTTCTCTATCTATTTCCTCTCAAATGTTTTTTACCTTCCTTTTTTTAGACACAATTGTTTTTTATGCCTCTTTTTTTTGAATTAGTTTTTTATACCTAGGAGCACGTGTAGAGACGAGCCCCTGCAGATCCCACTCCTTGACTTTGTCAATGCCTCTATCTCCTCCACATAAGCGGGCTTGTCGAGAAGACAAGAGATGATCTCTTAGCACAGTATGTTTCAGCATGTTTTTAGGAATAACTAGTTATTGAAGATAAGGCTAAGACATGATCCATTGTACACATGTTTTTTTGTCATCTCTAAATTACATGCAAGACTTATGATAAGACTATCTTATCAACCATTGTACATGCCCTCTAGCTATAGCCCAAAATTTTACTGGTACTACTTGCTATGAATGCGGGCAGCTGGCCTTTGAGGGGGGAGCACGCGCGGGGAGGTGGTGGGGTGGGGGAGGGGTTCTGGTGGGCCAGGGCGGTAAGAAGCGGGCTTGGAAGTTGTGCGGACTCCTGCATGGCCCGCCTCACATTATCACCACATATTTCTTGGAGTCCGTGCACAGCAGGCGGGCGATCTCTTCTCCCTCCCCCGTCTCTCTCCTCTCAGCCGACGCCCGCCGAGCGATTAGATTTCGGCTATCGATGGTTTATTCAATTGCAGTCCCACATGTCAGGGAAAATGCAAGACAACGCGTGTCCCCTCTGGTGAGTGGCGTGCGAGTCGGACTGTCGGGGGGTGCGACGTGAACGCGACGCGTACGAGTTGTAAGTGTGCCGCCTTTTCCTTTTGAACTTGCAAAGCGTAACATTTTTGTGCGATCGATTGATAGAAATCCAGAACAAAATGACGAGGGCGGTGCTTTCCCGCGCGTTAGGCGGGCTAGTTTGAGTGATAGGACGTGCTATAGTGCCGTCCACTTGCTCCATTTTTATGTAAGAAAGAGTCTACACTCTTATGTGGGAGGAGTGCGAAACACGACGGATCTGATTTTGATCGAGGGATAACTGTTCCTGCGAAATAATAGAGCACTGTTAGCGATTATAGCATGATAGTTAGGGCATCTCCAGCGCTGGCCCTCAAATTTACACCGGCATCTGTCCAAGGACACTGGTGGATGCCATCCAATGCTGCCCGCATACCTTTCGACAACTATATGAACTAACCGGACGAAATTCGTGCAAACAAAGCAAATTTCAAATTGACCGGATGAAATTCATTACATTTCGAGAACTTTTCCTATAAACTGGACGAAATTCGTTACATATTTCGCACAAACCGTACTAAAATCTACTGTAAACCTAATCTAAACGATCGCCGGGCCCCAACCACCATGTCCGGCCATGAACCCGAGAAAGCCGGCCATTGCCTTTGCCTCCTCCTTATCCGCCTCGATAACCTCCTCCTCCGGAGCACAAGGTTATGTAGATTTCCGCCTCCACGTCGCCGTCAAGCGGCTAATCGGCCACCGATTTTTATCCCACCAAGCTTGGCATCGACTGAGTGGAGGAGCGGTGGCCTTCCTGGGACCAGAGCCGTGGCGACCTACCGTGTACTACTCTTCCTCGCCGCCGGCTGCGCCCGCGCACGCGCGCCGGCTTCGTGGTCGTGCCGGCGGAGGGCGGCCGGGGGGGAGCCGGCGATCTCCTTCGTCTGCTCCTGCGAGAGTACATCCCAGAGAGCTTTGGAGCGCGCCCGGAGCGGAGCCACCGATGTCCTTCGTCTGCTCCTGCGACACTACGTCCAAGAGAGCTTTGGAGTGCCCGGAGGCCATGGTTGGAGTGGTGCCAACAGAAGGAAGGGACCGGAGGAGAATGAGTGTGGGTCTTTGGCTATGGCTGGGAGCTGGGGCTCAAGTTAATATAGCGGGTGAATGGCAATGAGCCGTGGCAGACGGATGGACGGCTGGCACCGGAGTAGGTTCGTCGGTAGCCGTGGTGTCATTAACGCGGAGTAGTCGCTTGCACCGGGATGCCGCGCGGGTGGCGCTCTCTCGGCGCATTGACGTTCTGGAGAGATGGTGATCATTTCAGGCGGGAAGCGCGCGCTAGCGATGGACGGGGTTTCGGTAGGCCAGGGCGGTCAGACGCTGGCGTGGTGGTAAAATGTGAACTCATGGATGACGAGCCTTTGAAGCGTATGCGGCACGTATTGACAACCAGGCGTCCATGCAACCGCTCTTGTCGCCTGCTAGCATTCGACGACCACCATTAGACACCACACAACCATACATAACTTACGAATAATGGACGAATCGATCAGACACACACTCGTGTGTAGTGGCACTATGATCGGTTGCTCACGATAGTACATACTCCGCACCATAGTACCCTCTCTAGCTAGGCTGTTTTATAGATTGTCGTTGTGATGGACGATATACATGTGCAAGGCGCAGAGTCACAAGTGTGACCGTTGGTGTTGAGCCAGGTGAATACATGCTCGGTGTTCGCGGAGGCCTCCAGCAAACGTCTAAACAGTAATGTCACATACGCATAATTTTGGTTTTTATTTCTCTCTCCACTGACAGGTAGGCCCGCATAGATAGATAGATAAAGAACACGAACTGATGAGGCGCATGTGGACTGTTTGATTGGTTAACCAGACAAATACGGAGCTATACGCTGAGCCAGTGACCGTATAATCACCATATCTCGTATACAATGATCAAAGTGAGCTATCAAGACAAGTTCAATGACCGCCAATGCATTTTACTCGGTAATAAATGACCATGATTGAAGTGGAATCCATATTTCCTTCGTCTTCTGTCCTTAAGCTCTTGACAAACCAATGCACTTTACGGTTGTCCGGCCACTCCACCCCAGAGCTGTCACCAAGCGTCGTTCATGCCACCGCGCCGCACACTAACCGGTAAGGAAGCGATGGCATCCCGCTGCGCCGAGTTCCTCGCCGCCCACGACCGCACACAAAATGGTAGGCAAGCGGTGGCATCCCGCCGTGCCGAGTTCATCGCCGCTCGCGACCTCACACCTATGTGGGCGGAATTTAAAGCTGCCAAGGCCAAATGGGCAGTAGAGCAAGAGGCGGCCAAAGCCGCACAGAGGGAGCGGAAAAGTCAGAAAGCACTCAAGAAAAGAGAGGCCCGCCGCCGCAAGAAAGAAGAGGACGCACGCGCTGCTGCGGAGAGGTCGGCGGAGATCCAAGCACGATGGGCTGTCGCCGACAAAGCCGGGAAGGAGAACGATGACGTCTGGCCAGCATGTGAGAAGTAGTAGTACTAGTAGTTAGTGTGTGTGTCTGTGTCTCTCGTACGTTTATTTAATTAATTACGAGCATGTAACAGTACTACTAGTTACTACTGTAGTTTTTAGAGCAAATTACCAGTACATTAGCCTAGACTCAATGGAAAAATTACTATCCTATGCATCAAATGGCATATCTTTCTCTATAGGAATTGAGATGCATGTCATCTTACTTCCTATGATTTTCATATTCCTATAAAATTCTTATCCTATGAAACAAAGGAGGCCTCTGCTGGAGTAACTACTGTAGCTAGCAGTACTGCTGGTATAGTAGTTTTCTTCAAGAAGCGGAATTCAAAGTCATGATGGTTCCTTCGTCCGAGCAACTTCACAGTGGGTAAGGTTGGGCCTATGATTTGACGGCCCATTAGTAATTACTGCGGCGCGACGACCGGGGTGACTCTCCCTTGGAGTTCTGCGGGCATGGCAAGTGGACCAGGATGGTCGACGTCCCAAATGTCGGTGAGTGGAAGTATTCTTTCCGATAACAAGGAGCAAGGAAACCGCGTGGTATAGTATCACTGGTGATTTATATTTAGTTTTTATTTCTAATGAATGCTAGCGTTTCAACTCTTACGACGAAGGAGTGCCAAACACACGGCACGTGCTGGATGTCGCACACGTCAGCGAAAGGAGTGGGACATGAACAGCGTGGTAGAGCGTCTCCACTTCTGGGTCGGAGACCACACGTAGTAGTACTACTGTACTAGTGGTATGAACGATACAAAGTGCGACCTGGAGAGAAAGACATGTCTAGTTGGAAGGTCTCGGGGCATACACGTAAACAAATATAAAACCTAATATGTGCCTCCAATTAATATAGTAGTAGTAGAGTACTTAGTCACGTACTCCATAACATCACCGGGCATTGCACATACGACATTTAGTGGTAGTAAGAGACAAATGCCGATATGCCACGCATGTTCATACTATTTATGCCTTTCTACTTCACTTACTACGCTACGTTACACAGGTTCACACGTCCACTCCTGGGTACATGTCCGTCTCGTAGTTCCAGTCCCACGTGTTCTTCATATAGATGGAACGATCCTTGCATGACACATGCACCTTGATGCTAGATGTGTCGCGTGTTGGCAAAAGGATGAACAAAGCTCACGTAAAAAAATTAGAGTGGAAGAACATAGATTCCCGACGACCGACAAGGAGCAAGGAACCTCGGGGTGGAGTGTCTGCACTCATAATATTTTATATTATTTAGCGATATAAAATCAACCAATCATCTCCATAGTGGTATGGAAGAGTACGAAACACGACAGCCCAGTGTAGTTACATCATACTAGTACATGGCTAACCCACGCTATCCCCATATTTCTTGGCTTCCGTGCGACACCTATCTCTAGTAATCCAGCAGCCCGTATCGCTTCTCCCTCCTCGTCTCTCTCAAAGGCCCTGTTTGGATACTCTAACTCAGTTAAAGGTTAGAGTTAGATTCTAATCCTGAACTAACCCTGAAGTAACTCTAGCGAAAGAGGTGTTTGGATGACAGGGCTAGATGGAGCGCGGATACGGCGAGGTGCCTTCATGGGCGGTGTGAGAGGGAGGGAGGGAGGGAGGGAGAGGACAATAAGCTTCGAGGAAGTAGGGAGGGAGCTGCTACGGGGAGAGCGAGAGAAAGATGTGTTTTTTAGTGTCCCGAGAAGAACTAACCCAAATAAGCACCTCTTGGGTGGGCTAGATTTTTTTGGGTTAGTTGAGTTCAAACTAACCCAAGCTAACTCTAACACGTGGATCCAAACAGTAACCCAAACTAACCCTCCTGTTTGGATATTTTTGGGTTAGTTGAGTTCAAACTAACCCAAACTAACCCTCCTGTTTGGATATTTTTGGGTTAGTTGAGTTCAAACTAACCCAAACTCAGTAACGCACCGTCAAATCGCACAGCCCGACCTTTCCAGCAGTAAGTAAGTTGAATCCGCTACTCCCTCACCCTCCTCGCTTCTCTGTCAAACGGCCTACGCGAAAACTGTCGCGCGTACTGCCCGGGAAAAGCCCCGCCCTCAACTTTTAACTACGCGAAAATAGTTCGAGCTTGTTCATTCTATATAAATACTAGTACTGTATGTTTATTCACCCGTGGGGTTATTCAATGAATGGAGGGCCGGGGAGCACAAGTGAACAATACTACTACTAGTAGTAGTAGGTAGGAGTCGTACAGGTAGTCACCTTAAATAGAGAGTTTCTTTTCTTTAATGCCACGTACACAAATTGAAACGCTTGTTGTGGAGAGAAAAAGATAATCACTCCACTATATATGTACGCAGGGGCCTGAGCGCTTGCTTTACTAGGGTTGCTCTCTTCATTCTCTCATCCTCTCTAGATATAAACAAGACAGCTATAGTGACATTTTCTCTCTGCTCACCGCTGGTCACAGATCCGGCCGGATCCCTTTGGCTGGTGTGTGTAGAGGACTAGGTGCATCGTTCACGCGGTCATCGCCGGCGAGGGAGGAAACCCACGGCTGCCGGATGGGCCCGATCCTCTGCCCGTGCCATTCTCTCCGACACAGCGCCGGCTCGGGAGGTCCTTCGACCCTTCTTCCTCCCTGTCGTATTGTCCGCAGATCCGACCTGCCACCGCCGACATCCCGACGACCCTCAGGTATAAGATCTTCGAAAGCGGCCTTGCTCTACTGCCCCAGCTCCCCACGTGTCTGCATGTGCATCTTTTTCTACTCCCATCAGCTCTTCCAAAGCCACCTAAATTTTTAGTATTATTAGAGGTAAAGCTACTTCATGCATTCGAATCTAGGGCTTTGTTCAAACAACGAAGAAAGGGGAGAAAGTTGTAGCATGAATCTAGGACTTGATTCAAAGAGGAAATAATATGGTGAAAGTAGTAGAGACCGGATACCCAACCGTCTCTTGGTTGAAAAGGGAAATAATGGGAAAACGCAGTACAAACTGGATAAGGAACAGATCTATTATTGGTTGAAAAAAGGATAGAAAGTGGCGGCTGGTGGACAAGTCAACAGAGTATGTCCAGGATTAGGTTAGATTTGTTGCCCTCATAGTCTCCAGGATTAGAATTGCTGCCCTCACATAGTAAAAGGTCTCAGGATTAGATTTGCTGCCCTCACATAGTAAAAGGTCTCCAGGATTAGATTTGCTGCCCTCACATAGTAAAAGGTCTCCAGGATTAGATTTGCTGCCCTCACATAGTACAAGGTCTCCTGGATTAGGTTTGCTGCCCTCACATAGTAAAAGGTCTCCAGGATTAGATTTGCTGCCCTCACATAGCATGAACAAACTCTGCATCACCACTTTATGCCTCCTTGTAGGTACATTCTGCTGATGCGTCCACTGTCGCATGTCCTTATACCAACCTTTTGCTGTTGTTAATGTAAGGGCGCATGTAAAATGAAGCGATCACACTGTTACCTTAGGCACATGCCTAACCAGTGTTTTTGTTAATCTAATGCCTCTAGTGATAAGATGCAATTAAACTGTGTTACAAATGGCACTCCTGCTGTTTTCCCCAGTATGATAAGTAAGTTGCTCCTTTATGCTACTGAGTGTCCATGTGTTCCCACGGTCCCATGCTCTTAAACCAACTCTTTAGCTGCTGTTGATTTACTATATCTGGTAAACAAGCAATGCCACCATTAAAGTAATCCCATATTTGAGGAATCTCATTGTTGATCGTAATGCTTCTGGTAACATGAAGCATTGCTGACGTTTTAAAATTTCTACTGTCCTTGCGTGATTGCCATGAACATAATTAAGATGCTTCTTTTCATTTCGTATATGTTTTGTATATTCTTATTGACCAGCAACTGTTTACTTTCTATCTTTTTGTGCAGATAGGGATATCCATTTCACCTTGTTGCTATTGTGACCTTTTGCTGAACTGCACAAGACACTTTTTTTGGGAATGAGTGCCTTGTGCAGTTCAACTAAAATGTCACGTGGGCAACATCTCTCAATTTTGGGTGAACTGCAGAAAATGGTGCTTGGAGTTTCCAAAATCAGCGTCAAGTTCTACTGGTAATCTCGTGCAACATTTTATTAGCCTTTGCAAGATGAGCCGTCACTGTCACCACAATGGCACTTTATTTTAGTGGAACTGCACAAAAGGATAAGAAAATTATAGTTGCACCTTACATGAGCCGGACAACCAACCTTAATGTTCCTCAATTTTAGTGCAACTACTAAAGAAGAACCTGCCAGCTCACGAGAGCAAGTACTTCTTGCTAGCTAAATGATGCAATCTTTGCTTCATTTCAGGTGAACTGCAGAAAAAGGCGCATGAATTGAATCATGGAACTCCAGGCAGGCCTCATCCGAGTGGAGCTGCAGGTTGAGTAAAGGAGGCCACTATTAAAGTGAAATCATGCTCTTCTGGTTTGTGCTGTGCAAATAGGAATACTCAACTACAGATGTTGTGACGGTCAAGAGCATTCGCCAAGTTCTTCGATTGTATGACATGGCTAGCCAAGATGGACTTAATCCCAATATTCACGTTATTAAAAGGCTCTAATGGGTTGGTTCTGAATCTTGCAAGCTGGGAAACACGACATGATGATGCAGAGGACAACAACCATAACAAACAGTTCAAACTTGGTAGTATTATCTTTGTGAAAGTGCGACAAATGTGCTGATCGTGTGCGTCCTGAGAATAATAATTCTAATTGTTGTGCATGTTGATCCTGTGGCACTGATAGAACGAGCCAATGCATTGCTTGTTTTAAGTATAAATTTCTATTAAAGTTAATTAAATTTAAGTAAAGTGACCACTAACTCCTGTTATTACAGTACCAATACAGACCCGCTCGTGAACCGACGTGTGGCCGGAGCAGGTTTCTTAATGGAGGCGGTTGAATGCGCCGAGGGTGCATCTTGTGCCGGGCGTGCAGCGGACGAGGGAGGGGTAGTAACTGTTGTCGCCTGTAAACACTCAGTTTATTGTTGAATCCAGTTCCCCAAGAGCTGAAAAACAAACTGCTGCCGCCGCCTACACACTCGTTCACTTGAAGAGACTCCAATGGCGATCCGAGGGGTGAGCCTGCTGGATATGGACTTCAGGAAGGAGTTCCCCTTTGAGTTCGCCGTTCAGTCCTATGGCTGCACCAAGTTGAATGTGATGTACACCAACGATCCGGACTCGGTGAAGCTCTGCCTCGCCGCGTTCAAGCAGTACCTACAGGACGAGAAAGCACAAGGTTGCAGGACTAGACCTTGTGCCCATCCATTCGTCTCCTGACAGGGACTAGCGGATCGCCGTCGCCCAGGTATGTGTGCGGGACGAGGTGCTCATCTACCACTTCTGTAGGGCCATCAGAGGTTCTGGAGCATTCGCCCATTTCATCGGCAGCGCCGACTGCACCTTCGCTACGGTGGAGAGAAGGAAGAACGCGATGATTCGGCCATCTGGCGCAACAAGCTTGTCGACATCCAGAAGCAATACAAGATCATCAGCAATGGGCAGGAGAAGGACTCTGTGGTTGACCTCGCTGAGACCATCATCGAACCCTGATACGCCAACATGAAAGAAGACAACGATACCAAGGACCTGAACACGTGGGAGGTACCTCTGAATCTAGCCTACAAAACCTACGCGGCCAAGGACGCATACGCATGCTACGACATGTACAGGCAGATCTTGGACATGAGCGCGTGTCTGCTTCCCGTAACCGACGAGTACACGGACAGCCGAAGTGTCATGATCAAGCATGCCAGGAAGGTCTAGATGTTGTACTTTATCTGTTTATAAGGACCTTTATCTTCTAAGTGTTTCATGCATTAGCCTAAGTGTCGTAATTATCTGTTTTGTCCAAAATATTTCTTTTAAGAACCCATTAACATGTTTGCTTTTTTTAGTGGCTATTTGCTTATGTATGTAACTAGTTCACTTGTCCGTTAAAAAACTAGTTCACTCGGCTGCCGTGCTTTGAATCTCCTTCCTCCCAACATATTCCCCTCCTCAGGTGGACCCAGCAGGTCTCGTACACAGACATATGGGACCAACCACCAATCCATTTGTATTTCTTTATTTTGTTCAATCTTTCGTCCTCTTCCTATACAACTCAGTTCTATTTTCGTTTTCATTAATCCTATATCTGAATTTTCTCCCACTTTCTTTTTCGATGTAAACTGAGTTTTCTCCCAGTACTTTTCCCTAGAACCAACTCAACTGTCCCAAATCTAGCCTAAAAATAATAATACCCTACGTACTATTAACTCATCAAATTTAAATGATATTTTATTTCATAAGTTGAAAGTTCTTACAAAATAATAATAATAATTGTTTATATATAACTTGGCAAGTTGACTCCTAGTGATTGCGTACATAAGCTTGCAAAGATTTTACTGACCAATGCAGTAATAGACGTGCAATCATGTGTTTATGTTTTTATAACATTTCTCCGTCTAGCCCAACATGATATTTTCACCCAGCCCAGCAAGTCCGCGGATTTCGAGAAAAATGCAAATGGTCTTTAAATTCTACCATATATATAAACGGGCTACATAGATGCTACATCATTGTCTCACCCAGCCCACCAAATGGACTAAAAAAACAAATGGACTGGCTAACATGTGGGCCAGTAGGTCGAAGCCTAAGAAGGCGTTGGAGTTACATCCAACGGCCGGGATTCTTCTTCAATCTCTCGTCTTCTTCCCCCAGCGCTGCCGGGACCGCCTGCTCCAGCCTCCGGCGTCTAGCGGCGTTGTTTTGCGCTCCTCAGCAAAACGCTACCCCGCCGAGGGCTAGGCCATCCCTCCACTCCGCACCTCCTATTATTCTCTGCCGGGTGTAGGCCCACCATGTACCCGAACCAGTCAAGTTTCACACTCCTCTCCATCCGCGACTCCACTGCCGCGTCTTCCCCATCTCTGGGTCTTTCCAGTCTGGGGCCTCACCGTCGTCCACCACCTCGGTGCGCTCGGCGCGGCGTGGTCAACATACGAGAGTCATCGGAAGAGGACTGTACGTGGAGAGCCTGACGGCTGGGACCCACGAGGTCCATGGTCGCACGCAAGGAAAGTTCCTCCTTATTACCCACTGTACATGGACTATACGTGGGAAGGGCTTCTGTATTTCGCGAAAAAAAACATTCCCCCCGCTGAAAGGTCGGACCCACCAGCTATATCTTCGCACGCAAGGAAGTGCCTCCTTATTACGCACAAAAAAAATGAATACCCCCTGCTAGCTGGGACCCACCATAGTGGGTGGCTGACTTGTGGGCCTACTAAGTTGACGGGAACGGAGGGCTTTGTCAACTTAGTCAATATGAACGATTCTAGCTCCAGTGACCGTACGATGTCCATCCAATGGCCATAGTGCTTCTTCAACCTCTGGTCTTCTTGCTCTAGCCGCCCAAAGCAGCGCTGGTCGTGCCGCGTACTCTTACCACTCGTGGCCGGCGGTGATGCCGCGGAGCCATCACCGCCCCTACTACTCCCATCGCTGGCCAGGGCATCCCTCTACTCACCTACACCCCCTGTTATTCTGCGGCGACGGCAGCCTCACGCCGCAGCCGAACCAGTGAACCCTCGTACTCCTCTCCGCGTGGGCATCCACTGCCCCGTCTTCCCCAGCTCCGCGTCGTCCCCTTCCTAGGCCTCGCCATCGTCCACCGCCTTGGTGCTCTTGGCGCGGCGTGGTCAATGTGGTCAACGACCGACTTCCATCGGAAGAGTACTGTACGTGGAGAGGCTGACAGCTGGGTCCATGGCCGCAGCTGGGTCCACGGCCACAACCCAGTTTTTTTGTGATTTGCCAAGTAAGTCGCTTTGTCAGGCCTGTTGGGCTGCAAATCTTTCAAGACGAGGAGAGCTTCATTCGGCTGGCCGAGAAAATGGCCTATCAGTAATGAGAAATGGGCTGTACATTTTTAAAACATATCAAACCGGCAATTAGTTTCAAATTTCTTTTTTTTCATTTCGAGATTTTAAATTGCATTGATTTTTATGCGGACAATTTGTTGGATTTTGTATTGATATACATTTATTTTTAAAATCAGTTTGAATGTGACTCGAAATTTCGGCATTAAAAACAGTTCGGCCTGCACCGAAATATGCAAAATTTCTTATAATTTTTTAACCGTGGCCACAATATGGGCTGTAATGCTAACAAAAAGAATATGGGCTCCAAAAAAAAGTAAGGGCGCCAAACATGAGCGGCAAAGGGATGATGGCTCCTCTCCCACCCACCCACCCTCCCACCCCACGGCCTAGGTTTTCCAGCGATCTACACTTCTAGCCAGTGAATTGTGGATCTTCCCCGCTCATCTACTCCGGCGTGCTTTGATCTACACGGCTACACCCATCTCCTATGGGTACCTTTGGTGGATCAATGTTGGATTTGGATTTCTCGGCGGGCTCCAACTTTGCAGATAAGGTTTTCATTTCTTGTGGGAGATCTGTTCATCCCTCGGATGACACGAGCCATTTCATTATGGTTGTTTCCTTTAGCCGGCATGATTTCCGTCTTGATGAGGATTCTGTGGCGGCTGCTTTGGAATCAGCGATTGGGGGATCTGCCATTGATTTGTCGGTTCAACTCATCAAGGACAAGGTATTTTCTTTCATTGTTTCCTGCAAGCAAGTTGGCCTTTGCATTCTCCAGTTGAGATCGTTTGCATGCCCGCATTTCAAATGTTATTTTCATCTTTGGGGGAATGGTGGTCCAAATTGGAAACGTGAGTTAGAGATCTGGAGAAAGGAGTGTGACGTTGAGTGGATTTTGGTTAGTCCCTCCAAAAAGCGTGCTACTTTGGGTTTGATTGCTATGCATAAACCATCGTCAAAGTCCTCTCTTAGATCGGGTTCATCGACAAGGAAGAAAATCTCTTTTGCCACGTTCCAACAGTATCCAGCTTGTAAGGGTTATAGATACCCAGCTACTCAGCTCTGTGTTGATACGGTTTCTGAGGCCGGCTATGAACTTAATCCTATTGAGAAGGTGATCATGCCATCACCGCCGGCGAGCAACCTTCAGTGGACGGTGGCGACGCCACCCATCTCTTTCGGAATGATCAACGTCCCTGCCAAGAATACTGCCGTGATTTCCGGAATTACACCGATCTGTTTAGGCAATGAGTTGCAGGTTACGTTTGGTATCGTGTCATCTGGTTGCGTTGCACTAGAATCCCCGGCCCAACATGGATCACCGGCCCAACATGGCTCTCCAATCCCATGTACGGTTTCTTCGGCCCAATCTACTCCCCAACCATCAGTGGATATATTGGATAATTCTGTTTTTGCGATTGGAAATTATTCTCAACTCATTATGGATGCTGACCGACCGGACTCTCCTGGTGTTTCTGCTAAGGTTAATGATATTATTAATGATATTGTGTTCAACGTTTGGAAGTGCCAGAACTGCTTATCTATGTCTCATCATACCAGCTCATGCACCAAGCAGGTCCGTTCCCGTCGATGCATTAGATTGGGCCACAGGGCCACAGGATGCTGTGACTCTGCGCCTTCTCCGGCTTACAAGTGGGTCCCACGGGTCAATCCTGATTCGCCGGGTCGGTCAGCGGAGATATACTCGCCCGGCGCCTCGGTTTCCCCCTCACATAACCCTCTAGGGTCTTTGCCCAGTCCCATCACGCCTGCCACCCATCGCTTCCGCCATTGCCCGCCGAGCCACCACCCACCACGCCGCCGCCACCTACCTCGCCACCACCGCCCAGCTTAGCTCCACCATTATCCACCGCGGATCCTACCCCACCATCAGCTCCTTCATTGCATCCAGCAATGGCCACCTTCGCCCTCGACCCCACGCCTTTCGTCCCGCCAGGTTTCGAGATCATCGACGGTGGTCCGCGGCGTCATCCGCGCACCTTCTACTCTCCAGCAGTGGCTCCTAATCGTCAGCATGAAGAATACGCCATTGCCATCGTCGAGCCTGCTCCCCTGCCTGATGAAGTTCCCATCTTCAGAAATATGGTCAGTGATGTTGTTGTCAACAATCTTGGCCGCGCTGTTCTTGATGCTCGGCCTTGGATTCAAGGAGTTGGACTCTTGCGTTTCCGTAGTCCGGTTGCTAGGCAGGCTCTAGTAGATCATCCTCCGTTCCAACTTGACAATGATAGATTTGTTCGCTTTGTGCCACATGATGAGGGTATTAATTTCAGAGCTATTCAGGGTTTTCGTCGGGGATGGGTTATGATTGTTGGAATACCCCTGGATTATAGGCGCACGCAGTATATTGCAGATGCAATCAGCACTTTTGGCCGTTTCCATCACTGGCACCAGGATGATCCTCTGCTTGTTCGTACATTGGCGTACGTTTCTTTTCCGGCAAGTACCTTAGTGCCGCATGATGTGGTCTACCGAGAGTTTGCTGACTTTGGGGGTTCATGCATTTCTTGGTCTGCCCTGATATACATCTTCTCCGCAGACTTTGCTGATATCTTGCCACCTGATGAGGATCCGATGCCCTTCGATGGCAACCCTCACCCACTCCCTGGGCATCTGCAATTTCAGAACAATAACTGGGTTATGCTGGAATTTCCTGAAATTGGTTGGCATGAATTACCACCACCGGCTCACGATCATGAACCACATCACCAAGAGGCTCCACATGATGATCTGCATGAGCAGCAGGAGCTTGTGGATGAAAATCATGTTGAGGCGAACCAGTCACAGGAATCTATCATTCTGCAAGTTTCGGATGATTCTGTTAATGCTCAACCAGTTGATGATATGGCGATCTTGCAGCAACCAGTGGCCCCTATGCAGCCTCCTCTTCATATTGGGCAAGTTCTCACTGTATTTGGCCCTGTTCTGCCACCTGTTATGCAATGGCAACGCACTTTCCAGAAGTTCTTGCCGGCTATTTTCACTGCTGAAATCCCACAGTTTGTGTTCAAGACTGCATTTGGGTCCCTGCTGCTGACTAAGTGCTCATGGGATATTTGTTACAATGGAGCAGATGTCAGCTTCTCTCTGCAACCTCCGCCAGAATCCTCTTACAGCCTTCCACGCCAGACTTCTCCAGTTAGGAGACCAGTTGCAAGGGCTCTTTGCTTTGATGATCTCTCTGATCCTATCACCGAGTCCTTTGAGTTCTCTGCTGTCCCTGAGGTGACCACCAAGCGTGGCCGGAAACCAAGATCTGCTAAAATCTGGGTAGATACAGAGGTGCACCGCAGTGCACATCTAAGTGCACTACGTGATTGCTATCACAGATCCCCAAGCAGAGGCTCCCAGTAGATCAAGACCCAGCGTACTTTCAAGAGGCGGCGAACCAGCTCTTCATAGCCAGAGGGGAACCCGACAGTGCCTCCACCAACGCATATTACTGATCTTCAGCGTATCGGGGCACGTCTGCGCATTGCTCCTGAGAAGATCTCCAAGGATAAGCTTGAGGCTGATCCTTCTACCTCCTCCAGCAACAAGAGTTCTGATGATTAGTTGCATCGGACAGCTTTATGGTCCATGGCGTACCGCTTTAAACGTCATCTATCTTTATTTATGTTTTCATTTTGGGTTCTCTCTCCCATGGCTATGCTTAGTTGGTCAGTGTAGGTCATTGCGTGATCTACTTTTGTTGCTTTCTATTATGGTTTGTAATGAATCAGTCCGGGTTTAAAGACTGGGAGGTTTTATGTTGGAACGTGCGTGGTCTTAATTCTGAAGCACGGCAATTAGCGGCTAAACAAAAGATTGATGAAAGTGGCTGCTCTGTGGTCTGTCTCCAAGAAACGAAGTGCATGCATATTCATCACAGGTTTATTAGGAAGTTTTGTCCACGACGTTTTGACAATTTTTTGTATGTGCCTTCGGTGGGTGCCTCGGCTGGCATGGTCATCATTTGGAACTCCTCTTTCTTTGAGGGTAAATTAATTGAGGCACGGCAGTATGGTATTATTCTAGGATTCTGCTCTAAGCATACTTCTGAAGTTTGGACCCTTGTGTCCGTTTACGGCCCTTGCCAGGGTCCTGCCCGCGATGATTTTGTGCAATGGTTATACAATCTTGACATCAATTGTGATGATAATTGGCTGCTTTTGGGCGATTTCAATTTTATGCGGTCGTTGGAAAATCGTAACCTACCTGGGGGTAATGTCAGCGATATCTTTCTGTTTAATGAAGTGATTGGCCACTTGGGTCTTGTTGAGCTACCAATTAAGGGACGACAATTCACTTGGTCCATTATGCAATCTGAACCTTTACTTGAACAGATTGACTGGTTTTTTACTTCAGTTCCATGGACTTCGTATCATCCCAACACGCTAGTACTGCCGCTTGCACGCACGGCCTCTGATCATGTCCCGTGCGTGGTCTCGATTGCTACTGCTATTCCTAAGGCTAAAGTCTTTCGCTTTGAAAATTATTGGATTGAGTTGCCTGGCTTTTACGACTGTGTTACCCAAGTTTGGAACAAGTCTGTGGCTAGATCCTTGGCTGCCTTAATTATTTCCTCTAAATTCAAGGCTTTTCGATATGCCCTCAAGCAATGGCACCTCAATCTGTCCACAGTTAAGGCGCTCATTTCTGACTGCAACAAAGTGATTCTTTACTTTGATGGATTGGAGGAGATTAGGCCTTTGACTAGGCCGGAGTTTAATTTCAGGCGAGTTGTGAAATTGCATCTGGAGGATATCTTACATTGGCAATTTGTATATTGGAAGCAACGTTGTACTATACGCAGCATTAAAGTTGGTGAGGAAAATTCGAAATTTTTCCATGCCATGGCCACCGAAAGGTTTCGGAGAAACACAATTTCTTCAATTAAGAATGCAGAAGGTAATGTGGTCTCGGATCATCAACAACTAGCTGGTATGTTTTGGTCTGATTTTAATCAGAGAATGGGCAAGGCAAAAGGAATCCGCATGGGTTTTGATTTGGACACCTTAATTGCGCGTGTTGATGGCCTTGAGGATTTATCCTAGCCTTTCTCTGATGCCGAGGTTGAATCTGTCATTAAGAACATGCCACCGGATCGTGCTCTTGGCCCCGATGGTTTTTCTGGTTTGTTCTTAAAGAAGCGTTGGCCAATCCTAAAGGATGATTTCATGCAACTTGTGAAGGAGTTCTATGAGGGAAGATGCAATCTGGAATGTCTTAATACTTCATTAATTACTCTGATACCCAAAAAGCTGAGCCCTGAAGTTGTCGGAGACTTTAGGCCCATCTCGTTGACCAACACAAGCTTGAAGTTTTTAACTAAACTACTTGCTAACCGCCTTCAGAAAGTGATACTAAGATGCATCCACCGCAATCAATATGGTTTTCTTCGGTGTCGGTCTATTCAAGATTGCCTGGCCTGGAGTTTTGAGTATATACACCAATGCAAAGCTTCAAAGCGACCCATCGTCCTTCTTAAGCTGGATTTCACGAAGGCCTTCGACACAATTGAGCATGAACTTATTCTCAGAATTTTACAAAGCAAGGGTTTTGACTCCCGGTGGACTGGATGGATCAATAGCATATTTTCTACGGGATCTTCTTCTGTGCTTCTCAACGGCATGCCTGGCAATCACTTTGTTTGCAGAACGGGCGTGCGTTAGGGGGATCCTCTCTCACCGTTGCTCTTTGTGATTGCGGTTGACTTATTGCAATCTGTAGTCAACGAGATGTGCTCCAGGAACATCCTCTCACTGCCAATCCCAACCAACTCCAGCGACTACCCGATTGTACAATATGTCGACGACACTTTAATTGTTCTGCCTGTGATCGATGATCAGCTTATTGCTTTCAAGGAGATGCTTGACACATTTGCAGCGTCAACAGGACTACGTGTAAACTTTAGTAAGTCCTCACTCATTCCAATAAACATGACTGATGCGGAAGGTGCTAGGGTGGCTTCTTTGCTCGGATGCGATGTTGGGTCAATGCCATTCATGTATTTAGGCTTGCCAATGGGAACTTCTAGGCCTACAATCTATGATCTGCTGCCTCTGGTTGATCGTGTTGAGCGACGCTTATCTGCTTCCTCATGCCTGCTAAATCAAGGAAGCCGACTGCAACTTCTACAGTCAGTGTTGTGCTCCATACCAATATACTTCTTGTGTACCTTATCTCTTCCCAAGGGCATTTTGCAGCAGTTAGAGTGAATCATGAGGCAATATCTGTGGAGAGGCAACACGGATAACCCGCGTCAATCATTGGCGGCTTGGGATTTAGTCTGTCGCCCTAAGAGATTCGGTGGTTTGGGTGTTCTTAACTTGGGCATTCAAAATGAGGCTTTGTTACTAAAGCATCTCTTCAAGTTCTATAATAAAGTGGATGTGCCTTGGGTATCATTAATTTGGGACACTTATTATGCATCGTCACCACCTCAAAGCACCCAGAACTGTGGCTCCTTTTGGTGGCGTGATGTCATGCGTTTATACCCTAATTTCTGCAAGCTAGCTGTTCCACAAGTTCATGTAGGCGACACGGTGCTTTTTTGGGTCGACCGTTGGCGGCTGGGAAATCGTGTTGTTCTTTACACGACTGTTTCCCGAGGCTACATTCATTTGTAGTTGATGATGCAATCACTGTCAAGGAGTTTATGGAGCGGCCTGATGTCTTGGATCATTTCCATTTGCCTCTGTCATAGGAGGCCTACTCGGAATTAACACAGCTCCAGGCCCTGCTGCCTTTGATCAATCTGGATGGTGAGAGCAAAGACATTTGGAAGTGGCCTTCGAAGTCTGGTGTTTTTATGTCAAAGATATACTATGACTCTTGCTTCTCACACCTGGTGGTTGATCCCATCTTCAAATGGATTTGGAAGTGTGCATGCACTCTCAAGTTCAAAGTGTTTAGCTGGCTTCTATTAATGGATCGTTTGAACACTAGGGATATGATGCAACGTCATCATTGGATCATCCAGGATGACACATGTGTGCTATGCAACCTTGCACAACATCAGGATCGGGCTCATCTTTTCTTTGCTTGCAATTTTAGCCAAAGGGTTTGGAACTATCTTGGGATTTCTTGGTCCGTTCAACCAAACCAAACCACATATGAGATGGCTCAATCAGTTAGGAGGGATTTCGGTCATCCTTTCTTCACTGAGGTTGTCTTCACTGCTACTTGGAATATTTGGACACAAAGGAATGGGAAGATCTTCAGAAAAGAGGAACCTTCTTTTAGAGCTTGGACAAGGAACTTTATCCATGACATTTCTCTTCTGTCTCATAGGATTAGGTGTAAATATAAAGATAGTTTACTGTCTTGGATAGCTAACGTTTCTTAGCCTCTTTGCTTGTAAGTATCTTTTCTCTCTTTTTTCTGTAAATTTGTATAATTGTAACTATACTGCTTTCTTTTAGTTATTAATAAAGGACTGTGAGGCTGTTGCCTTGCATTATATAGTCAAAACAATTATTAGAAATAATGGTAGATGGGATGTATGCTGTTTTCCACAGATTTGAGGCTTTCCTAAAAAAGGTTGACACACAAGCAGTGACTGTTGGATTTCCATCCAACGGCCGTCGTGCTTCTTCAATCTCTGCTCGTCCTGCTCCAGCCGCTCAAACAAGCGCCGGCAGGACTGCCTGTTCCCTCCTCCCCGAGGCCGGCTGTGCTGCCCCGCAGGCCTCACAGCCGCACCGTACTCCCATCGTTGACCTAGCCATCCCTCTACTCACCCACACCTGCTGTTATTCTCTGGCGGCGGCAGACGAACCAGTAAACCCTCGTACAGTCGTACTCCCCTCCGCGTGCGAAACAACTGCCGAGTCTTCCCTGCCTCCGTGTCGTTCCCTTCCTAGGCGTCGCCGTCATCCACCGCCCTGGTGCTCTCGGCGCGGCCTAGTCAACGTGGTCAACGACCGACATGCATCTGAAGTGGACTGTACGTGGAGAGGCTGACTGCTGGGTCCACGGCCGCATGCAAGGAAATACCTCCTTATTACGCGCAAAAAAATGATTCCTCCACCTGACATCTGGGACCCACCGAAAGGGCCTCTGTATTTCTTGAAAAAAACGTTACCGCCGCTGACAGCTTGGACCCACCAGCTATATCTTCGCACTCAAGGAAGTGCCTCCTTATTATGCACAAAAAAATGAATACTCCCCCTGCTAGCTTGGACCCAGTATAGTGGCAGGCTGACTTGTGGGCCTACTAAGTTGACGGGGACGGAGGGCTTTGTCAACTTAGTCAATACGCACGATTCTAGCTCAAGTGACCGTACGATGTCCATCCAACGGCCGTAGTGCTTCTTCAACCTCTGGTCTTCTTGCTCCAGCCGCCAAAACCAGCGCCGGTGGTGCCTCGTGCTACCGCCTCCCATGGCCGGCTGCGATGCGGCGGAGGCCTCACCGCCCCCTACTACTCCCACCGCTGGCGAGGCCATCCCTCTACTCACCCACAGCCCCTGTTATTCTACGGCGACGGCAACCTCACACCGCAGGGAACCAATGAACCCTCATACTCCTCTACGCGTGGGCATCTACTACCGCGTCTTCCCCGGCTCCGCGTCGTCCCCTTCCTAGGCCTCGCCGTCGTCCACCGCCCTGGTGCTCTCGGCGCGGCGTGGTCAACGTGGTCAAGGAACGGCTTCCATCGGACGTGGACTGTACGTGGAGAGGCTGACAGCTGGGTCCACGGCCGCAGCAAGGAAGTGCCTCCTTATTACACGCAAAATAGTTATTCCTCCACCTGACAGCGGGGACCCACCAGACGGGCCACCGTATTTCACGAAAAAAACATTTCCCCCTGACTGCTGGGACCCACCAGCTACATCTTCGCACGCAAGGAAGTGCGTCTAAAAAAACAATTCGCCCCCCTGACTGCTGGGACCCACCAGCCTCATCTTCGCAGGCAAGGAAGTGCCTGACAGTCGGGACCCACCTGGTCGAAGTGTACGTAGCGTTGTCATTCTAGTCACGAACGTGTAACTACATACTGGTCGATGTAGAGGCGCGCACGTGTCGTAGTAGAGGCGCGCACGTAGCATCTACACGTACGTACAGCGGCCAGGGTGCAAGAAAGTAAATATGGCCACGTACGTACATACGGGCGGGGTCTCGAATGCCTACTCACGCGTACGTATGGCCAGGGCTCGTGTACATGGCTGGGTCAGAACGGAGAAACAGCGTCGTCGTCGTATTCATGGGGAGGCAACGGAATGTGTTGTGTTCATCGGGAGGCAACGGAACGCGTGGGAGCCAACCGGCTTGGACGGAACAGCCGATGGAAACGAGGCCTGGCGTACCGCAGAACAGAGGAAACCGCCTTCTGTTCGACCGCCCACGTTCGAAACGGGATCCTGTTCATCGGGAGGGGTCTAGCGTACCGCAAAACGGAGGAAACAAACCTCCTACGGTCGAAACGGGGGTCCAGTTGATCGGGACGGGTGTGGCGTACCGCAAAACGGAGGAAACGGGCTTGTGTAGGAGCGCTACGGTCGAAACGGGGGTCCTGTTCATCGGGAGGGGTGTGGCGTACCGCAGAACGGGACTCCACGCGATATTTTTCATCTCCACCGTCGACCCCCTCCGGCCTCCACGGGCTACTGTTCATCCACCGTCGACCTCCTCCAGCCTCCACCTGCGACTGTTCATCCACGGGCTCCTGTTCATCCAGCCTCCACCGCGCGCTACTCCACCGGCTACTGTTCAACCAGCCCTCTCCACGGGCTCCTGTTCAACCACCCCTCCACGGGCTACTGTTCATCCAGCCTCCACCGTCTACTGTTCATCCTGCCCTCCACGAGGTGGTCCTGTTCATCCTGCCCTCCACGGGGTCCTGTTCATCCAGCCCCGGGAGGCAACCGGCTCGATCGATCGGGGTCCTGTTCATCCAGAGGCAACACCACGGGGTCCTGTTCATCCACCCCACCGAGAACTGTTCATCCAAACCCCCCCAGCAACGCTCACTGTTCATCTAGAGGCAGCATCCATTGGCTTCAGTTAGCAGCAGTAGCGAAGGAATCGCTCGATCGGGTTCAGTTAACAGCCATCAATCGATCGCTCGGGTTCAGTAACGCGTAGCCTACACTGCAATCGCTCGGGTTCTGTTAGAGCCCAACGCCTCGCTCGGGTTAAGTTAGAGCCCAACGCCTCGCACCCACGCGCGTGCGTGTACGAGAGAAAAGCGCATCGCTCGGCCCCGACCACCCACCGTAACCGGGAAGACCCCGATATTTTCCTCGCCCTCGCTTCTACCACGGTTTTTTCCGTCATGGACGGCCCAAAGAATGTCATGCAGTTGCGTCTCCGGCCCGCCCAAGACGAAAAGCCCATTTTATGTCATGATTTTTTGTCATAGAAGTAGGACCCCACCACATCTATGGTGATACCGGGTTTTGTCACAATTATCGTCATAGAAGTGTCATAAGTATGACAGAAAAATTTTCGTTCGGCCCAAAATGTCACGGATGTGTCTTTTTTTTGTAGTGTGATGAGCTGTCGGTGGTTGTTTGGTCAATCAGGACGACACCAAATCGAGCCATGATACGTCTCCATCGTATCTATAATTTTTGATTGTTTCATGCTATTATTACACAAATTTCGCATATTTTTGGCATCTTTTTGTATGATTTATTGGACTAACCTATTGATCCAGTGCCCAGTGCCAGTTCCTGTTTTTTGCATGTTTTTTGTATCGCATAAAATCCATATCAAACGAAGTCCAAATGCAATAAAAGTTTACGGAGAATTATTTTGGAATATATGTGATTTTTGGGAGTTGGAATCACCGCAAACGGAGGCCCACACAGCCCACAAGACACCAGGGCGTGCCAGGGGAGCCTGGCTCATGGTGGTGGGTTGTGCTCACCTCGTACGTTGGTTGGAGCTCTACTTCGGGCGCAAGGAAGCTTATATCTGGAAAAAAATCGTGTTAAAATCTCAGCGCAATCGGAGTTACGGATATCCGGGAATATAAGAAACGGTTTTTGGCTAGATCTGGGGAACGCGAAACAGAAGAGAAAAAGAGAGGGGGATCCAATCTCGGAGGGGCTGCCGCCCCTCCGCCGCCATGGAGACCATGGACCAGACTGGGAACTCTCATCTCGTCTAGCGGGGAGGCCAAGGAAGAAGAAGAAGGAGGGGGGCTCTCTCCCCCTCTCTCCCGGTGGCGCCGGAGTGCCGCCGGGGCTAGGATCGTGATGGCGATCTACATCAACAATCTTGCTACCGTCAACACCAACTCTCTCCCCCTCTATGTAGCGGTGTAACACCCCTTCTCCCCACTGTAATCTCTACTTAAACATGGTGCTCAACTCCATATATTATTTCCCAATGATATTTGGCTATCCTATGATGTTTGAGTAGAACCGTTTTGTCCTGTGGGTTAATCGTGATCTTGCTTGGTATGATTGTATATTTTATTTATGGTGCTATCCTACAGTGCCCTCCATTCTCGCGCAAACGTGAGGGGCCCCCGCTGTAGGGTGTTGCAATATGTTCATGGTTCGCTTATGGTGGGTTGCGAGAGTGACAGAAGCTTAAACCCGAGTTAGTGGGGTATGACATATGGGAGTAAAGAGGACTTGATACTTAATGCTATGGTTGGGTTTCACGACCTTAATGATCTTTAGTAGATGCGGATGCTTGCTAGGGGCCCAATCATAAGTGCATATGATCCAAGTAGAGAAAGTATGTTAGCTCATGCCTCTCCCTCATATAAAATTACAAGAATGATTACCGTTACTTGTTATCGATTGCCTAGGGACAATTAACATTCCTGTTGACACTAACCCTTCTTCTAAACACCTAACTTTTATTATCCTGCAAAGTACTTCTACTTTTATTCTTGCAAAATATTTTCATGCTTGTTCTAGGTAAAGCAAACATCAAGTGTGCATAGAGTTGTATCGGTGGTCGATAGAACTTGAGGGAATATTTGTTCTGCCTTTAGTTCCTGGTTGGGTTCGACACTCTTATTTATCGAAAAAGGCTACAAACGATCCCCTATACTTGTGGGTTATCAAGACCTTTTTCTGGCGCCGTTTCCGGGGAGTAATAGTGTGCGGTGAATATTCTCGTGTGTGCTTGTTTGCATTATCACTAAGTAGTTTTTATTTCCTGTTCTAAGTTGTTCTCTATCTTTAGTTATGGATATGGAACACGAAACACCAAAAAAATTAGTTGTAGTTGCTACTCATGGAGATGGGGAACCTCTTAAAACCCTCGAAGCTTGATATGTGAAAGATATTATGCACTACTTTGATAATCCTAAGAAAACCCCATTCAACTATATAATGGGAGTAACGTTGGATCAACGTGAATACTTTAGGGATTATCGCTTGACACAAAAAGGGAAACTATTATGGGATCAAATTTATATGTTGCATTGGTATGCTTGGGATCTATGCTTGAGACATGATTATACTTGTTGCTCTAAAATGAATGCTCCACATATTCCCTTTTCATGCAAATTTAATGATAATAAAACCTTAGCTTCTTATGCTAGAGGTATATATGATTACTATGATGTGGAACGAATAAAAGAATTTGTTGCTTTTAAGGGTGCACATGAAATTGAATCTTTGCTTGAAAAGTTTGAAGATTTTGATGATTCAGTTTATAGACCTGCTATCCTTAAATATTGTTGTGATAATTATAAATACAATTACGATATTGATGCATTTATTGAGAATAACTCCGCTGTCCAAGAAGAGACTAACATTTTGCAGGAGTCTATGGAAGAAGAAAATGATGAAACTGTGAGCTCATTAGATGAAAAAAGATGAGGAGGAGAGCAAAGAAAAAAAGGAGGAAGAGCGGATTGATCACCCGTGCCCACCTTCTAATGAGAGTAACTATTTATCCCATACATTGTTTAATTTCGCTTCGTTCTTACCGAAGGATGAATGCTATGATAATTACTATGATCCCGTTGATTCATTTGAAATATCCCTTTTTGATGATGCTTGCTATGCTTGTGGCCATGATGCCAATATGAATTATGCTTATGGAGATGAACTTGCTATAGTTCTTTATGATAAGAATGAAATTGTTGCTATTGCACCCACACATGATTGTCCTATTATCTTTTTGAATTCTCCGAACTACACTATATCAGAGAGGTTTGCACTTATTAAGGATTACATTGATGGGGTGCCTTTTACCGTTGCACTTGATGATTTTGATGAATATAATATGCATGTGCTTGCTGCTCCTACTTGCAATTATTATGAGAGAGGAACTACATCTCCGCCTCTTTATGTTTCCAACACGATAAAATTGCAAAAAACTGCTTGTGCTATGTATTGGCCTTTACTTGTTGTCCACGAATTGTTCTTCTATGACATGCCGATGCATAGGAAGAGGGTTAGACTTCATCATTGCATGATATATGTTGCTTTGTGCTCACTACTAAATGCGAAATCATTGCTAATTAAAATTGGCTTGGATATACCTTGGGATCCGGGTGGATTCATTACTTGAGCACTTTATGCCTAGCTTAATGGCTTTAAAGAAAGAGCTGCCAAGGAGACAACCCGAAAGTTTTAGAGAGTCATTTATTTCTGTTGAGTGCTTTTCTAAAGTTTAAAACAAAAAATATATAGAGTGGAACTTAAAAAACTTTTTCACAAAAAGGGAAGCGATTGGAAGTTATGCATTGGAGAAGTGAGGGTCGACCTTGAACACTTGTGTTCATGCTGATGGAAACTATGTAGAATTTTTCATGAAGATTCTCACAAAAATAATTATCCCCTTGTACAGTTCCATTGTATTATAAAAATAATGTGCCAAGGTTTGCCTTTAGGATGATTAGATTTCTCGTTGGTATGTGCGGTGCAGAAACAAAAACTTTGGCTGTAGCGCGTGAATTTTCATTTTTTACTGGAATGTCAAATGTTTCTGAAACTTTTTGCACAGTCTTTCTATACAAATTGTATACGTTGTCCCAATTTTTCAGAATTTTTGGAGTAACATAAGTATGGTAGATATTCAGATTGCTATAGACTGCCCTGTTTAAGACAGATTCTGTTTTTGATGCATTGTTTTGCTAGTTTTGATGAAACTATCGATTCTATCGGTGGTATCAGCCATGGAAAAGTTATATTACAGTAGCTACAATGCAAAAACAAAATATGAATTGGTTTGCAACAGTACTTAGAGTAGTGATTTTCTTTATTATACTAACGGATTTTACCGAGTTTTTTTGTTGAGTTTTGTGTGGATGAAGTGATCAAATATTGAGAAGGTCTCGATGTGAGTAGAAGGAGGAGAGGAAAGAGCTCAAGCTTGGGGATGCCCAAGCCACCCCAAGTAAATATTCAAGGAGACTCAAGCGTCTAAGCTTGGGGATGCCCTGGAAGGCATCCCATCTTTCTTCAACAAGTATCGGTATGTTTTCGTCTTCGTTTCGTTCATGTGATATGTGCAAATCATGGAGCGTATTTTGTGTTTATTTCTCACTTTTCTT
Source organism: Triticum aestivum (assembly GCF_018294505.1). Lineage (NCBI taxonomy): Eukaryota > Viridiplantae > Streptophyta > Magnoliopsida > Poales > Poaceae > Triticum > Triticum aestivum. The sequence goes on along the minus strand of NC_057808.1, from coordinate 417,727,126 downwards.
TTATGCACCATGCTGGTATGAGATAGTCCATGGTTGATTTATAGAATGCTGATTGCGCTTAACTTTTATCTCTTGAGTATGGCTTTATAGAAAGCTTCATGTGCTTTACTTATATCATTTGAAGTTTGGATTGCCTGTTTCTCATGTGATTTACTTATATCATTTGAAGTTTGGATTGCATGTTTCTCTTCACATGGAAAACCATTATTTGAAGAATGCTCTTTTGCTTCACTTATATTTGTTAGAGCATGATCTTTTGTAGAAATAATTAAACTCTCATGCTTCACTTATATCTATTTAGAGAGTCAACATGAATTGGTCAATTGCATGGTTAGACATAAAATCCTACATAAAACTTATGGATCACTGAATATGATATGTTTGATTCCTTGCAATAGTTTTGCGATATAGATATGATAATATGTGGGAGGTACCAGTAAACGGTTGTGGTTAGTAAGAATATTGGTGTTAAGATTTGTGATTCCCGAAGCATGCACGTATAGTCTCTCATTATGCTATGAAGTTGGGACATGATTTATTATTGATTGTCTTCCTTATGAGTGGTAGTCGGGGACGAGCGATGGTCTTTTCCTACCAATCTATCCCCCTAGGGTCATGCGTAGTAGTACTTTGCTTCGAGGGTTGATGAACTTTTGCAATAAGTATATGCATTCTTTATGACTAATGTGAGTCCATGGATTATACGCACTCTTACCTTTCCGCAATTTTCCTCTACGGTACTGTGCATTGCCCTTTCTTACATCGAGAGTCGGTGCAAACTTCGTCGGTGCATCCAAACCCTGTGATATGATATGCTCTATCACACATAACCCTTATTATATCTTCCTCAAAACAGCCACCATACCTACCTATTATGGCTTTTCCATGGCCATTCCGAGATATATTGCCATGCAACTTCCACCGCTTCCGTTTGATGACTTAAGCATTCATTGTCATATTGTTTTGCATGATCATATAGCTGACATAGTAGTTGTGGCTCAGCCACCGTTCATCATTTTTCATACATGTTATGCTAGATCCTTGCACATCCTGGTACATTGCCAGAGGAATTCATATAGAGTCATACTTTGTCATAGGTATCGAGTTGTAATTTTTATTTCTTTTGAGTTATAAGTAAATAGAAGTGTGATAATCCTCATTATTCATTTTTAGAGTAGTACCCCAGTGAGGAAAGGATGATGGAGACTATGATTCCCCCACAAGTCGGGATGAGACTCCGGACAATGAGAGAAAAAGAAAGAAAAAGAAAAATAAAGAAAAATAAACAAAGAGAGAAGGGGCATTGTTTGTATCCTTTACCACACTTGTGCTTCAAAGTAGCACCATGTTTTTTCATATGGAGAGTCTCCTATGTTGTCACTTTCATATACTAGTGGGAATGTTTCATTATAGGATTAGATGCACACCCACTTAGTTTTCATATTGAACTTTCATACACTTATAGCTCTTAGTGCATTCGTTGCATGGCAATCCCTACTCCTCACATTGATATCAATTTATGGGCATCTCCATAGCCCGTTGGTTAGCCGCATCGATGTGAGACTATCTTACTTTTTTTCTTCTCTATATTTACCCCTATCATCACACTCTATTCCACACGTAGTGCTATATCCATGGCTTGCATTCATGTATTGCGTGAGGGTTGAAAAAGCTAAAGCGCATGAAAAAGTATGAACCAATTGCTCGGCTTGTCATCGGGGTTGTGCATGATAAATACTTTGTGTTAAGAAGACAGAGCATGACAAGACTATATGATTTTGTAGGGATAACTTTATTTAGCGTTGATATTTTCAAAGACATGATTATTTGTTGGGATGCCCGAGTATTGATGTCTTTATGTCAAATTATAGACTATTGCTCTGAATCACTTATGTCTTAATATTCATGCCATGACTAGACATATGATCAAGTTTATGCTAGGTAGCATTCCACATCAAAAATTATCTTTTTATCATTTACCTACTCGAGGATGAGCAGGAATTAAGCTTGGGGATGCTGATACTTCTCCATCGTATCTATAATTTTTTATTGTTTCATGCCATTATTATACAACTTTCACATATTTTTGGCAACTTTTTATGTGATTTATTGGACTAACCTATTGATGCAGTGCCCGGTGCTAGTTCCTGTTTTTTGCATGCTTTTTGTATCACAAAAAATCCATATCAAATGAAGTCCAAATGCAATAAAATTTTATGGAGAATTATTTTGGAATATGTGTGATTTTTGGGAGTTGGAATCACCGCAAACGGAGGCCCACACAGCCCACAAGACACCACGGCGCGCCAGGGGAGCCTGGCTCATGGTGGTGGGTTGTGCTCACCTCGTACGTCAGTTGGAGCTCTACTGCGGGCGCAAGGAAGCTTATCCGGAAAAAAATCGTGTTAAAATCTCAGCGCAATCGGAGTTATGGATCTCCGAGATTATAAGAAACGGTTTTCGGCCAGATCTGGGGAACGCGAAACAGATGAGAACAGAGAGGGAGATCCAATCTCAGAGGGGCTCCTGCCCCTCCGCCACCATGGAGACCATTGACCAGAGGGGGAACTCTCCTCCAGTCTAGGGGGGAGGCCAAGGAAGAAGAAGAAGGAGGGGGGCTCCCTCACCCTCTCTCCCCTGGTGGCGCCAGCGTGCCGCCGGGCCTAGGATCGTGACGGCGATCTACATCAACAATCTTGCTACCGTCAACACCAACTCTCTCCCCCTCTATGCAGCGGTGTAACACCCCTTCTCCCCGCTATAATATCTACTTAAACATGGTGTAACCTCCATATATTATTTCCCAATGATATTTGGCTATCCTATGATGCTTGATTAGATCCGTTTTGTCCTGTGGGTTAATCGTGATCTTGGTTGGTATGATTGTATATTTTATTTATGGTGCTGTCCTACGGTGCCCTCCATTCTCGCGCAAACGTGAGGGCCCCCAGCTGTAGGGTGTTGCAATATGTTCATGGTTCGCTTATGGTGGGTTGCGAGAGTGACAGAAGCTTAAACCCGAGTTAGTGGGGTATGACATATGGGAGTAAAGAGGACTTGATACTTAATGCTATGGTTGGGTTTCACGACCTTAATGATCTTTAGTAGATGCGGATGCTTGCTAGGGGCCCAATCATAAGTGCATATGATCCAAGTATAGAAAGTATGTTAGCTCATGCCTCTCCCTTATATAAAATTACAAGAATGATTACCGTTACTTGTTATCGATTGCCTAGGGACAATTAACATTCCTGTTGACACTAACCCTTCTTCTAAACACCTAACTTTTATTATCCTGCAAAGTACTTCTTGCTGGCGCGGACAGCGCTTGCCTTCATTGCTCCTTCCTCGCCTCGCTCCAGATCCCCTTTCTTGCTCCTTGCCAACGCTACCTCCAGATCTGCTCCAATCTCGCTCCACATCTGCGACCCATGGTGTCGCGCAAGGTCGGGACTTCCTCGGCGCCGGCTTCGGTGAGGGAGAGCAACGAGTGGGGGAAGACGGAGCTCCGGCTCGCCTCCGACGAGCCGGAGCCTTAGGGGAGCACCTTCTTCCCCTTCTTCTCGAGCAGCGTCGCCATCGGGTTGGTTCCTCCTTTCTCTGATTTCTTTTATGAGGTTCTCGACCACTACGAGCTGCTGGAGCCTGTGGCTGAAGATCAGTGCGAAGCCGCCGCCGCAGCTATGCAAGGTCAAGTGGAGGCCTTGCTGAAGAAGTTCCGCGGCTTCGTCTCCGCTCCTTTGTCCGGCGATGCCGCCGATTCCGCGGCTGGTGGTGAAGGTGAAGACAGCATCACCCACGGAGGGGCACCTTCTCCAGGCGATGGCGGTGTCCAGGGGTGACCTACGGCTATTCTCCCGTTTCGTTCCTGCAACATGTATCAGGCCTCATGGAAGCGTTTAGACTTTTCATTTGGTATTGTGAGGACAATGTGCTTTTAATATTTGCTTCGAGATTTTGCGCTTTCCTTCCTATCTGCTTTGTGTTCTGCGTCGGCAGAGCCCGGCCCCGCGCACACCTCAACCGCCATTGGGCCGACCGGAGACCAGGACGGACCAAGGAGTGAGGGGCTACGTGACCAGTTAGGCTCCTGTGTCGCGATGCTCATGAGTCCCCCTTGACGCGCAAACAGCATATAGGGAGAGTTCGCTAGGATAGATTGATGTTCTACTTCGGCAGAGCCCGGCCCCGCGCATACCTCAACCCCCATTAGGCCGACTGGAGACCAGGACGGACCCAGTTAGTGTCACGACCGGATTTTTGGGATATAAATTCCCAGAAAAACGGCCTGTGTGCTCACCAGCCCCAGGATTACTGTTAGCTGATGAGGCACCAACTTGATACAAGAATATCCAAGCGAGTACAAAAATATGTAGTACAAGACCATTCAGGCCTAGGAGTACAACAATTGGTTTCTAATGGTTGAGGGCGGAAGCGGTTGGGTATATCTACATCTATGGGACTCCATTTCCCACAAGAACAGCTGACCAGGATAATTCCTATCTTCGCGAGGCTGCAAACGTCAACACGTAGGCTCCGAGGTTGTCACCGCATGGCTCGTCTCCGAGCGAGAAATCTGGACAAGACAATAGCCAGGGACAAACCAGTGAGTACGTTTGAATGTACTCGCAAACATTAGGAACACGGGTATAATAATTCAAACATGCTCCGAGTTAAACTAGATAAAACACACATTTGCCACGAAATATATGAAAGGTCATGATGCACACATATGGTTAAAATATACCAAAATAAAATACTGGGTGCCAAGCGAGTGTCTGAATGACTCCTCGAGCGGAAAATGCATAAATAATAATACTGGTGCCAAACGAGTGTCTGAATGACTCCTCGAGCGGAAAATGCAGAAATAAAAATAATGCCGCAGTCGGGCGTCTGAGCGACACCACATAAAGGGCTTATAAAGGATAAATGAATAACACGCATGCCGCAGTCGGGCGTCTGAGCGACACCGCATAAAGGGCTTATAAGAAAAATAATTACAGTGATTATCCAGGAGGTAGGACCATCCCAGGGATACTCAATAATATACATAATATAAATGGTTAGTCCAAAATATAATAAAGATCACAATCCATACGTGTCATAGCCATAAACAAAATTTACTACAGTCGTTTCTCCATCCGAAAACCGATAATCTAGTCAGGTCGTATCTCCATCCGAATACCGTTACAGAGTTCTAGTCAAACCGTTCTCCATCCGAATACCGTTACTGAGACTCAACTCAGACTGTGGTTTTCACTCAAGAACATGACTATCCAACAGGATATATCCTCTGCAGAGGGAGTACCATTTTCCACGAGTAACGGGTTTACTTAGTCCCTCTGGACTAATTCCGTCTACGGTCTTTTGATTGAAAACACGCCCGACCTGCACACACCAGCTTAACTCACCAGTGCCTGGAATCACCCACGACACCTGCCAAGCAAAACTCTAAGTGGGGAGGCTACAACCTCGACGTAGCATGGGATCACAAAATTTATACCGCGCGCAAAACTGGGGGAAGCTATCCCCTTCGGCTACAACCGAAACACCCATGCCCCCGGACCGAATGACAGGCTTTAATCCGTGGCCACGGGACCTTCATCACGGCCTCTCTGTACGGTGTGTGCTTTGGACAGGGGTTGACAACCTACTAAACCATACCCTATCCCTGCAGGGACAAGTGGTGGTACCGACAAAGAAGGAAGCTATTGATCAAGACTTGGTCTACAACCGACTCAGGTGGTCCAGGCACCCACCAAACATATCACCACCAATGAAATAAATCATCATTCCTCGAGCCTCACCAAGCTATGCCGGGCATACTCATCTTGACGAGGGATTAGGGACGAGCTCGTGTCTACCCAAGACCACGACTCTCCCGGCTTCCTACCGGTGTGCAAGAAAACTCACGAGGATGATCCAAATCATTAATGTATCCATTTGCTGGCCACAAACAAACTCCGAAGTGCACTCATGCACGAGACCACATCGATACACACAGCTATCACATACTCCAAGTCAAAAGGTGTTGTGATCACATCCAAACACCACAACAGAATATTATGCCAGAGTTCAGAAATGCTTGCCTTCAAAAGTATGCAAAGGATGCACTTATTGGAAGCTTTCCTTTCCCTCCAAAAATCCTATTTTGCAAAATACACAAATACAAATATTTCAAACACAGTACCAAAACTTGTCTCAAATAGTTTTTAAATAAATCTTAAAATAAACTAGATGAAATTTGAGAGAGGTAGGAAAAAGAATCAACTCATTTGGAGTTTTATTTTAAAAGTTATAGCCAGTCAAAGTTTGGTCAACTCTGCTTTTTAAATAAAACCAGAAAAAAGGAAAACGCTTCAGCAGCAATACGCTTTTGCAGCAGAGAAACGTACGCGGGGTTTTGCGCCTCCACTTAAACAGAGAGAGGGCGGCTGCGCGGGTCACTGACAGTGGGTCCAGAGGGCCCACTAGTCAGGTTTGACTGGTCTCCCTCTCCTTCCTTTCTCCGCGCCCGAACGGTGGCGGGGCTCCGGCGATCGCCGTCGACGAACGGCTGCACCTCATGGGCACCCCAGGGCGGGGATGGAACGGCTAGACCGCGGCGGTCCTTTGGGTGGTTGAAGGGTCGTCGGAGGTGGAGGGAATCGCCGCCGGCGAGCTCCGCGGCGGGTGAAGGCTACGGTGGTGAAGTGCTTTTTGTGCTCCGGTGGTCTCCGATCGAAACTGAGCAGCTGGGCAGCTCCGCAAGGCTACGGGGAGGATCTTGGTGGCGCTGGATTGGCGAATGGGTGGCCGGTTGCGACGAATCGCACCGGAGCTTCGCGGCGGCCGGGCTGGCCGGAGTTGAGGGAGACGGCCACTACAGGTCGATTTACTACGCGGGAAGCTCTACGAGGAGTGTCTGAAGTCGCGTGAGTGCTCGGAGGGGCTCGGGGACCCTTTATATAGGCGCACGGGGCTGGTTCCGCGGCGGCAGAAGATAAGATCGCCGGCGACAGCCGTTGCTGTAGTTGCAGGGCATCGTGGCGGCGACGAACGCGTTCCGACGAGCGGGAGGATAAGCGCGGCCTGTGCTCTGAGGCAGCTGTCGTGCGCTGGTGGCTTGGGCGGCGCCGAACATGGCAGAGGCCACTGCCGACGCCGGCATGCCGCCAAGGGCGCGGCCAGCGGCGCAGCAGGGCGCCAGAGGTGCCGTGGAGCAGGGAGCGGCTAGTGCGCGGCTCAGCGATGCAGAGGGGGCCAGGGTCGGGTCGCGTCGCGTGCGGCAGTGCGGCGTGTCGGCGTAGTGCGCGCGCGTGCAAAACGTGCGCTCTGGGCGCGCCCAGAGCACGCACGGCACCTGTTCAACGCAATGCCAGCGTGCTCTAGAGCTCGAGGGTGGAGCTGGCACTGCACAGGATGAAGGTAGGGGAAGCAAGACACTTAGTGGACAAGGTGGAAAGGTCAGGGGTTCAAGTCCGCAGTGCAAACCAGAAAGCTTGCCAAAAGTGGCTGTGCACACCAGGTGTTCGACAGAATGCCAGATGCACTTAGGCAACTCTTGGAGTGGCCAAAATCTCCAGATCAGTGTCTCTCTAGATGCAGGAGATGATGGCAAGGTTAGTTTGGCAAAGACAGAAAGTTGGTAGTGCACGTTTTGCAAAACACCAGTTTTGGACAGAAAAAAAGGGTTTTGAACATGCATTTCAAAACCTCCAATGAGCCCAATCTCCTGGACTTAAGAGTTTGGTAGGGAGGGCTACAAGTAGGAAAAAAGCTCAGGGTTACTAGAGTAAAGAAAAATAAGGTTGCAGTACAAATCATCATATTGGACCAGAATGCAAAAGAGGTTGATCCACTCAAATTTATCAAAGAACATCACTGGTTTTTTGCTTGAAGATGAATGGTATGTATCCACTGACATCTCCAAACACTTGGAAGAATTTTCAGACGAATATTTAAAAGGGTTGCAGTGCAAAAGTGCCTACTGGACCAGATTGGAAAAGTTGGTGTAGAGCTCAAAATCTCCAATGGCCAAGAGGTATTCTTGCACAAAAGTGATGTGGAACCATCACATGGCCTCCCCAAATTTTGGTGGAATTTTTAGGAGCATTTATCGAATGGTTGTAGTGCAAATGGGCTCCAAAAGCAAAGGAAATCATTTTATAAGAGCAGAGTTTTGAGAAAAATAAATCTTGCAACATTTGAATCCACTGAATTTGAGGCCGGACGCTGAGCTCTGGGCTCCCTGAGGTTGGTACGACCGTGAAGCCGCCCTCAGTTGTTTATCACCAGCGCGGAGCATAGTGCTTCCGCTTGTGCATGGGCATAGCGGCTCCTCGGCAGTGTCGACGGCCAGTGTGGGGCATGGTGCTTCCACTTGTGCGTGGGAGGGGGCCCCTCCGGGAGGAGCCCCCGGGGCGTGTACAACCCGGCCCTGACACGTGGCTTGCACGGCAGTGCGGCGAGGTGTATCTGGGCACTCGTGAGCCAGCGCGGGACTCATGAGGCCCTACCTCAAGGCGGGTTGCGCCTGGTATTGAGCCTTGATTGTTGTGTGTTCCTGCAATGCGGTTAGGTGCAAGCACTCTGCGTCCTCAGGTCCCGGCCCTCGAGCGAGCTCAGCCGCCGCTGGTATGCCAGGTCGCGGTGCCGTGGTCAAGGCCAGGGGGTGAGGGCTGGAGAGCCAGTAAGAGCTCCTGAGTCACGATGCTGAGGAGCCCCCCTTTTAACACACAAGCGAATTGCACAGGATGAATGGACCCGTGGCGGGTGGTGATCAAGCAGGTGATAGTCAGGCAGATTAAGCATGGAAGGCAAATCAGCTTGGGCAAATGCAGGAAGATACATGCCACCGGGTCAGGCCCAAGCGGCTTGGGGATGATGCAGCCCGAGGGGCGCCCCCAACAGGTTAAACTAAAGGCATGAGCTAAAGGGATACATGCCACAGGGACGGACCCACGCGGTCTGGGAATAATGCAGCCCGAGGGGCGCTCCCAGCTAAATAAACTTGGAAAATGTCACCTGGTTCTGTTGACGAAGAAGAGTTGGTGCAGCTGAAGGTGTGCGACGAAGGAATAGCTCCTCATGAGCCGCCGGGGCCCTGAGCCTCGAGAGGCTCTGGGGGTTCAGGTGGTTCCTTGAGGACTGCCTCCATCTCCTCCAGGACGGCGTGGTGCCTGGCCTCCTGAGCCGCCAGGGCGCGCCGCAAGTTGTGCTGGTAGACAAATGACACACTCGGCAGGGCGAAAGGCATGCGAACGTAGCTGTGCGGTGGACCCTCGCAGCGTCCCACGCGCGAAGGCCAGAAGGGCTCCTGAGATGCGGCCCTGTTAAGCCCTGGGACATCGATGCAGACGTGCAGAACAGCATCTTCGCCTGGATGGGGAGTTGCGCCTCGTAAGCGGCTGTCGCCGCGCATGGCCCTTGCGTCTTGCAGTTCCTGAGTAGCCTTGGTGATGAACTCCTGAGGAGTGGGTGCTCCTTGCCCTGTGTTCTCTTGGGGGAAACGTGCCGCGAAGCATGCCTCCAAGTGGTGCCCAAGCGCCTCCCTCATGAGGTTGGCAAGGTTTGAGGCCCTCCAGAAGAGAGCCCCCGAGCCCCGCCCGAGGAGGGCGCCAGGCGCGCCTTCCTATGCGGTGGAGGGAGGCGCCCCTAAAGCGGGCGCTGATCCTGACGAGGTTCCTACCGCGACGCCACCCTCCTGAGATCCTGCACGGCGTAGCTACTTCTTCTTGGGGATGGCCTCCGGAGGGCCCTCACTTCTGTTGTCGGGGTCGTCGATTGCTGCAGCTTGGAAGGCACGCTCGAGAGAGCACACCGCATCTCTCTCTTCACATGGGACCGTGATGATCCCGCCGCTTCCCGGCATCTTGAGGACGTTGTAGCCGTGCTGGGTGACTGCCATGAACTTGGCCAGGGTCAGATACCCAAGGATGGCGTTGTACGGCAGACGGATGTGCGCAACGTCGAAGTCGATGAGCTTAGTGCGGTAGTTCTTGCGCTCCCCAAAGGTGATAGGCAGGTGGACCTGCCCTATCGGTGTGGTGGAGCCGTCGGTCACTCCTGAGAAAGGCTAGGCTCTCGATCGGGTTGGATCAAGCTAAGATGAGATGCCCCTACTTTGGTGGCTAGCTCTACTTATATAGGCCCATGGTCCTCTTCCCAAATATCGAGCAGGAAGGGAGCCAACAACGGCGGGCAAATTTGAAGGGGGACAGCTAGTACAAGCTATCCTGACAAAAGTGGTCTTCGCTTGCGAAAAGCTCTGGTGGTGACGCCGTCTTGGGCTCCACGATGACCTCCGTCTTGCCGTCCTCCTGGTCTTGGTCTCGTTGCACCAATATAGAAACCTTCGCCTGATGCCTCGGTACTCTTCGCCTGCGCTGGCCTTCTTAGCACCAAAGAGGAAATAAGGACGCTGCGCGCGCTGGCGCCCGCCTGGTGTCGTTCGTCATGGCTCACGTCACGAGGGCCTCATGAAGTTTTGCCCCGCCTTGATATCTCTGCTCCTCGTGAGCCTGCCTGGCTAGGCTACTCCAGAGGAGGTCTTGCATCATCCTCCTCGCGAGGCATGGACCCTCGCGGGGGTCTTGGATGCCTTGTTGATGAAGATGGGCCGTGCGGCCTGCTTGCTTAGCCACGCTGTGGGCCGCAGGCAGGCAAGTCTGGGGACCCCCATTCCCAGAACGCCGACAGTAGCCCCCGGGCCCAAGGTGCGCTCGGGCTAGGCTTCGCGGCGAAGCAGAGGGTCAAGTTCGGAGCACCGCGGGCCCCAAAAGCCTGCGGCCTCGGTTGACGCGTGGTGTTTGATTGGACGTGGGCGTCTCCGCTTCTCCACGGTGCCTCGGCAACTGCTTGTCCTGACAAAAGGCTGGCGCGGGGAGTTCTTGCCTTCATTGCTTCTTCATCGCCTCACTCCAGATCCCCTTTCTCGCTCTTCGCCGCCGCTACCTCCATATCTGCTCCAGCCATGCTCTGCGTCTGCCGCCCATGGAGCTGCGCAAGGTCAAGACTTCCTCGGCACCGGCTTGGTACGAGCCCGCTCTTGAGGCGCCCACCATCACAGAGAAGAGCCTCGCCTCCGTGCGTCTACTGACGACGGGGGAGAGCAATGAGTGGGGGAAGACGGAACTCCGGCTTGCTTCCGACGAGCCGGAGCTTGAGGGGAGCACCTTCTTCCCTTTCTTCTCGAGCAGCGTCGCCGTTGGGTTGGTCCCCCCTTTCTCCGATTTCTTTTATGAACTCCTCGACCACTACGGTCTGTAGGCGTTGCATCTCCATCCCAACTCTGTCCTCCTCCTGTCCATCTTCGCCTACTACAGTGAGGCGTACCTAGGCGTGATGCCGTCTGTGGCGCTCCTACACCATTTCTTCTTCCTCCGTGTCAGCGAAACGCACATCTCCGGGTGCGCTAATTTCGTCGCATGCGGCAAGGTCAACTCGATCTCGAGCACCTGGAAGAGGGCCGACAACATTCGATCCAAATGGGTCATGATGGACGCCAAGCACGCCAACACGCGTCTGGCATTGCCAACGGCGGCGCCCCCTTCCAACGGGGGGTGGCCCAAGGCGGAGCTTGTCGATGAGCGGGCATCATCAGTGTTGGGGCAGATGAGGACCGACTTGAAGCCGGGCAACGCGAGGGCGGCCAAGGTAATGGGGGCGATGCTCCTGAGGGAGTTCTTGATGCTGCGGGTTGCCCCACTCCAGGCGCGCGCGCGCCCCCTCTGGGAGCTTGAAGAAGAGGAAAACAAGACCCGCTTGAGGCCGGGGGACCTGCCTGGCGATGAATTGGACGCCGTCCTGTGCCTCATAGTCAGGGACAACCAGGAGTACCCGCCTAGCGCCTTCGTTCCCCGATTCCAACGCAGGGACCGGGAGGAATTCGTCGGCTCCAGGCCAACTTTTGATGCGCGCGGGCTGGTGCCGCCGGCGCTTCCGGGAGCTCCTACGGCACAGAAACCGGTGGAGGTGTTTTCTGGCAAGTCCCGCGGAGAGGGGGAAGAGGAGGTAGACTCGGAGAAGACTCTGGAAGAGGTGGGGGAGACTTCCGCTCTGAGCAAGGCCGAGATTCTCCGCGCCCTTCCTGATGATGCTGAGGGGAGAGGGAGCAACCCCTCGTCCCGACAAGGGGTAGGTCGTCGCTGGTGGCCCGTGGTGCCGCCTCCACCCCGACACCTCCTGGGGCTGGATCCGGTTCTGCCTCCGCACCGCCTGGCACCGCCGGAGCCCGAATGCCTGCTCCTCAGGTCCCGAAGCTGTCAGGCTTCAAGCTCCCCAAGCGGAAGTATGTTGCGGTGGATTAGTAAGTGTCTTAAGCTTCTCCTTGTCCTTGTTTGTACTCGTCATTTCTTGACGCTCGCCCTTGGTCGATCAAGCGGACATCTTCGGCGAAGAAGAAGAAAGAAGACGCAGCGGCCGTGCCTCCCTCCGCAGAGAAAGGAGGCAGCAGCGCCCGAGTCTCCCCAGCCCGGTCGTCCTCGCAAGGCCAAGAGGAGCACTGCCACGTGGAGTTAGCCCCGAGGGTCCCGCTGGCTCGGGCGGTGTCGGCGCCTGGTGCGGCTGAGGAGGTCCCAGCTGCTCCGGAGCCCATGATCCCCCAGGCCCTGGTGATGATGTCGCCTCCTCCCGCTGCTGCACCTCCACTCCCAGGTTCTTGTGTTGTTGTTGCTCTTGAAGGAATATGCCCTAGAGGCAATAATAAAGTATTATTTATTTCCTTATATCATGATAAATGTTTATTATTCATGCTAGAATTGTATTAACCGGAAACATAATACATGTGTGAATACATAGACAAACTGAGTGTCACTAGTATGCCTCTACTTGACTAGCTCGTTAATCAAAGATGGTTATGTTTCCTAGCCATAGACATGAGTTGTCATTTGATTAACGGGATCACCTCATTAGGAGAATGACGTGATTGACTTGACCCATTCCGTTAGCTTAGCACTCGATCGTTTAGTATGTTGCTATTGCTTTCTTCATGACTTATACATGTTCCTATGACTATGAGATTATGCAACTCCCGTTTACCGGAGGAACACTTTGTGTGCTACCAAACGTCACAACGTAACTGGGTGATTATAAAGGTGCTCTACAGGTGTCTCCAAAGGTACTTGTTGGGTTGGCGTATTTCGAGATTAGGATTTGTCACTCCGATTGTCGGAGAGGAATCTCTGGGCCCACTCGGTAATGCACATCACTATAAGCCTTGCAAGCATTGTGACTAATGAGTTAGTTGCGGGATGATGTATTACGGAACGAGTAAAGAGACTTGCCGGTAACGAGATTGAACTAGGTATCGAGATACCGATGATCGAATCTCGGGAAAGTAACATACCGATGACAAAGGGAACAACGTATGTTGTTATGCGGTCTGACCGATAAAGATCTTCGTAGAATATGTAGGAACCAATATGAGCATCCAGGTTCCGCTATTGGTTATTGACCGGAGAGGTGTCTCGGTCATGTCTACATAGTTCTCGAACCCGTAGGGTCCGCACGCTTAACGTTACGATGACAGTTATATTATGAGTTTATATGTTTTGATGTACCGAAGGTTGTTCGGAGGCCCGGATGAGATCGGGGACATGACGAGGAGTCTCGAAATGGCTGAGACGTAAAGATCGATATATTGGACGACTATATTCAGACTTCGGAAAGGTTCCGAGTGATTCGGGTATTTTTCGGAGTACCGGAGAGTTACGGGATTCGTATTGGGCCTTAATGGGCCATACGGGAAAGGAGAGAAAGGCCCCAAAGGGAGGCCGCACCCCTCCCCATGGACTAGTCCGAATTGGACTAGGGAGGGGGGGCGCCCCCTTCCTTCTTTCTCCTTCTCCCTTCCCTTTTCCTACTCCAACAAGGAAAGGAGGAGTCCTACTCTCGGTGGGAGTAGGACTCCCCCCTTGGCGCGCCCTCCTCCTTGGCCGGCCGCCACCCCCTTGCTCCTTTATATACGGGGGCAGGGGGGCACCTCATAGACACAACAATTGATCATTGATCTCTTAGCCGTGTGCGGTGCCCCCCTCCACCATATTACACCTCGATAATATCGTCGCGGAGCTTAGGCGAAGCCCTGCGTCGGTAGAACATCATCATCGCCACCACGCCGTCTTGCTGACGAAACTCTCCCTCAACACTCGGATGGATCGGAGTTCGAGGGACGTCATCGAGCTGAACGTGTGCTGAACTCGGAGGTGCCGTGTGTTCGGTACTTGATCGGTCGGATCGTGAAGACGTACGACTACATCAACCGCGTTGTGTTAACGCTTCCGCTTTCGGTCTACGAGGGTACGTGGACAACACTCTCCCCTCTCGTTGCTATGCATCACCATGATCTTGCGTGTGCGTAGGAATTTTTTTTGAAATTACTACTTTCCCCAACAACTCTGGAGCGTGCTCTTTCGGAGATGACCCAGCTGCAGGCGGATCTCCTGAACGTGGACCCACGTCTTGTGGCCGGGCACCTGGAGCTGGGCTCAGGCTGGCTCCACTCCGACTTGGCTGTTCGCGCGGCACTGGGCCAGGCCGCTGCGGCTTCTGAGGAGGAGAAGCAGAGCGCCGCCAATGCCGCAGCCGATCGCGAGATGGCGCTGAAAGACGCCAAGTCCGCCCGCGACCGCTGCCGTGCACTTGAGGACGAGTTGCAAAGCCTGCACGACCAGCATGCCGAAGAAGCACGCTGCCGCTAAGCGAAGGAGGAGGAGGTGAAGGCCTGGGAGGACGCCGTGAGGAACCGCCATGCCGAGTTGGCGGAGTTGGGGAAGACGCAGGCTGCCGAGCGGAGCCGGTTGGAAGAGCTGGAGCGGAAGGCGAAGGCGAGGGAAGCTGATCTCGACGCCAAGGCGCGTGTCCTGGCATAAGATCGCGTGGCCTTCGCCGACCTCGAGGAGAGGTCTCGCAAGGCGCTGAAGACGCTCTACGAGCACGGCCTGGAGAAGTCGCTGGCCACTGATGAGGACGACCCCACCCGGTTGCTTCCTCTCTTGGTGGAGGCGCTTGAGGAGGTCGTTGATGGCCTCGGTCCCATGGCAGAGGCAGAAGCTCGTGTCCTGTCTTTGGCTGCACTGACTCGCGTCTTCAGCCATCTGCACCTTCGCGACCCCAGCGTGTACCTGGACGAGCTGCTGGAGCTTGTTGCTGAAGATCAATGTGAGGCCGCCGCCACAGCAGTGCAAGGTCAGGTGGTGGCCTTGCTGAAGAAGTTCCACGGCATTGTCTCCGCTCCTCTGTCCGGCGACGCCGCCGATCCTGCGGCGGGTGGTGAAGGTGAGAACATCGTTGCCCACGGGGAAGCGCCTTCCGCAGGCGATGGTGACGTCCAGGGGTGGCCTGCAGGTGTTTCTGCCGTTTCATTCCTGCAACATGTATCAGGCCTCGTGGAGGCGTTTAGACTTTTTGTTTGATGTCGTGAGGACAATGTGTTTGTAATATTTGCTTCGAGATTTTGCGATCTCCTTCCTATTTGCTTTGCGCTCTGCGTCGGCAGAGCCCGGCCCCGCGCATACCTCAACCGCCAATGGGCCGACCGGAGACCAGGACGGACCAAGGAGTGAGGGGCTACGTGACCAGTTAGGCTCCTGAGTCGCGATGCTCAGGAGTCCCCCTTGACGCGCAAACAGCATATAGGGAGAGTTTGTGAGGATAGATTAATGTTCTACGTCGGCAGAGCCCGGCCCCGCGCATACCTCAACCGCCATTGGGCCGACCGGAGACCAGGACAGACCAAGGAGTGAGGGGCTACATGACCAGTTAGGCTCCAAAGTCATGATGCTCAGGAGTCCCCCTTGACGTGCAAACAATTTCCATACCTGCCCTCGCCGAGGCCTCGGGAGGGGCGTGAGGACCAGGTCCAGGGGACCTGGTTGGGTGGAGTGCGCTTGGGTGTGACCCGAGCGCAGCCCCCGTGCCCAGACCCCTCGTGCGGCTCTCCCCAGGGGAGGCGTTGTGGTGAGGCTGGGCGCTGAGCTCTGGGCTCCCTGAGGTTGGTACGACCGTGGGGCCGCCCTCAGTTGTTTATTACCAGTGCGGAGCATAGTGCTTCCGCTTGTGCACGGGCATATCCGCTCCTCGGCAGTGTCGACAGCCAGCGCGGAGCATGGTGCTTCCACTTGGGCGTGGGATGGGGAGCCCCCGGGGCGTGTACAGCCCCGCCCTGACACGTGGCTTGCACGGCAGGGCTGCGAGGTGTATCTGGGCACTCGTGAGCCAGCGCGGGACTCACGAGGCCCTACCTTAAGGCGGGTTGCGCCTGGTCTTGAGTCTTGGTGACTGTATGTTCCTGCAAGGCGGTTAGATGCAAGCACTCTACGTCCTCCGGTCCCGGCCCTCGAGCGAGCTCAGCCGCCGCTGGTATGCCAGGTCGCGATGTCGTGGTCAAGGCCAGGGGTGAGGGCTGGAGAGCCAGTAAGAGCTCCTGAGTCACGATGCTCAGGAGCCCCCCTTTTAACGTGCAAGCGAATTGCATAGGATGAACAGACCCATGGCGGGCGGCGATCGAGCAGGCGATAGCCGCGAGCAGGCCAAGCATGGAGAGCAGATCTGCTTAGGTAAATGCAGGAAGATACATACCACCGGGTCTGGCCCAAGCGGCTTGGGGATGATGCAGCCCGAGGGGCGCCCCAGCAAGGTAAGCTAAAGACATAAGCAAAAGGGATACATGCCGCAGGGACGGATCCATATGGCCTGGGAATAATGCAGCCCGAGGGGCGCTCCCAGCTAAACGAGCTTGGAAGATGTCACCTGGTTCTGTAGACGATGTAGAGTTGGTCCAGCGGTAGGCGTGCGTCGAAGAAATGACTCCTCATGAGCCACCGGGACCCTGAGCCTCGGGAGGCTCTGGGGGCTCGGGAGGTTCCTTGAAGACCGTTTCCATCTCCTCCAGGACGGCGTGGTACCTGGCCTCCTGAGCCGCCAGGACACGCCACAGGTCGCGTTAATAGGCTGACGCCACGCTCGGCAAGCCGAAGGGCATGCGAACGTAGTTGTGTGGTGGGCCCTCGCAGCGGCCCACACGCGATGGCCAGAAGCGCTCCTGAGATGCGGCCCTGTTGAGCCCTGGGACGTCGATGCAGACACGCAGCCCAGCATCCTCACCAGGATGGGGAGCTCCACCTCGTGAACGGCGGTCGCCGCGCATGGTTCTTGCGTCTTGCAGTTCCTGGGTGGTCTTGGTGACGAACTCCTGAGTGGTGGGAACTCCCTGCCCTGTGCTCTCCTAGGGAACATGTGCCGCGAAGCACGCTTCCAAGTGGTGCCCAAGCGCCTCCCTCATGAGATTGGCAAGGTCAGAGGCCCTCTAGAAGAGAGCCCCCGAGCCCTGCCCGAGGAAGGTGCCGGGCGCGCTTTCCTATGCAACAGTGGGAGGCGCCCCTGGGACGGGCGCCGATCCTGATGAGGCCCCTGCCGCGACGCCATCCTCCTGAGGTCCTGCGTGGCACGGCTGCTTCTTCTTGGGGATGGCCTCCAGAGGGCCTTCACTTCTGCTGTCGGGGTCGTCGATTGCTGCGGCTTGAAAGGCGCGCTCGAGGGAGCACACCACATCCCTCTCTTCACACGGGACCGTGATGATTCCTCCGCTTCCCGGCATCTTGAGAACGTTGTAGCTTCGATGAGTGACTGACATGAACTCGGCCAGGGCTGGATACCCGAGGATGGCATTGTACGGCAGGCGGATGTGCGCGACGGCGAAGTCGATGAGCTCGGTGCGGTAGTTCTTGTGCTCCCCGAAGGTGACAGGCAGGCGGACCTGCCCTATCGGTGTGGTGGAACCATCGGTCACACCTAAGAAAGGCTTGGTGGGCTGGAGCTATTCATATGGCACTTGGAGGTTGTCAAACGTGTCGACGGACAAGACGTTGAGCCCTGCGCCGCCGTCGATGAGGGTCTTGGTGACCTGCACATTGCTGATGACTGGGGAACACAGCATAGGGAGGGCGCCAGCGGTGGCTGCGCACTTGAGCTGATCCGCCGAGTTGAAAGTGATGGCCCATTGGGACCACCTGAGTGGGCGCATGGCCTCGAGCTTGGGGAGCACCGTGTTCACCTCACGAGCAAACTGTTTGAAGTTGCGCTGGGAGGCGGGGGCCTGGGCGCTGCCCAAGATGCAGGCGATTGCACGTGGCTCCTGGAAGCCCCCAGCCCCCTAGTCCTGGTGGTGGTCGTCGTTCCTTCTTGGTGGCGGCAACGGGGGAAGACCGGTGTTGCCCTAGGGGTGATCCTCACGAGGCGGGTCCCTCCAGGCGCCCTCGCGAGGTTGGTCCTGCCAGCGGTCCTCACGAGGCCGGTGGCGCCACTCCTGGCGCGGGCCACGGTCGTCCCAGCGTCCGCCTCCTCGTCCTCCTCCACGGCCGTAGCCCCGGTCGTTGCACTCGGTGCGTCGACTGAAGCGTCCTTCCCGTATGGCTCTGAGCTCTTGACAGTCGCTGGTGTTGTGGGTGTTGAGGTTGTGGAAGGCGCAGAACGGTCGGCCATTCTTGGATGAAACTGGCTGATCTCTGCCCCGCTTGGTGTCGGGCTCTGCTGCGAGCACCACCGCCTCCTTGCGCTTCACGTCCTTGGCCTTGGCCTTCTTCTCCTCCGCTCCTGCAGCTGGCAGCTCAAGGAGAGAAAGGCGCCCCTGCACAGCTCTTGCACACTTGGTCGCCAGGTTGAATAGCTCCTGAGATGTGCAGAGCTCCTCGTGGATAGCGAGCTCTTCCTTCATCTTGATGTCGCGGACGCCGTCGGAAAACACGGAGATGATGGCCTCGTTCGTGACCTTGGGGATCTTGAGGCGGGTGTTGTTGAAGCGCTGGATGTACTTCTGGACGGTCTCTCCTGGTTGCTGCTTGATGCGGCGTAGATCACCCGTGGCCGGTGGGCGGTCGCGAGTGCCCTGGAAGTTGGCAACGAAGCGGTCGCGCATCTCATCCCAGGAGGAGATCGAGTCGTGCTGCAGGTTCAGGAGCCAGGAGCACGCTCCATCCTTGAGAGCCATGGGAAACCAGTTCGCCATGACCTTTTCATCGCCGTTGGCCGCTTCGATGCTCAGCTCATAGAGCTGCAGGAACTCCGTGGGGTCGGCGGTGCCGTCGTAGCGAGGAGGTAGATCCGGCATGAACTTGCCTGGCCAGGCGATGCTACGCAGCTTGGGGGTGAAGGCGCGGCAGCCGGCCGTGGTTGCCGGAGCCCGCTTCGGAGGGGGAGCTTGGCCTTGACGAGGTTCGCACTGCGCCGCTGCGGGCGGTGCGCGGTCTTGACGAGGTGGCGGGGGGAGCGCAGGTGCAGCTTCTCGCGGCCGCGGGATTTCTTGGCAGCTCCTCTATTCGCATGCGGGCGCCGGGCGCGGTGGATCACGCTGCTGAGCCGCGCGCCTAGGTGCCAAGGCGCCGTCTTGGGGCAGAGGTGGTGGAGGCACGCCATGAGCCTCGTCGCCCATGGCTGGTTGAGGGGGAGGCAGAGAGAGGGACGGCGCCGGAGAGCCCCTGCGGCATGGACGAGCTCGGCGACGCGGTCGAGCCACTCCTCATAGAGGTTGTCGACGGGGCAGTAGCGCAGGAGTTCGTTCGCCGCAAGGAGCGCGGCCCGTGCCTCCATGGGAGCGCGGCGCGCGTGGGACGAAGAACCGGCAGGGGTCAGTGATGGAGTAGCAGTGCGGCCATCCTGCCGCACCGAAGGATGCAGCGAGGACGCCTGCTGCTCGTTCCCCGCCTGGCAGGTGGCAGCGTTGGCGGCGGGAGACGGAGAACGACGAGGTGGCCCGCCAACGGAAGCCGTCTGAGCGACGCGGGCGGTGAGGGCAGCCCGACGCTCAGCTCGAGCACGGCGAGCGTCCACCATGGAGACGACGGAGCGACGGAGCGTCGAACTGATGGAAGGGAAGCTACAGCGCACCCCTACCTGGCGCGCCAAATGTCGGATGTGGGGTTCCGGCAAACCCTTTAGGTTCAAACACTAGGGTGCGCGCGAAGTCTTTCCCTCCTTCCGATCTACGCCCTAGCTCGCTAAGATCTCGCGGACGAACTCGCAACACAGAAAGACACGAGGTTTATAGTGGTTCGGGCCACCGTTGTGGTGTAATACCCTACTCCAGTGTGGTGGTGGTTGATTGCCTCTAGGGCTGATGATGAACAGTACAAGGGAAGAACAACCTCCTGAGGTTGAGGTGTTCTTGTCGCTAGGCTAGGCTCTCGATGGGGTTGGATCAAGCTAAGATGAGATGCCCCTACTTTGGTGGCTAGCTCTACTTATATAGGCCCCTGGTCCTCTTCCCAAATATCGAGCGGGAAGGGAGCCAACAACGGTGGGCAAATTTGAAGGGGGGCAGCTAGTACAAGCTATCCTGACAAAAGTGGTCTTCGCCTGCGAAAATGTCTTGTGGTGATGCCGTCTTGGGCTCCACGATGACCTCTGTCTTGCCGTCCTCCTGGTCTTGGTCTCGTTGCACCAATATAGCAACATTTGCCTAATGCCTCGGTACTCTTCGCCTGCACTGGCCTCCTGAGCACCAAAGAGGAAATAAGGACGCTGCGCGCGCTGGCGCCCGCCTGGCGCCCGGCTGGTGTCGTTCGTCATGGCTCACGTCACGAGGGCCTCGTGAGGTTTTGCCCCGCCTTGATATCCACGCTCCTTGTGAGCCTGTCTGGCTAGGCTACTCCAGAGGAGGTCTTGCGTCGTCCGCCTCGCGAGGCTTGGACCCTCGCGAGGGTCTTGGATGCCTTGTTCATGAAGATGGGCCGTACGGCCTGCTTGCTTAGCCATGCCGTGGGCCGCAGGCAGGCAAGTCTGGGGACCCCCGTTCCCAGAACGCCGACAGCACACGGCTCCTGGAAGCCCACAGCCCCCTCGTCTTGATGGTGGTCATCGTTCCTTCTTGGTGGTGGCAGCGGGGGAAGACCAGCGTTGCCCTGGGGACGGTCCTCACGAGGCTGGTCTCTCCAGGCGCCCTCACGAGGATGATCCTGCCAGCAATCCTCGCGAGGACGGTCGCGCCACTCCTGGCGTGGGCCACGGTCGTCCCAGCGTCCGCCACCACGTCCTCCTCCACGGCCGTAGCCCCGGTCACTGCGCTCGGGGCGTCGACCGAAACGTCCTTCGCGGATGGCTCTGAGTTCTTGACAGTCGCTCGTGTTGTGGGTGTTCAGGTTCTGGAAGGTGCAGAATGGCCGGCTATCCTTGGATGACACTGGCTGATCTCTGCCCCGCTTGGTGTCGGGCTCCGCTGCGAGCACAGCCGCTTCCTTGCGCTTCACGTCCTTGGCCATGGCCTTCTTCTCCTCTGCACCCGCAGCTGGCAGCTCGAGGAGGGAGAGGCGTCCCTCCTCAGCTCTTGCTCACTTGGTCGCCAGGTTGAACAGCTCCTGAGATGTGCACAGCTCCTCATGGATAGCGAGCTCTTCCTTCATCTTGACGTCACGAGCGTCGTCTGAGAACGCGGAGATGATGGCTTCATGCGTGACCTTGGGGATCTTGAGGCGAGTGTTGTTGAAGCACTGGATGTACTTCTGGAGGGTCTCTCTCGGCTGGTGCTTGATGCGGCGCAGGTCGCGCGCGGCCGGTGGGCGGTCGCGGGTGCCCTGGAAGTTGGCGACGAAGCGGTCGCGCATCTCATCCCAGGAGGAGATCGAGCCGTGCTGCAGGTTCAGGAGCCAGGAGCGGGCACGATCCTTGAGAGCCATGGGAAACCAGTTCGCCATGACCTTCTCGTCGCCGTTGGCCGCTTCGATGCTCAGCTCGTAGAGCTGCCGGAACTCCGCGGGATCGACGGTGCCGTCGTAGCGAGGGGGCAGATCCGGCTTGAATTTGCCCGGCCATGCGACGCTACGCAGCTCGGGGGTGAAGGCGCGGCAGTCGGCCGTGGTTGCCGGGGCCTGCCTCGGAGGTGGAGCTTGGTCTTGACGAGGTCCACACGCTGCCACCGCAGGCAGTGCGCGGTCTTGACGCGGCGGCACGGGGAGCGCAGGTGCAGCTTCTCGTGGCCGAGGGATTTCTTGGCAGCTTCTCCCTTCGCGTGCAGGCACCGAGCGTGGTGGATCACGCCGTGGGGCCGCGTGCCTTGGTGCCAAGGCGCAGTCTTGGGGCAGAGGTGGTGGAGGCGCGCCATGAGCCACGTCGCCTGTGGCTGGCGAAGGGTGAGGCAGAGAGAGGGACGGCGCTGGGGAGACCCCTGCGGCGCGGCCGAGCTCGGCGACGCGTTCGAGCCAATCCTCGTAGAGGTCGTCGACTGGTCGGTAGCGCAGGAGCTCGTTTGCCGCAAGGAGCGCGGCCCGCGCCTCCAGAGGAGCGCGGCGTGCATGGGACGAAGAACCGGCCGGGGTTAGCGATGGTGTGGCGGTGCGGCCGTCCTGCCGCACCGATGGATGCAGCGAAGACGCCTGCTGCTTGTTACCCGCCGGGCCGGTGGCAGCATTGGCGGCGGGAGATGGAGAACGACGAGGTGGCCCGCCGACGGGAGCCGTTTGAGTAACGCGGGCGGTGAGGGCAGCCCGGCGCTCAGCTCGAGCACGGCGAGCGTCCGCCATGGAAACGACGAATGACGGAGCGACGGATCGGCTGAAGGGAAGCTACGGCACCCCTACCTGGCGCGCCAAATGTTGGATGTGGGGTTCCGGCAAAACCCTTAAGGTTCGAACTATGGGGTGCGCGCGAATTCTTTTCCTCCTACCGATCCACGCCCTAGCTCACTATGATCTCGAGGACGAACTCGACGAACTCGCAACACAGAAAGACACAAGATTTATACTAGTTCAGGCCACAGTTGTGGTGTAATACCCTCCTCCAGTGTGGTGGTGGTGGATTGCCTCTTGGGCTGATGATGAACAGTACAAGGGGAAGAACAGCCTCCTGAGGTTGAGGTGTTCTTGTGCTCAGTGGACTAGTAGGTGAGAGCTTGGTGAACTACTCGATGCCCCTACTGTGGTGGCTAGCTCTACTTATATAGGCCTTGGTCCTCTCCCCAAATATTAAGCGGGAAGGGAGCCAACAACGGCGGGCGAATTTGAAGGGGAACAACTAGTACAAGCTATCCTGACAAAAGTGATCTTCGCCTGCTAAAGGCTCCGATGATGATGCCATCTTGGGCTCCACGATGACCTCCGTCTTGACGTCCTTCTGGTCATGGTCTCGTTGCACCGATATGGCAACCTTTGCCTGATGCCTCGGTACTCCTCGCATGCGCTTGCCTCCTTAGCACCAAAGAGGAAACAAGGACGTTGCACGTGCTGGCGCCCGCCTGGTCTTGATCGTCATGGCTCACGTCACGAGAGTCTCGTGAGGTTTGCCCCGCCTTGATATCTCCACTCCTCGTGAGCTTGCCTGGGGTGGCCGCTTCTGAGGAGGTCTTGTGTCTTCCGCCTCGCGAGGCTTGGTCCCTCGCGAGGGTCTTGGATGCTTTGCTGATGAAGATGGGCCGTACAGGCCTGCCAACTTAGCCACGGCGTGGGCCGCAGGCAGGCAAGTCTGGGGACCCCCGTTCCCAGAACACCGACAGCTATCATAGCTGCAGGGTCCACGCCGCGAGCCTTGAGGAAGGTGACCTTATCCTTAGGCGTGTTCAGTCCGCAAAGGGTTCAAACAAGTTGACACCAAAGTGGGAAGGCCCTTACCGGGCAGCACGTGTCACCAGACCTGGGGAAGTCCGTCTGGAGACCGAAGATGGCATCCTGATGCAAAAAGCATGGAACATTCAGCATCTTCGTAAGTTCTACCCGTAAGGCACGGTTGTCGGGCCTTGCCACGGCAACCTATTTTGTACAAGCATAGTCTCCTGGACTTGTAACCCTTTGTATAAAGCCAGGCGTAGACCCTGTGCAAAGATAATAAAACGAAGCGCTGGCACGAAACCTACTGAAAGCACAGGTGCTCCCTGGGTGATTTTGGTAAATGTCAACATAGCTCTTGTTGGACTAATGCTTTCACCTAGTATATTTCAGATGAGTTCAACAGTGAAGTTGCATGGACAAGAGGATATGGAACCCCTTCAAGAAGCTGAGGACAGAAGATTGGCAAAAGCTGAAAAGCTCAAGACTCTCCATTTTCATTTTAGTGATCCAAGATCACATTGAGTCCATAGGAAAAGCTAATACTATTAAAAGGGGATGAGGTGTTGCTTAATGGCTTGCTTGCTCAAAGTGCTTAGTGATATGCTCCAAAGCCCTCAACCACTTTCTCTTATCCACATATCTCCCAAACCTAAAGTCAAACTCAGCCCCACCGATTTGATCTATCCGGCGCCACCGAGTTCACTTGACATAGCCACTGTGAGAAACCCTATCAGTTCGGCCTCACCGATGGCATCTCGGCATCACTGAGATGGGCTTGCAAACTCTCTGTTGCCTATTGCAATTATTTTTGTCCCACCAAGATACGCAATCGGTCCCACCGAGTTTGCTTGACCAACTCTCTTTTTTGTTATTACCAAAATCGGTCCCACCAAATTTGTGTAATCGGTCAAACTGAGTTGAGGTTTTACCCTAACCCTAGCACATCGGTCCCACCGAGTTGGTCATATTGGTCCCATCGAAAACCCTAACGTTCACATTTTGAACTAAATCGGTCTGACCAAGTTTCATGATTCGGTCGCACCGAGTTTGGTTAATTGTGTGTAATGGTTAGATTTTGTGTGGAGGCTATATATACCCCTCCACCCACCCTTCATTCGTGGAGAGAGCCATCAGAACGTGCCTACACTTCTACCATTCATTTTCTGAGAGAGAACCACCTACTCATGTGCTGAGACCAAGATATTCCAATCCAACCATAAGAATCTTGATCTCTAGTCTTCCCGAAGTTGCTTTCCACTCAAATCATCTTTCCACCAAATCCAAATCTGTGTGAGAGAGTTGAGTGTTGGGGAGACTAGCACTTGGAGCACAAGAGCAAGGAGTTCATCATCAACACACCATCTATTACCATTTGGAGAGTGGTGTCTCCTAGATTGGCTGGGTGTCACTTGGGAGCCTCCATCAAGATTGTGGAGTTGAACCAAGAAGTTTGTACGGGCAAGGAGATCGCCTACTTCGTGAAGATCTACCCTAGTGAGGCAAGTCCTTCGTGGGCGATGGCCATGGTGGGATAGACAAGGTTTCTTCTTCATGGACCCTTCGTGGCTGGAGCCCTCTGTGGACTCGCGCAGCCATTACCCTTCGTGGCTTGAAGTCTCCATCAACGTGGATGTACGATAGCACCACCTATCGGAACCGCGCCAAAAATCTCCGTGTCTCCAATTGCATTTGCATAGTCCAATCCCATCCCTTTACTTTCTTGCAATCTGCCATATACTCTTGCCATGCTTGCTTGAATTGTACTGTGAATGTTTAAACTTCTGCTAGAACTCCAGCTTAATTTGAAGAACTTAAAAACTGCTACTTTTCTTTGTTGAGGGTCTAATCACCCCCCTTTTAGACACCTCTTCTCGATCCTTTCAATTGGTATCAGAGCATGGTCTCCATTGCTTTGGTTTAATCACCATTAGAGGATGATGGATGAGTCTACGTTGGGGAGTCTTAGACATAGAGTGCCTATACTTGATGGAGATTTCTTTCATGAGTGGAAAAATGAGATGCTTGAGATTTTCAATGAATATCATATGAACAAGTCCATTACTAGCCCTTGTGCACCCCATGTTGATCCTTTGCATCCTACCCTTGATGAGTCTAGTAACATGATTCACAACCTTAGAACCGTCAATCTTATTACTAGAGGCTTACCTAGAAATTTGTTAGGTTGCTTGCCTACTCTTGATTGTGCCTACACTATATGGAGATTTCTTGAGGAACGATTTCCAAACTATTCCTTGCAAAACTTAGATGATATTCTTCACAACTCAATTTCCTTAAGTAAGATGAATTTCGATGATCCTAAGTTTGGTGATTGTCTATTTGAGCTTACTAACCTCATGCGTGCCAAAGGAGATGTTGGAATCATTAGCAATATCATCTCCGAAGCCATTAGAATTCATAAAGATGAACATTGTGATGAACATTTATCTAATGAATCACTCTCTCTAGGAATTGATCCATCATAAGACGATGTTGAACATGGATACTATGATGAGGATGATGATAGTGACTTTGATCTCGATGAGTCTATGAGACACTTTGGTCTTATGGCTAATCTTCGCGGCTACATGGCTGGAGGAAAGGAATGGGTCCTAGATAGGAGATGTACCGATCACATGACCGGAGACAAGGATATGTTTCATGAGCTTGCTGGAAACAACGGCCCTCGAAAGTATGTTACTTTTGGTGATAACTCAAAGGGTAAGGTGGTTGGCCTTGGTAAGGTGGCCATCTCACATGATAGCTCCATACAAAATGTTATGCTCGTTGAATCTCTTAGCTATAATCTACTTTCCGTATCTTGACTTGCTGAATTTGGTTTTAATGTTTTATTTACTGAAGTAGATTGCCAAGTGTTTCGTAGATATAATCATAAAATGGTCTTTACTGGTATACGTAGAGCTGATCAATATATTGTTGATTTCACTAAAAAGGCTCAACCTAGAACTTGCTTAATTGCTAAATCCTCTAAAGGCTGGTTGTGGCATAGAAGATTAGGTCATGTGGGCATGCGATATCTTGATAAGCTTATTAAAGGTGATCATATCCTTGGAGTGAAAGATGTTATATTTGACAAGGATAGATTGTGCAGTGCTTGTCAAGCAGGAAAGCAGGTTGGAGGAAGCCACCCCGTGAAGAACATCATGACCACAAGAAGACCACTCAAGCTACTTCATATGGATCTCTTTGGTCCCAATGCCTACAAAAGTCTCGGTGGAAACTCATTTGGTTTAGTTATAGTTGATGGTTTTTCAAGATTTACGTGGCTGTTCTTTCGTGATGATAAATCGTAGGTCCAAAAGATCTTGAAGAACTTCGCTAGGAAGGCCCAAAATCAATTTGAAGTGAAGATCAAGAAGGTTCGCAGCGACAACGGAACGGAGTTCAAGAACGCAAATGTGGATACCTTTCTTGACGAAGAGGGGATTTCACACGAGTTCTCGGCTACGTACACGCCTCAACAAATGGAGATGTTGAGAGGAAGAACCGGACTCTTATTGAGATGGCGAGAACGATGCTTGATGAGTATAAGATGACAAAACACTTTTGGGCAGAAGCAGTTAAGACAGCTTGTCATGCGACAAATCGCTTGTATCTTCACAAACCTCTCGGCAAGACGGCATATGAGCTTATCACCGGTAACAAACCCCAAGTTGGATACTTTCGAGTATTTGGCTCAAAGTGCTATATTCTTGATAAGCATCATCGTTCTAATTTGCTCCTAAATCTCATGAGGGTTTCCTACTTGGTTATGGCTCAAACTCTCACACTTACTGTGTCTACAACAGTTTCACCCGAAAGGTTGAAGAGACAGAAGATGTGAAGTTTGATGAATCTAATGGCTCGCAAGTAGAGCAATTGCCAATTATTGTAGGAGACAAAGACCCTTCGGAAGCAACCCAAGACTTGTCTATTGGCAAGATCTGTCCAACGGAGGTGAAGGAGAGTACCTCGTCCATCCAAGTGGAAGCTTGTACCTCACGATAAGGTGAACCAAGAGTTGACACGGAGGCATCCACAAGTGGGACACGTCAAGAAGAAGAAAACGAGGAAGTACACCAAGATGAACCTCATCAACCTCCTTCTCCACCTTGACAAGAGAACGACAACGTCAACAAAGAAGAAGGCCAAGAGGAAGAACAAGATGATGAAGAAGATGTTCCACCCTGACCCAAGAAAAAGCTCTCATGAGTTCGAGCAAGAGTTTCACGAGACCATCCCGTCAAACAAATCTTCAATGATATCCAAACTGGGAGAATTACTCTCTCTAAAACTCGTTTGGCTAATTTCTGTGAACATTATTCATTCATCTCTAGCATTGAACCTATGAAGGTTGAAGAAGCATTGGAAGATCCGGATTGGATAAATGCCATGCACGAAGAGCTACACAACTTTGAGAGGAACCAAGTGTGGACATTGGTCGAGAAGCCCGACAACAACCACAACATCATCGGTACCAAATGGGTGTTTTGCAACAAGCAAGAGGAAGATGGACAAGTCGTTCGCAACAAAGCACGTCTTGTCGCCCAAGGTTATACTCAATTCGAAGGTATGGACTATGGTGAGACATATGCCCCCATTGCTAGACTTGAGTCCATCAGCATCTTACTTGCCTATGCTAATCACCATGATATTACCTTGTACCAAATAGACATTAAACGTGCTTTTCTAAATGGTGAAATTGAGGAGCAAGTTTATGTTAAACAACCTCCTGGCTTTGTCAATCCTAAGAAACCCGACCATGTTTTCAAACTTCACAAAGCTCTTTATGGTCTTAAACAAGCTCCTAGAGTGTGGTATAAATGCTTGACCAAGTTCCTTATTGAAAAAGGCTTTGAGATTGGAAAGATAGATTCTACTCTTTTTACTAAAAGGGTTAATGGTGAATTATTTGTGTGCCAAATTTATGTTGGTTATATCATATTTGGTTCGACTAACCCTCATTTTAGTGAAAAGTTTGGAAAGCTAATGTCGGAGAAGTTTGAGATGTCTATGATAAGTGAACTCAAGTTCTTTCTTGGTTTGCAAATCAAGCAAACTAAGGAAGGTACCTTTGTCTCTCAAATAAAGTACACCAAGGACTTATTCAAGAAGTTCAACATGCAAAGGTATGAACACACCCATGCCTACTAGTGGACATCTTGACTTGACTAAGGATGGCGAACCGGTTCACCAAAAAGTTTACCGTTCTGTGATTGGTTCATTATTATATCTATGTGCCTCCCGTCCCGATATTATGCTAAGTGTGTGCATGTGTGCACGATATCAAGCGGCCCCCAAAGAATGGCATCTTAAGGCTGTGAAAAGGATAGTGAGATACTTAATTCATACACCAAATTTTGGCATTTGGTATCCTAAGAGGTCCTCTTTTGATCTTGTTGGCTACTCCGATTCGGACTACGCCGGTGACAAGGTTGATAGAAAGTCCACTTCAGGTACTTGTCAATTTCTTGGTAGATCTCTTGTGTCTTGGTCCTCCAAGAAACAAAACTCGATATCCTTATCCACCGCCGAAGCGGAATACATTGCCGCCGTTTCATGTTGTGCTCAATTACTTTGGATGACCCAAACTCTTAAAGATTATGGAATCAATGTGAAACATGTTCCTTTGCTTTGTGATAATGAAAGTGATATTAAGATTGCTCACAGTCCCGTGCAACATTCTCGAACTAAGCACATTGAACTTCGTCATCATTTCATTCGAGATCATGTTGCTAAAGGAGACATTGATCTTAAGCATGTTCGTATCGATAAGCAATTGGCGGATATATTCACCTAACCGCTTGACGAGAAAGTATTTTGTCATTTGAGAGGTGAATTGAACATAATTGATGCTTCATACTTGGAGTAGAAACTCCATTTGGATACATGCAAGGCATGAGCCTTTGACTAATCCTTGATATTTCTCTTATGATGATGATCATATGTCTTGGATATATATATATATATACTTGTACCCTTGCATGTTATCTAACCCTTGTAGGTACTTGAATGAATCTAAATCCATGAGATTGCATCTCACTCATATCTTGAGCAATCTCTACATCACCAAGACTCTACAATATGGTGGTTGGAGACAAGGAAGCATGAAACTTTCAACATATCCTTTGACAATTTCTCTATATCAAATTTCATTTGATATCAAATTTCACGATTGTCATTTTGGATACACAAGTGCTTTTCATTGCAAGACTAACCCATGTAGGTAGATGAACTCAAACTACAAGCGGTGCTCCTAACTCTTGATGTTCTACATCAACCTTGAGCATCCCTCACAAGTTCAACTACAAGATCAAGTTCAACACCACCACCCAAGGTATGTTATTCCATCTTAGAGAAGCTTCACCCCAAGTCATGGGTCAAAGTAGCTCAACAAGATGTGAATACATCAATATGCTTAAACGAAAAATGGTAACCCCATTTTGAGCTTAAATGATGTGTATGACCTATGATCAAGTGTTCTCACTTGACTCCTAAGTCAATATACTCTAACATAGGTGACTTTGTCGCCGACCAACTCTAGATGAAGTTCTCTTGTGTTTCTCTATTTTCTTGCATTTGTCTCATGCATGTGAGTTTCCCTTTTATCAAAAAAAACTTCATCTAGATTTCTTTTCTTTTCTTTCCTGTTCTGCATTCCCTGCATCCAATTCATTGCAAATCCTTCAGTTAATTCCTTGCAAATCTTTGTGAGATCTTATTTGCCTAAGTGAGCCGAGATGACAATTGTTTTCTCTCTGTGTTGAAATCGGCCTCACCGATTTGTTCTTCTCGGTCAAACCGAAACAACTCGGTACCACCGGAGCAAACAACTCGGAGAAACCGAATTCAACACTGAAGAAAACACTTTGCCATTTGCATCCTGCATATTTGTTCCAGCTCCACTCAATGATTCGTGTCCTCTACCTTCATCACATCCTATATGCTGCTTTGTTGTGTTACTCAAGGACCAAACCTATTCGGCTCACATTCCAGAAGACCCTTCTTGGAAATTGATGTCAAAGGGGGAGAGAGGGATCACATCAAAGCTTAATCACATCAAAGGGAGAGAGATCCCAGATGCTTGGTATTCAAGAGGAGAGAAGTCACATGTCTTTAGGAGGGGAAAGACATGTTATCTTGTGTTATGATTTATTTTTCTCTGATTTTCTTTTCCCTATCTTCTCCCATTATCCCATTTAAGATTCAGGGGGAGAAAGACTTCTAAGGGAAGGAAATCTTTGAATTCATTGCATATTTCTTACCTTTTGGGGACATGTCTATATCCAATAGAGTACCTAGTACTCACTCTCTACATGTCATCCCAATCTTGGTACTCTTGTGGCTTGCAGTTCTTGCACTGTTTAGTAGATGTATCTGTGTTATCTAACCTTGTTTACTCAGGTTCATCTCTTACAAAGCCAGCTCAAGACAACAAGGTAAGTATATGCATCACACTCATGTGCATGAAGATCTCTTGCTGATGCACATATTGTTTGCAAGAAGGACTCATGAACATGAAGGTACATTTCCTATATTCACATCATTTGCTCTGATGCATATAGCCAAGATACATGTAACTCATTGCTTGCTCTGTCATGCCTATGCATCCACATGCTCTTACATTCTATATTTACATGATTGCATACATCTAGGGGGAGCCTATGCAAGTTACATGTCCTTCCAAAGCTTTACTTATTATTCTTCATATCTTTATCTAAAGCTCTGATGTATGTTGTCATCAATTACCAAAAAGGGGGAGATTGAAAGTACAGGTGCTCCCTGGGTGATTTTGGTAATTAATGTCAACATATCTCTTGTTGGACTAATGCTTTCACCTAGTATATATATTTCAGATGAGTTCAACATTGGAGTGGTGTGGACAAGAGGATGTGGAACCCCTTCAAGATGCTAAGGACAGAAGATTGGCAAAAGCTCAAAAACTCAAGAATCTACATTTCCATTTTAGTGATCCAAGATAACATTGAGTCCGTAGGAAAAGCCAATACTATTAAAAGGGGATGAGGTGTTGCTTAATGGCTTGCTTGCTCAAAATGCTTAGTGATATGCTCACAAGCCCTCAACCACTTTCTCTTATCCACATATGTCCCAAACCTAAAGTCAAACTTGGCCCCACCGATTTGATCTATCCGGCGCCACCGAGTTCACTTGACATAGCCACTGCCAGAAACCCTAATCAGTTCGGTCTCACCGATGGGATCTTGGTCTCACCGAGATGGGCTTGCAAACTCTCTGTTGCCTGTTGCAATTATTTTGGTCCCACCTAGATACGCAATCGGTCCCACCGAGTTTGCTTGACCAACTCTCTATTTGCTTATTACCAAAATCGGCCCAACCGAATTTGTGTAATCGGTCAAACCGATTTGAGGTTTTACCCTAACCCTAGCACATCGGTCCACCGAGTTGGTCATATCGGTCCCACCGAAAACCCTAACGTTCACATTTTGAACTAAATCGGTCTGACCGAGTTTCATGATTCGGTCGCACCGAGTTTGGTTAATTGTGTGTAACGGTTAGATTTTGTGTGGAGGCTATATATACCCCCACTCACTCTTCGTTCGTAGAGAGAGCCATCAGAACGTGCCTACACTTCTACCATTCATTTTCTGAGAGAGAACCACCTACTCATGTGTTGGGACCAAGATATTCCAATCCAACCACAAGAATCTTGATCTCTAGCCTTCCGCAAGTTGCTTTCCACTCAAATCATCTTTCCACCAAATCCAAATCTGTGAGAGAGAGTTGAGTGTTGGGGAGACTATCATTTGGAGCACAAGAGCAAGGAGTTCATCATCAACACGCCATCTATTACCTTTTGGAGAGTGGTGTCTCCTAGATATGTTGGGTGTCACTTGGGAGCCTCCGTCAAGATTGTGGAGTTGAACCAATAGGGATGGCAATGGGTAGGGTATGGGTGGGTATGACCTTCTTTTGCCCAAACCCATACCCACATAAATCTTCTATACCCACCCGCTTCAATACCCATGGGCATAAATTGATACCCATGCCCATACCCATCGGGTATCCTATACCCAATGGGTATCCAATGGATACAATCTATGGCATTTAAATTTTTAAAAAGTATAGAAATGAGTCTAAAATTCAAGTGATGATGGGTGAGCAGTATAGCATTGACGCGGCTTGCTTCTGTGGGTGGCCTCTTGGAGGAATCAAGCGAGTATGAGCAATGGTTAGTGGTACCCCTACGCTGTGAGAGGCGGCGGTGGGAATTGCGGATCACTAGATGGAGAGATGGACAGGTGTTCGATGACGATAAGTCAAGATCTCATCACTTTGAGGAGACACATATGACGTAGGAGGAGTGGCGAACAAGTATGTGTGGCCCTATGTGCGCCGGTTTCCACATATCATAGGAGTTAGTTTCATTTAACATTGTTTGTGGGTATCCATTGGGTTATCCATGGGCGCAATTTCATACCCATGCCCTACCCATATATTTTGCGGGTATGGATACCCATTACCCGTGGGTACAAAACCTCTCCAAGTCTTGCCCATGCCCATTGTTTTCGGGTAGGGTACCCGCGGGTACCCATACCCATGGGCAAAACTGCCATCCCTATGAACCAAGGAGTTTGTACGGGCAAGGAGATCGCCTACTTCGTGAAGATCTACCCTAGTGAGGCTAGTCCTTCGTGGGCGATGGCCATGGTGGGATAGACAAGCTTGCTTCTTCGTGGACCCTTCGTGGGTGGAGCCCTCCGTGGACTCGCGCAACCGTTACCCTTCGTGGGTTGAAGTCTCCATCAACGTGGATGTACGATAGCACCACCTATCGGAACCATGCCAAAAATCTCCGTGTCTCCAATTGCGTTTGCATACTCCAATCCCATCCCTTTACTTTCTTGCAATTTTCTTGCTTTACTTTCTGCTGATCATATACTCTTGCGATGCTTGCTTGAAATATATTGTGAATGTTTAAACTTGTGCTAAAACTCCACCTTAACTTGAAGAACTCAAAAGCGGCTACTTTTCTTTGTTGAGGGTCTAATCACCCCCCTTAGACACCTCTTCTCGATCCTTTCACCTACATGCATGTTTATTTAAGTATGGCTTTATTATGATTGCAATAATCCTAGTATAAGGTGATTGATGACCCACAAGTATAGGGGATCAATCATAGTCCTTTTGATAAGTAAGAGTGTCGAACCCAACGAGGAGCAGAATGAAATGACAAGTAGTTTTTAGCAAGGTATTCTCTGCAAGCACTAAAATTATAAGTACCGAGTAGTTTGGTAGCAAGATAATTTGTAACGAGCAAGTAACGGTAATGGTAACAAAAGTGCAGCAAGGTAGCCCAATCCTTTTGAGGCAAAGGACAAGCCAAAACGGCCTCTTATGATAGCAAAGCGTTCTTGAGGGTACACGGGAATTTCATCTAGTCACTTTCATCATGTTGGTTTGATTTGTGTTCGCTACTTTGATAATTTGATATGTGCGTGGACTGGTGCTTAGGTGTTGATCTTACTTGAACAAGCCTCCTACTTATGATTAACCCCCTCGCAAGCATCCACAACTACGAGAAAACTATTAAGATAAAATCTATACATAGCATTAAACTTTTGAGTCCAAATCGGTCCCTTACGGAATAGCGCATAAACTAAGGTTTAAGTTTCTGTCACTCTCGCAACCCAACATCTAATAACTACTCCACATTACATTCCCTTAGACCCACATATAGTGAAGTGTCATGTAGTCGACATTTGTCGGCGTCCTGGGAATGGGGTTACCCAGACTTGCCTGCCTACGGCCCACGGCGTGGCTCCACCCACTACAAAAAAAATACACTTCCGTGATGATACGTGTTTGTCACAGTAGGTCGCGTTTTTTGTCATGCATGTACATCCATGAAAAATTTATGACAGAATCAAGATAGTCATACTTGTGCTGTCGTAGAAGTGTTCCATGACATTACCAAAATTATCATCACGGAAGTGTCCACTTCCATGACGATAAATCGCGCGTCACGGAAGTGCATTCGTCAAGGGTGACCGACACATGGCATCCACCGTAACGGAATGCCGTTAATCTATCGGGTCGGGTTTTGGATCCGATAACCCGTTAACAGCCGCAACCAATGGGGATTTTCCACGTGTAAAATCATCATTGGCTGGAGGAAACACGTGTCGGCTCAACGTTGGGACAGATGTCATCCACTCATTGGACAGAAGGCGCCTATGATACGTCGACACGTGGCACGACCCATCAAGTTTAAATGGGCCGGCCCAACTAAAGGCCCACAAGATTTTGCGGACCATAATGGGCCGGCCCAGCTAAAGGCCCACGAGATTTTGCGGACCATAATGGGTTGACCCAGCTAAAGGCCCACAAGATTTCGCGGGTCATAATGGGCCGGCCCAGGTAAAGGCCCACAAGATTTTTGTGTGCCATAATGGGCCGGCCCAGGTAAAGGCCCACAAAATTCTTGCGGATCATAATGGGCCGGCCCAGCTAAAGGCCCACGAGATTTCGCCGACACTAATGGGCCGGCCTAGCTGTAGGCCCACAAGATTTTGAGGACCCTAGTAGGCCGGATCCGTTAACTAGCTGCCATGTTTTGGGCCAAATGCCGGCCCATATTTGATCCGGTCCATTAATGGCCTGCCACGTTCCGGGCCTAATAATGGCCCATATGAGATCCGGCCCGTTAAAAGCCTCCCACGTTCTGGGCCAAATCACGGCCCAGATCAGGTCCGGCCCTTTAAGAGGCTTTGGCCTCAATTATAGCCCATATCAGATTGGGCCCGTTAACTGGACGCTATGCTTTTGGGCCCACTTGCTAAAGGCCCATTTAGTAATTCGGCCTGATATTAGTTTCAGCCTGTTAAGGGCCCGTTTAACATTTCGTCCCTATATTAATTTCGGCCTGTTAAAAGCCCGTCATATAGTTGGGCCTAACTACGGCCCGGTTTGCATCCGGCCTGCTCGCTGCCGATATCTGATTGGGCCAAATAAATGAAGGAAATATGCCCTAGAGGCAATAATAAAGTTATTATTTATTTCCTTATATCATGATAAATTTTTATTATTCATGCTAGAATTGTATTAACCGGAAACTTGATACATGTGTGAATACATAGACAAACAGAGTGTCACTAGTATGCCTCTACTTGACTAGCTCGTTGATCAAAGATGGTTATGTTTCCTAGCCATAGACATGAGTTGTCATTTGATTAACGGGATCACATCATTAGGAGAATGATGTGATTGACTTGACCCATTCCGTTAGCTTAGCACTCGATCGTTTAGTATGTTGCTATTGCTTTCTTCATGACTTATACATGTTCCTATGACTATGAGATTATGCAACTCCCGTTTACCGGAGGAACACTTTGTGTGCTACCAAACGTCACAACGTAACTGGGTGATTATAAAGGTGCTCTACAGGTGTCTCCGAAGGTACTTGTTGGGTTGGCGTATTTCGAGATTAGGATTTGTCACTCTGATTGTCGGAGAGGTATCTCTGGGCCCACTCGGTAATGCACGTCACTATAAGCCTTGCAAGCATTGCAACTAATGAGCTAGTTGTGGCATGATGTAGAACGAGTAAAGAGACTTGCCGGTAACGAGATTGAACTAGGTATTGAGATACCGACGATCAAATCTCGGGCAAGTAACATACCGATGACAAAGGGAACAACGTATGTTGTTATGCGGTTTGACCGATAAAGATCTTCGTAGAATATGTGGGAGCCAATATGGGCATCCAGGTCCCGCTATTGGTTATTGACCGGAGACGTGTCTCGGTCATGTCTACATAGTTCTCGAACCCGTAGGGTCCGCACGCTTAACGTTACGATGACAGTTTTATTATGAGTTTATGAGTTTTGATGTACCGAAGGAGTTCGGAATCCCGGATGAGATCGGGGACATGACGAGGAGTCTCGAAATGGTCGAGACATAAAGATCGATATATTGGACGACTATATTAGGACATTGGAAAGGTTCCGAGTGATTCGGGTATTTTTCGGAGTACCGGAGAGTTACAGGAATTCGTATTGGGCCTTAATGGGCCATACGGGAAAGGAGAGAAAGGCCCCAATGGGTGGCCGCACCCCTCCCCATCGACTAGTCCGAATTGGACCAGGGAGGGGGGCGCCCCCTTCCTTCCTTCTCCTTCTCCCTTCCCTTCTCCTACTCCAACAAGGAAAGGAGGAGTCCTACTCCCGGTGGGAGTAGGACTCCCCCCTTCGCGCGCCCTCCTCCTAGGCCAGCGGCCTCCCCCCTTGCTCCTTTATATACAGGGGCAGGAGGGCACCCCATAGACAGAAGGGATAATTAGATTTATGCCCCTAGTTGTGTCCCACTCGTCTGTTTTACCCCTAATTCCCAAAAGTCACTGGTTCTGTCCAAGTCACTTTGCTCCTATTATGCTTTTGCCCTTTGACCGTTTGACCATCAGTTTGAAAACTTCATAACTAATTCATACTAAATCAAAAAAATGCAAATAAGATACCAAAATGTTTAGAAAAACATCACCTATATGTCAGTGTCATTTGCATTCATGAAAAAAGTGTTGGAAAGTGCCCATCCGAGTTTTAGCTCTATGCTACCACCATGAATAGTAAAATCTTAAAAAGTTCAAAAAATTGAAAAAAAAATTGGTGGCAAAGATTGACAAATGTTTTAAGTGCCTGCCAAGTTTCGTCAGGGAATAACATTCGTGGGTGCCGTGGCAAAAAAAACAATCAGCACTCCAAAATAGATTATTTTTTTGCCAAGACTTCCACGAATGTCGTTCCCTAATGAAACTTGGCAAGCACTTAGAACATTTGTTGTTCTTCGCCCACCATATTTTTTTGAATTTTTTTGAATTTTTTGAGTTCACTATTCATGGTGGTATCAAAAGAGTTCAAACTCGGATGTGCACTTTCCAACACTTTTTTCATGAATGCAAATGACACTGACATATAGGTGATGTATTTCTGAACATTCTGGTATCTTATTTGCATTTTTCTGATTCAGTATGAATTAGTTATGAAGTTTTCAAACTGACGGTCAAACGGTCAAAGGGCAAAAGCATAAGAGGAGCAAAGTGACTCGGACAGAACCGGTGACTTTTGGGAATTAGGGGTAAAACAGACTAGTGGGACACAACTAGGGGCATAAATCTAATTATCCCTAGACAGAAAATTGATCATTGATCTCTTAGCCGTGTGCGGTGCCCCCCTCCACCATATTACACCTCGATAATATCATAGCGGTGCTTAGGCGAAGCCCTGCGTCGGTAGAACATCATCATTGTCACCACGCCGTCGTGCTGACGAAACTCTCCCTCAACACTCGGCTGGATCGGAGTTCGAGGGACGTCATCGAGTTGAACATGTGCTGAACTCGGAGGTGCCGTGCGTTCGGTACTTGATCGGTCGGATCGTGAAGACGTACGACTACATCAACCGTGTTGTGTTAACGCTTCCGCTTTCGGTCTACGAGGGTACGTGGACAACACTCTCCCCTCTCGTTGCTATGCATCACCATGATTTTGCGTGTGCGTAGGAATTTTTTTGAAATTACTATGTTCCCCAACAGTGGCATCCGAGCCAGGTTTTATGCGTTGATGTTATATGCACGAGTAGAACACAAGTGAGTTGTGGGAGATATAAGTCATACTGCTTACCAGCATGTCATATTTTGGTTCAGCGGTATTGTGAGACGAAGCGGCACGGACCGACATTACGTGTACGCTTACGCGAGACTGGTTTCACCGTTGCGAGCACTCGTTGCTTAAAGGTGACTGGCGGGTGTCTGTCTGTCTCACTTTAGTTGAACCGAGTGTGGCTACACCCGGTCCTTGCGAAGGTTAAAACAGCACCAACTTGACAAACTATCATTGTGGTTTTGATGCGTAGGTAAGAACGGTTCTTGCTAAGCCCGTAGCAGCCACGTAAAACTTGCAACAACAAAGTAGAGGACGTCTAACTTGTTTTTGTAGGGCATGTTATGATGTGATATGGTCAAGACATGATGCTATATTTTATTGTATGAGATGATCATGTTTTGTAACCGAGTTATCGGCAACTGGCAGGAGCCATATGGTTGTCGCTTTATTGTATGCAATGCAATCGCCATGTAATTGTTTTACTTTATCACTAAGCGGTAGCGATAGTCGTAAAAGCAATAGTTGGCGAGACGACAATGATGCTACGATGGAGATCAAGGTGTCGCGCCGGTGACGATGGTGATCATGAAGGTGCTTCGGAGATGGAGATCACAAGCACAAGATGATGATGGCCATATCATATCACTTATATTGATTGCATGTGATGTTTATCTTTTATGCATCTTATCTTGCTTTGATTGACGGTAGCATTATAAGATGATCTCTCACTAAAATTTCAAGATAAAAGTGTTCTCCCTGAGTATGCACCATTGCGAAAGTTCTTCATGCTGAGACACCACATGATGATCGGGTGTGATAGGCTCTACGTTCAAATACAACGGGTGCAAAATAGTTGCACACGCGGAATACTCAGGTTAAACTTGACGAGCCTAGCATATGCACATATGGCCTCGGAACACTGAGACCGAAAGGTCGAGCGTGAATCATATAGTAGATATGATCAACATAGTGATGTTCACCATTGAAACTACTCCATCTCACGTGATGATCAGACATGGTTTAGTTGATATGGATCACGTGATCACTTAGAGGATTAGAGGGATGTCTATCTAAGTGGGAGTTCTTATGTAATATGATTAACTGAACTTAAATTTATCATGAACTTAGTCCTAATAGTATTTTGCAAATTATGTTGTAGATCAATAGCTCGCGTTGTTGCTTCCCTGTGTTTATTTTTGATGTGTTCCTAGAGAAAAATTATGTTGAAAGATGTTAGTAGCAAAGATGCGGATTGGATCTGTGATCTGAGGATTATCCTCATTGCTGCACAGAAGAATTATGTCCTTGATGCACCGCTAGGTGACAGACCTATTGTAGGAGCAGATGCAGATGTTATGAACGTTTGGCTAGCTCAATATGATGACTACTTGATAGTTTAGTGCACCATGCTTAACGGCTTAGAATCGGGACTTCAAAGACGTTTTGAACGTCATGGACCATATGAGATGTTCCAGGAGTTGAAGTTAATATTTCAAGAAAATACCCGAGCTGAGAGATATGAAGTCTCCAACAAGTTCTATATCTAAAAGATGGAGGAGAATAGCTCAAGCAGTGAGCATGTGCTCAGATTGTCTGGGTACTACAATCGCTTGAATCAAATGGGAGTTAATCTTCCAGATAAAATAGTGATTGACAGAATTCTCTAGTCACCATCACCAATTTAGTAGAACTTCGTGATGAACTATAGTATGCAAGGGATGACGAAAGTAATGCCCGAGCTGTTCGTGATGCTGAAATCGACGAAGGTAGAAATCAAGAAAGACATCTAGTGTTGATGGTTGACGAGACCACTAGTTTCAAGAAAAGGGCAATGGGAAGAAGGGGAACTTCAAGAAGAACGGCAAGCAAGTTGCTGCTCAAGTGAAGAAGCCTAAGTCTGGTCCTAAGCCTGAGACTAAGTGCTTCTACTGCAAAGGGACTGGTCACTGGAAGCGGAACTACCCCAAGTATTTGGTGGATAAGAAGGATGGCAAAGTGAACAAAGGTATATTGGATATACATGTTATTGATGTGTACTTTACTAGTGTTTATAGCAACCCCTCAGTATTTGATACTGGCTCAGTTGCTAAAGAGTAGTAACTCGAAACGGGAGTTGCATAATGAACAGAAACTAGTTAAGGATGAAGTGACGATGTGTATTGGAAGTGGTTCCAAGATTGATATGATCATCATCGCACACTCCCTATACTTTCGGGATTAGTGTTGAACCTAAATAAGTGTTATTTGGTGTTTGCGTTGAGCTTGAATATGATTTGATCATGTTTATTGCAATAAGGTTATTCATTTAAGTTAGAGAATAATTGTTGTTCTGTTTACGTGAATAAAACCTTATATGGTTACACACCCAATAAAATGGTTTGTTGGATATCGATCGTAGTGATACACATATTCATAATAATGAAGCCAAAAGATGCAAAGTTAATAATGATGGTGCAACTTATTTGTGGCACTGCCGTTTAGGTCATATTGGTGTAAAGCGCATGAAGAAACTCCATACCGATGGGATTTTGGAATCACTTGATTATGAATCACTTGATGCTTGCGAACCGTGCCTCATGGGCAAGATAACTAAAACGCCGTTCTCCGGAACTATGGAGAGAGCAACAGATTTGTTGGAAATCATACATACAGATGTATGTGGTCCGATGAATATTGAGGCTCGTAGCAGGTATCATTATTTTCTGACCTTCATAGATGATTTGAGCAGATATGGGTATATCTACTTGATGAAACATAAGTCTGAAACATTTGAAAGGTTCAAAGAATTTCAAAGTGAAGTGGAAAATCATCGTGACAAGAAAATAAGGTTTCTATGATCTGATCGTGGAGACAAATATTTGAGTTACGAGTTTGGTCTTCAATTAAAACAATGTGGAATAGTTTCACAAATTCGTGCCACCTGGAACACCACAACATAATGGTGTGTCCGAACGTCATAACCGTACTTTATTGGATATAGTGCAATCTATGATGTTTCTTACCGATTTACCACTATAGTTTTGGCGTTATGCATTAGAGACAGCTGCATTCACGTAAAAAAAAGGGGCACCATCTAAATCCGTTTGAGGCGACACCATATGAACTGTGGTTTGGCAAGAAACCAAAGTTGTCGCTTCTTAAAGTTTGGGGTTGCGATGCTTATGTGAAAAAGTTTCAACATGATAAGCTTGAACCCAAATCGGAGAAATGCGTCTTCATAGGATACCCAAAGGTGACTATTGGGCATATCTTCTATCACAGATCCAAAGGCAAATTTGTTGCTAAGAATGGATCCTTTCTAGAGAAGGAGTTTCTCTCGAAAGAAGTGAGTGGGAGGAAAGTAGAACTTGATGAGGTAACTGTACCTTCTCCCAAATTGGAAAGTAGTTCATCACTAAAATCAGTTCCAGTGATGCTTACACCAGTTAGTGAGGAAGTTAATGATGATGATCATGAAGCTTCGGATCAAGTTACTACCGAACCTCATAGGTCAACCAGAATGAGATCCGCACCAGAGTGGTACGGTAATCCTGTTCTGGAGGTCATGTTACTTGACCATGACGAACCTACGAACTATGAGGAAGTGATGATGAGCCCAGATTCCGCAAAATGGCTTGAGGCCATGAAATCTAAGATGGGATCCATGTATGAGAACAAAGTATGGACTTTGATTGACTTGCCCAATGATCGGCGAGCCATTGAGATTAAATGGATCTTCAAGAGGAAAACGGACGCTGATAGTAGTGTTACTATCTACAAAGCTAGACTTGTCGGAAAAAGGTTTTTGACAAAGTTCAAAGTGTTGAATACGATGAGATTTTCTCACTCGCATCGATGCTTAAGTCTGTCCGAATCATGTTAGCAATTGCCGCATTTTATGAAATCTGGCAAATGGATAAACAAAATTGCATTCCTTAATGGATTCATTAAAGAAGAGTTGTATATGATGCAACTAGGAGGTTTTGTCAATCCTACAGGTGCTAACAAAATATGCAAGCTCCAGTGATCCATCTATGGACTGGTGCAAGCAACTCAGAGTTGGAATATACGCTTTGATAAGTTGATCAAAGCATATAGTTTTATACAGACTTGCGGTGAAGCCTGTATTTACAAGAAAGTGAGTGGGAGCATTACAACATTTCTGATAAGTATATGTGAATGACATATTGTTGATCGGAAATAATGTAGAATTATTCTGCAAAGCATAAAGGAGTGTTTGAAAGGAGGTTTTCAAAGAAAGACCTTGGTGAAGCTTCTTACATATTGAGCATCAGGATCTATAGAGATAGATCAAGACGCTTGATAAGTTTTTTCAATGAGTACATACCTTAACAAGATTTTGAAGTGGTTCAAAATGGAACAGTCAAAGAAAGAGTTTCTTGCCTGTGTTACAAGGTGTGAAATTGACTAAGACTCAAAGCCCGACCACGGCAGAAGATAGAAAGAGAATGAAAGTCATTCCCTATGCCTCAGCCATAGGTTCTATAAAGTATGTCATGCTGTGTACCAGATCTATTGTATACCCTACACTGATTTTGGCAAGGGAGTACAATAGTGATCTAGGAGTAGATCACTGGACAGCGGTCAAAATTATCCTTAATGTAATAAGGATATGTTTCTCGATTATGGAGGTGACAAAAAGGTTCGTCGTAAAGGGTTACGTCGATGCAAGTTTTGACACTGATCCAGATGACTCTAAGTCTCAATCTGGATACATATTGAAAGTGGGAGCCATTAGCTAGAGTAGCTCCGTGCAGAGCATTGTTGACATAGAAATTTGCAAAATACATACGGATCTGAATGTGACAGAGCCGTTGACTAAAATTATCTCACAAGCAAAACATGATCACACCTTAGTACTCTTTGGGTGTTAATCACATAGCGATGTGAACTAGATTACTGACTCTAGTAAACCCTTTGGGTGTTGGTCACATGACGATTTGAACTATGGGTGTTAATCACATGGTGATGTGAACTATTGATGTTAAATCACATGGCGATGTGAACTAGATTATTGACTCTAGTGCAAGTGGGAGACTGAAGGAAATATGCCCTAGAGGCAATAATAAAGCTATTATTTATTTCCTTATATCATGATAAATGTTTATTATTCATGCTAGAATTTTATTAACCGGAAACTTGATACATGTGTGAATACATAGACAAACAGAGTGTCACTAGTATGCCTCTACTTGACTAGCTCGTTGATCAAAGATGGTTATGTTTCCTAGCCATAGACATGAGTTGTCATTTGATTAACGGGATCACATCATTAGGAGAATGATGTGATTGACTTGACCCATTCCGTTAGCTTAGCACTCGATCGTTTAGTATGTTGCTATTGCTTTCTTCATGACTTATACATGTTCCTATGACTATGAGATTATGCAACTCCCGTTTACCGGAGGAACACTTTGTGTGCTACCAAACGTCACAACGTAACTGGGTGATTATAAAGGTGCTCTACAGGTGTCTCCGAAGGTACTTGTTGGGTTGGCGTATTTCGAGATTAGGATTTGTCACTCTGATTGTCGGAGAGGTATCTCTGGGCCCACTCGGTAATGCACGTCACTATAAGCCTTGCAAGCATTGCAACTAATGAGCTAGTTGCGGCATGATGTATTACGGAACGAGTAAAGAGACTTGCCGGTAACGAGATTGAACTATGTATTGAGATACCGACGATCGAATCTCGGGCAAGTAACATACCGATGACAAAGGGAACAACGTATGTTGTTATGCGGTTTGACCAATAAAGATCTTCGTAGAATATGTGGGAGCCAATATGGGCATCCAGGTCCCGCTATTGGTTATTGACCAGAGACGTGTCTCCGTCATGTCTACATAGTTCTCGAACCCGTAGGGTCCGCACGCTTAACGTTACGATGACAATTTTATTATGAGTTTATGAGTTTTGATGTACCGAAGGAGTTCGGAGTCCCGGATGAGATCGGGGACATGACGAGGAGTCTCGAAATGGTCAAGACGTAAAGATCGATATATTGGACGACTATATTCGGACATCGGAAAGGTTCCGAGTGATTCAGGTATTTTTCGGAGTACCGGAGAGTTACAGGAATTCGTATTGGGCCTTAATGGGCCATACGGGAAAGGTGAGAAAGGCCCCAAAGGGTGGCCACACCCCTCCCCATGGACTAGTCCGAATTGGACTAGGGAGGGGGGGCGCCCCCTTCCTTCCTTCTCCTTCTCCCTTCCCTTCTCCTACTCCAACAAGGAAAGGAGGAGTCCTACTCCCGGTGGGAGTAGGACTCCCCCCTTGGCGCACCCTCCTCCTAGGCCGGCGGCCTCCCCCTTGCTCCTTTATATACGGGGGCAGGGGGCACCCCATAGACACAAAATTGATCATTGATCTCTTAGCCATGTGCGGTGCCCCCCTCCACCATACTACACCTCGATAATATCGTAGCGGTGCTTAGGCGAAGCCCTGCGTCGGTAGAACATCATCATTGTCACCACGCCGTCGTGCTGACGAAACTCTCCCTCAACACTCGGCTGGATCGGAGTTCGAGGGACGTCATCGAGCTGAACGTGTGCTGAACTCGGAGGTGCCGTGCGTTCGGTACTTGATCGGTCGGATCGTGAAGACGTACGACTACATCAACCGCATTGTGTTAACGCTTCCGCTTTCGGTCTACGAGGGTACGTGGACAACACTCTCCCCTCTCGTTGCTATGCATCACCATGATCTTGCGTGTGCGTAGGAAATTTTTGGAAATTACTACGTTCCTCAACAACAAGGACCGAGACAATT
Organism: Triticum aestivum; assembly: GCF_018294505.1. Lineage (NCBI taxonomy): Eukaryota > Viridiplantae > Streptophyta > Magnoliopsida > Poales > Poaceae > Triticum > Triticum aestivum. The sequence continues at coordinate 417,682,209 of NC_057808.1, read as the reverse complement.
TTGGCCTGTTAAAAGCCCGTGATTTGATTCACACAATCATGGGCCGGGGTCCATTTCGGGCTGCTGCCAGCCCGTGAGCTGTTCCGCACGTTTCAGGCCCAACATACTTCTCAGCCTCCTAAAAGCCCATTGAGTTTTCTTGCGAAAAGAGGGCCGGGGGTTACTCGCCCTATTAAAGGCCGAACCTACTAGTGGGCCAGTTTGACGAGGCCCATGATGCGGATCATACATCGTGATTGCATGACGGCCTGATTATGTACCGTAATTTTACGGTTTTGCTTGTTTACTACGAAGACAGGATATATATATACAGTAAAATAACTGCAGCATCGTGAATAAGAAAAAACCTAGACTATACAATAAAGAAATTACGGCATATTACATCCACTGGGCATCAAAGTTCGCCACTATGATAATAAAGCACAAGCAGACAGTTGATTACATACACTGGGCATCAAAGATCGCCACTAGTGCAAATAAACACGCCGACAAATTAATATACAAAACCGACAGCACTTCAATAGAGTTCAAGAAAGGTTAGCCCTGCTGGCGAGCTGCAGCGCAACCACCTGAGCAAGATGATGAGACTGCGCTTGTTCAACACTTATATCTTCCTCACTCTGAAAGATAAACAAGCAGACAGATGACAGGTTTTGCACATAAAAGTATCAGTGCTGACAATTCATCACATTTCTTACTGACGAATAAAGTGACACAGTTTAAAATTGCATTAACACAATATGGTATTGTTCAGGTCAAGACATGGCAGGAAATGACATTGTGAAGGAGTTGTCAGCTTCACGACACCACTGGATTACAGATCAAGAACTCATAAGTATCAATGGTTAGTGTGCTGTCAATTTATCCCATTTCAGATTGGCAAATAAAGAGACGGTTTAAATAATAGTAGAATGATATGACATTGTTCATAGTTAAGACATTGCAGAATATGACATTGTGTTGTAGTGGGTAGGTTCACCACACCACTGGATTACGGATGAAGAACAGAAGCATACATGCAGTGCAAAAGAAGATCACTTGCTCTGTATAGTTTAATTTACATGGTATGAAGAAGGAACTTGGTTGTACAACTGAAAACTTAAATTGAGAAGGACAAATTTTTGTTTATGAACTACATAATAAACTTTAAACACGCAATTTGATGCAAACACCAAAAATAAACAGCTGTTGCAGTCATGCCTAACCAAATATACACAACAAAGTTTGAAGGCTTGAGAAGGACAAACTTACATTACTAGTGAAGACAGGCTCTATAAAGCCCTTGTCCATGCTGATGGGGGGTAATTCAAGAAGTTTACCACAGAATCTTCTTCATAAGCATTGCCTTTATTCTACATTTTGTTAAGAGTAAATATAGATGTGATAATATACGAAAAAATGGAGAATATTTAAGATAAGGTGAAGAGTGATGCTACATAACCAAGTAGCTATAAATGTATGTGCAACGATACAGGCAAAAGGCACAACCAAGAGCAATGCACAACTAAACTTCTTCAGTACCAACCTTACGGTAAGAGTAAATATAGATCTGATGTGTAGAAAATGGAGGGCAAAGGAAAATAACCTGCAGAGTGATGGTACATGAATAACTACCTGTCAATATAAGTACACTGATAAAGGACAGCATGTACTTACAAGAACAATGTAGAGCTAAAAAATCATTGGCATTGGATATATTCTACACTAATGTAACCATTCATACAGATCAGATAATTTGGAGCGAACAATTGATAAGCAAGCTATCATGCATACTGCTGTCACATAATGAACAAGGTATGTATGCAAGTACAGTGATACCGGACAACAGGTACTAACAAGAGCAAAGCAGCGAGTAGCATATTTGCGATATCCTGTCGTTCTTTTCAAACCGGAATTCTTCTTCGAGCAGATTTCCTGCAAAAATGATTCGTAAGACACATGCGGAAAAGTAGAAGTTCAAATTGTCATTTGATTGCATAGACAATAGCTCATCCTGGGAACAAGACCAGTGCATAACAAGGTGTTTCCATTCAATGTCTTCTAAATTTAGCACAGGAGACTTCACCGGAAATTCGTTTATAGACTTGCCATCAAAGTGTGATTTCCTCAGGTAACACCGATACTGCTGCAATGCTTCCTTTAAAAGCACAAGCAAGCTTTGCTCGTCATGACTATCCATATTGACCCTCGCCTAGTTACAACAATGTAATGTAAATCATTGATGTGTTCGATCAGCAGAAAACAGGAAAATAATAACCATGAATAATAGCACTTACACCTAAGTTGGACAGGAAGATGTGAAAATGGTGTTTGTCTTCACTATAATATTCCCATGATGGGAATATATGCACGTAGTCCCTAACAACATTGAAAGCATTGTCTTTTAAACTGGGCAATAAATGGAACGGGGTTCCAATCTGCAGGAATTGGCCGTCTCTGCAGTTGGGATAGGTCTTCGGCCGGTGGACTTGCTGTACTTTTTGCTGGAGTGGGATTTTTCTGTGGTACAGCTGGTGCTATGGCAAATGAAATCGGTATACCTTTTGCTGGAGTGCAGGTCCTGTGTGGTGGGGCTAGTGGTGTGGCCAGTGAAGTATGGGTACAGTCTGCTGGAGTCGGTCCTACGTTTAGTGTCACTGGTTGTACAACCAATATAAGTGGGGCGCTGTCTGATTTCTCCGGCACCACCACGTTTTTCAAGGACTTTGCTGGTGCTCCTTCAGGTTCAGCAATCACCCTCTTCCTTTTTGATGTCTGATGCACAAGAACAACATTTGAGTGGAAAAACATGGTATGATGACAGATGGAATATGTATTGATAATGGATGGGCATGGCATCTTGAGTTATATGATGAGTAAACTAAGCAGATGGCGGTGCAACAAAGTAGAAGAAATGCAAGACAACATATGCAAGATACGCGCAATCAATAAAACCTTGCCAAATTAGAACAGGCACCTTGATTGGTGAACAGGACAGGCCATCTGCCTTTGACTCCTCGAGGTTAGAATAATCATTAGGATGATATTCTGAACAAGAATCAACAGGTGGGGAGTGTATGAGTTTCATTGCTTCCAGAATGGCACTCAATGCCTTGGTGCTAATTTTGTAAGTCATTGCAGTGTTCCACAATATTCTTCCGATGCGCGGATTCTGATATTCACTGTAATTGCGTATAATATCTGAGAACCATGAAAACATAAATAGTTGTGAGATTATCTTTGTAATGCAGAGAATATTCTAATATAGGGGCGCCCCTGTAAACACTTGTGTGCTATCACTGGATTCTGATGAGAAAGCTCATGTGTGATGTAATATGGTGCGTGCATTTATATAATCTGGCACAAGTACACAAAAAAATAGGCTCCAGAAGTAAGGATAGCTGGCAGATGATAGGTTAATAATGTACTATATAGAGAGTTTATTGCCAAACCATGATAACAAGAGCACACAACAACTAGGCAGATCATAGTGTACATAACAGGGGTACACCATAACCACGATATATAAATCGGGAAAGTGGAACTGGCTTGAAAATACGGTGTTGTATTGCCGCTAGTAATTGAAAGCCTATCGATCACGTACAGGCCAACTCTATCAGCTGTTGACTACAGATGTCCCTGCGCCCCTTCCTGACAAGGAACATACTGTACGTACTAAATACAGAATAAACAAAGAGGAACATGTTAAAGAACAGAAGAGGAAGCATATTCTTGAGGTTCCGCTTCATTGCATACAATGTTGGTTGCCAACTCATGATGAATCACAGCGCCCAAAGAAATGCAATTCCATGCTGTCTCTCTATATGTGGCAATTTTGAACAAGAGTCATTAGGATCATATTCTGAACAAGAATCAACAGGTGGGGAGCGTATGAGTTTCATTGCATCCAGAATGGCACTCAATGCCTTGGTGCCAATTTTGTAAGTCATTGCAGTGTTTAGCTTCAAGAGTGGACTTCTGCTAGTGCGACACAAAGCAGCTACACATATCATAGTGTAGATATAACGGGGAAAACCGTAAGCATCAGAGTAAAATCAGCAAAGTGGAACTTGCTGGAATATATGTGCTAGTATTGCCGGTATGGCTAGAAAGGCTTCGGATACCAGCACTCTTCAAGTGAAGGTGCGGTACTTTTAATATCAGTGTTACTCTCAAAGGCGACACAGCTCCCCGCAATTCCTTGCTATTCTTATAGGATTCAAGTGGGTAGGTGACTACAAATCCTATTTCTATGTTTACAAGATCCTACCAACCAAAGAGGCTCAAAGTGTCCATCACAACCGACCGTATAGACCTCTACACTGCAAAAGTCCCTGCTCATCTTCAGTACAAGGAACATACTGTACCACTATCATACTCCCTCCGTTCCAAAATATAAGTCTTGGTAGAGATTTCCACTATGGATCACATACAGATGTATCCAGATACATTTTAGAGTGTAGATTCACTCATTTTGCTCCATATGTAGTCCATGGTGGAATCTATACAAAGACTTGTATTTAGGAACGGAGAGAGTACATATTAAAGAAGAACGGAAGAGGAACATGGTAAAGAAGAGCAAGCAGATTTTGGATAATAAAATGTTGGTTGCGCAGTGCCCACACATGATGAACCAGAGCGCATTAAGAATGCAACTCCCAGCTGTCTCTCGACCATTTCAGGCGGTTGGATGAAGATCCTACGTCTCCTAACCCATCTTGTTCATCATCTCTGATTCTTCCCATACATAACACCGCATGGGCTGCCGGCCGGACCACCGGCCCCCGCCGCCTGTGTTCCTCCGCCACCCCCACCCCCACCCCCGCCCCAACCCCCACCCGCGTCGAGTTTTCTTTGTTCGGCGAGGCCCCACAACCACCCGAGCCCCTTCGTTCCCACTGGCGAACGTCGGCGAGCTCTGAAAAATCGACTGACCCAATTTTGAAATTTAGTCTACTGTGATTTAACTAGTGTGGAATATAAAAGGGGAAACCCATAAGCATTGGGAGTATAGTGTTGAGCGTGCCATGGCGGATCTGAAGGTGCAAACCAGACAAAGGCAACTTCGCAACCAAGATAAGAAATCAGAGTAAAGCAGTGGAGATCTATTTTCTTGCTGCGATAAATAAGTTGAGCAGATAAAAAAGAGTACCGCCTCTGGTGCGGCGCTGTGTACGCATCTGCTGAGAATTTGACGGTGCTGTCGTAGCGATGGCTGTCGGCGGCGTGGAAGCAGATCTAGGAGGGTAGACGGTGGCGGCAGGGCGCGGTGGACAAGACGGTCGTAGGAGCGGCGCCGGCAAGGTGGACGACGGCGGGGATGAAGCGAGAGGACGGGATGCAAGGATCCCGGTCCGAAGCCGTGGATGAGAGAGGTCGATCTCTTGTAATGGACGGTGGCGTCGGGGTATCAGCTCCGGCATGGTGGAGGAGGACGGCGATGGATGGGGTGGCGGACAGCGGCGGACGGAGGAGGGTGGGGTGGAGAGGGTGTTTTGGCGCCCACGGAGTACGAATGGGGAAAAGGGAGGTAGAGAGGAAGGGGGAACCATGTATTCAGGGTGCCCTTGTCTCAAATGCGAGTAAATTTACAAACTTAGCCCCCGTTTCAAATTTCTACTACATCACAGCAACATTAGTCGGTTGGGGATAGGACGGTAATCTCACATACACCGAATATTTGCCGACGAGAGTTTGTTTTTGCCGCCCACCGTGTATGAATATGAATCGGGGAGGGAGTCGATTTCGGCCGAGGACACACTGTGTTTTGGCGCCCACCGTGTATGAATCCGGGTGAGAGGCGGTTACGTCATGTTTGGGTGAAATTACAAACCTACCCCTATCGAAACCTATAGAAATCCAGCAGATAGGCTTTGCGTGGCAGGGATAGGCAGTAGTGATTTGCATCTCGCAGATTTTGGTTTCGGGCGGTTACTGCGACTTTCCCTGCTTCGTTCAAATTTTGCAGAGTGCACGTTTACCGTGCCAACTCAATTCGAATCCCGTTTGTATTCTATTTTTTTTCGGGCGGGATCCATTTTCAATTGGAATTACATTCTATATACATCATTTTTTATATATACTTTCAAAAGCACAACACCATTTATACATAAATATGGTTTACAAATGGCATGATCTCAGATTCATAAGGTTGTATCCATCAATTTGGTTTTTCAAATATTTGAAACCACTTTATGTTGAAATCCAATGTATGCATTCCTCGCTAACTGTCTCCAATTAATGTGTGTTTCATGCGGGTTTTTTTTACTTCTCAAACATGTATAATGTGTTTCACACACGCAACATATAGTGTAATCCCGTTTAGACATTAATTGCATATAAACCATGCATTGTTTGTAATTGAAGAATCTATGGATCACCAATATTGATAAACTATATAACATTACACGTGTGCCCAAATTCAAATGTATATGCATGTTTGATACAACAATTTGCGTTATGATATTCTCAATGTCGTGATCTCCAGATATTCGTCTCATATAGCTATCACTCATGCTTATATAGGACTATCTCTCTGGACCTATACGCGTTCATCGTCTCTCAGGTATCTCTCGTGCTACCTGTATGTCGACAATGATCTTTTATCTTCGTAACACACTGACGGTACTCTCTCCCTCGACCTTCATCACTCTATCTCTCTCGTATATCTCGCTCCCTGCTATGTGTCTCTAACTATGATTCTCCATGTGGAATCTCTTTCTCTCACACAAACACAAAACTTTGTCTCCCGGGGTCTCATTTCTCTCTATTATGCCCATGTGTGCCACTCGCACACCCCTCATACAGAGATGTCTTTCGCTCCTTAGATATGAGAACCTACGACTCTTCCTCTTCAATGTCTCTTTCTCACACACAAACACAAACTCTGTCTCCCAGGGCCTCATATTTCTCCATTGTTCTCTTGTATGTCACTCACACACACTCTCTCTCCCTAGAGATATCTTGCGTTCCTTCGTATGTCTCTCTAGCTATCACTCTCGTTGTGAAATATCTTTCTCTCTCGCAGACACAAAACTCCGTCTCTCTCGATCTCATTTCTCTCTGATATCTGTTTGTATGTGACTCACATGCACCCTCTCTCTATCTCTCTCACACCCACACACATAACCCAGCCTTCTGATCCACTCGACTCCTATCTCTAACGCACACTAGCAAGCATCTTTATCTTTCTATTTATCTGTTTCTCCATCAACCTTCTTTCTCGCCCTCACTCTTGAATCCTATCACGCACACTACATATGTTTCTCTCTACATGCAGTCAAGTGCCCTCTCACACACATATATAACTTCACCCTTTGAACCACCCGACGGTCATCACCAACACCCAAACTAGCGGATGTCCCTCTAGCTAGCATCTCCATCTCTGTATCTATCTGTAGTTTCTCCGTCAACATTTCTTTCTCGCACGGAGTCTTGCTTCCTATCACCCACACTATATATGTCTCTCCATACATATGCATTTATAGGTTGCTCTCTTTTGCACAATCGTTGCGCCTCACTCCCTCTGCTCGCCATAGATGCATGCTCCAGCCCACGCCACTATCTCTTAAAGACAAAAACACATGCTCAATTGTCGGGCCTTCTTCCCTGCATTCTCACATGCATGCATATTGTCATACCGACCCGTCTCTCCCATGTCGTTGATCTTATCACTTATGTGTTCTTTCTTTTATCTCGATCATGCTTGCGCGCACACACACACATCCCACGTATACATGTATACCTCTCACACATGCACGTTCAAGGTCTCTATGTCTCCATACGTAGTTAATTACCCTCAATCCTAACGCCACATCGAATCGTTCTTCTCTTTTGTGCACATAACTTCCGCCTGGATGGGTAAAACACACACACACACACACACACACTTAACAATCTCATTCTAGCTACCCCCCCCCCCCCCCCGCCTCTCACTCTTCCCCTATATCCCCGAAACCAATAAGACCATCCCTTTGTTTAATTCCCGCCTACATGCACCATCGATATATAGTAGTCTTCCTCAGTGTCTCTCGAACAAACACGTTCTCTCGATGTCGACTCCTCTCACGCGCACACACCTTCTCTTCCCTCTCTATGGGCATTTTCTCTCTCGCACCCCATCGTTGGTGGCCTCTGCCATACACATCACCTCTCTATGATGAAGCCATGCACACTTAAATTACGTCCGCCACAGAGGACCCCGCGACACACACACACACACACACGCACGCACACACACACAGACACACGCACGCACGCACCCCCCCCACACACACACACACTAAGACTCCATCTCTCTCTCTCTCACACACACACAAACACACACACACACACACGCACGCACGCACACCCCCCCACACACACTAAGACTCCATCTCTCTCTCTCTCTCACACACACACACACAAACTAAGACTCCATCTCTCTCTCTCTCTCTCACACACACACACCCCACACACACACTAAGACTCCATCTCACACACACATGCTCTAGGCGGAGCATTTGTTCCTACCACCCTTCATCCAACCTTACTCGTATGATAAACAATCACATTTATTTACTTGCATAACATGGACAAATTCCACTTTACTTTAGTAGTCAACAAACTTATCATCTGTACCCTTATAAAAAAAATGAGTTGGCGGTGATGGTGTGCCTGCCATCTTGTAATACAGACCGTATGATCTATATCTGAGGATAGAAAGCAAACTATGATAATTTTACAAAAGATACCCGCACCTCTCTCCACATCATTATCTCCCGCAACCTCATTGCTCAGCAATTAAAAAGGAATAAGTCTCTGGAACAATCTATCATGCATGGTGGCCGCTGCCGCCTGCCGGCGCCGTCCATCCCCATGCCTCCGCCCATTCCGACCACCAGTCACCACCACGCTCCACTCCTCCTCGCCTTATCTCTCATCTTTCATTTTTCGAAGACATTCTCGAGATACCAGTTTTCCGATAAAATTCTCGAGATATCATTAGTTTTACACATGGGATTACTCCTGCATGGGTCAATCACAATAGGTGTTCTGTAAAAAAATGCATATTGATGTTCCGTGCAATGCACGAGAATCTTGCTTGTAATTATATAACGCAAATCACGAGCAGGAAGTGACATTTTTTTGACACAACCACGTTAACATGGCCACGTAAATCACTAGCTAAAGTAAATACCATTATACTTATATCCCGATGCAAAAGGTTGAGTACATGTCCGAAGAATAGAGTCGCACACACGCACTCTGTCTCTCAGAATCTCTCTCACACACACACCAGTTACGTGACACCCACTTAAGCAGACACGTATGTTACAATTTGTGCACCCACGGGTACACGTGATGCTGCGCATTTATTTAAGCCGGAAGGCGAACCCAAACAGTAGCTGCATTCATTCCCCTCCCACCGCCTCTTCTCTGGTCGTCGTCGCCCGGTAGCCATGGGCCGGCTGAAGGTAACAACATACGCCATACTCCCGCCGGAGCGGCGCTTTAATATGGAAATTTTAGTGGTCATGCATGCATCTTTTTGTGCTAGCACTCCTATATAAGGGTTGACCGGTCGCTTCCCGCGGACGTGCGCGGGCAGTGGAAGAGGAAGGAGAAGGGAAGCGGGCTGTGGAGTAACGTTTTTTACCACAATTTCTTAGCAAACTGAGTGCAATAATTGAGTAGTTTTGCAAACTACCACTACTACACCTGAAACGGTTCAAACCCTATACTCCCTTGCCAGCGCGCGCTTCCCGCGTGAAACGGTCAGCGTCGCCCTGGAGCGTCAGTGCCGCATTAATGCCCGGCCAGAGTGGAGGCGACCTCTCACTGGCACCGGCTTTGAAGTGGCGCGACGGCCGAGAGAGCGCCGCTTCCCGGTGCACGCGACTGCTCCGCGTCGAGACTGGCCATAGGCCCTGTTTGGATCCATGGGTTAGAGTTAGTTTGAGCTAGTTGGGGCTCAAATAGCCCTAAAGTATCCAAGCACGAGGGTTTAAATTGGAGCAAGTTGCACCGAACCCACCAAAAAAAACTATCCCACCCAAGAGGTGCTAACTAGAGATAGTTCTCACTGGGACCACTGAAAAATCGCTTTTCTCTCTCCATGAAGTGCATTTATTGTCAATCTAACCCTGTCACCCAAACACCTCTTTGGCTACAGTTAGTTCAGGGTTAGTCATGAGTTAGTCTAACCTCTAGCTATGTTAGAGTATCAAACAGGAGCACTATAGGACATGCAAGTTGCTCAAAGCATACAGGCAAATTCGTACGTGAAAGGGTTTTTTCTTTTTGAAAACGGAACGAGAAAGGAATTTTATTTAGAATGCTCTTGGCATGTCGCTAACATGTGATAGTTAACCGACCTCAATAGACGGCAGAAACGCCAGCCCGCCGCACTTCGATAGAGACGAGGAGGGAGAAGCGATACAGGCTGCTGGATTACTAGAGATAGGTGTCGCACGGAAGCCAAGAAATATGGTGAGAGCGTGGGTTAGCCATGTACTAGTATGATGTAACTACACTGGGCTGCCGTCTTTCATACTCTTCCAGTCCACTGTGGAGATGATTGGTTAATTTTATATCGCTGAATAATATTAAATATTATGAGTGCAGACGCTCCACCACGAGGTTCCTTGCTCCTTCTCGGTCGTCCGGAATATGTGTTCTTCCACTCTATTTTTTTACGTGAGCTTTGTTCATCCTTTTGCCAACACGCGAGACATCTAGCATCAAGGTGCACGTGTTATGCAAGGATCGTTCCATCTATATGAAGAACACGTGGCACTGGAACTACGAGACGGACATGTACCCAGGAGTGGACGTACGAACCTGAGTAATGTAGCGCAGTAAGTGAAGTAGAAAGGCACAAATGGTATGAACATGCGTGGCATATAGGGTGTGTTTGGTTGCGTTCTCATCTCAGCATAGTTGTTCCCTCTTCATGCATGCTCAACTCAACACCCCTCTTCATGCATGCTCTCTTCATGCATGCTTCTACTGTATTTGTGCTAAAATAGTGTGGACTCATGCACCCTCCATACACTCTACCAAACACCCAAAAGTAGGTCGAGAAGGGAACTCTTGGGCGGCATTTGTCTCTTACTACGTACTACCACTAAATGTTGTACGTCCAATGCACGGTGATGTTATGGAGTACGTGCCTAAGTACTCTACTACTACTATATTAGTTAGAGGCACATATTAACTTTTATATTTGTTTACGTGTATGCCCCGAGACCTTCCAACTAGACGTGTCTTTCTCTCCAGGTCGCACTTTGTATCGTTCATACCACTAAGTACTACTACGTGTGGTCTCCGACCCAGAAGTGGAAGAAGTGGAGATGCTCTACCACGCTGTTTTTTTATGCTGGGCTCTACCACGCTGTTCATGTCCCACTCCTTTCGCTGACGTGTGGGACATCCAGCACGTGCCGTGTTTGGCACCCTTCGTCGTAAGAGTTGAAACGCTAGCATTCATCAGAAATAAAAAATAATTATAAATCGGCAGTGATACTTTTTTTTTGTGAACCAATCAGCAGTGATACTATACCACGCGGTTTCCTTGCTCCTCGATATCGGAAAGAATACTTCCGTTCACCAACATGTGGGTCGTCGACCATCCTGGTCCACTTGCCATGCACGCAGAACTCCAAGGGAGAGTCACCCAGGTTGTCGCGCCGCAGTAACAATGACTAATGAGCCGTCAAATCACAGTCCCACTTCCCACTTTGAAGTTGCTCGGACGAAGGAACCATCATGACTTCGTTGAATTCCGCTTCTTGAAGAAAACTACTGTACCAGCAGTACTGCTAGCTACAGTAGTTACTCCAACAGAGGCCTCCTTTCGTTCATAGGATAGGAATATGAAAATCATAGGAAGTGAGATGACATGCATCTCAATTCCTATAGAGAAAGAGATGCCATTTGATGCTTAGTATAGGAATTTTTCCATTTAGTCTAGGCTAATGTACTGGTAATTTGCTCTAAAAACTACAGTAGTAACTAGTAGTATTGGTACATGCTCGTACTCAGACACAGACACACACACTAACTACTAGTACTACTACTTCTCACATGCTGGCCAGACGCCGTCGTTCTCCTTCCCGGCTTTGTCGACCACACCACACCGTGCTTGGATCTCCGCCGACCTCTCCGCAGCAGCGCGTGCGTCCTTTTCTTTCTTGCGGCGGCGGGCCTCTCTTTTCTTGAGTGCTTTCTGACTTTTCCGCTCCCTCTGTGCGGCTTTGGCCGCCTCTTGCTCTACCGCCCATTCAGCCTTGGCATCTTCAAATTCCTCCCACATAGTTGTGAGGTCGCGAGCAGCGATGAACTCGGCACGGCGGGACGCCATCGCTTCTCTACCATTTTGTGTGCGGTCGTGGGCGGCGAGGAACTTGGCGCGGCGGGATGCCATCGCTGCCTTACCGGTTAGTGTGTGGCATGGTGGCATGAATGACGCTTGGTGAGAGCTCTGGGGTGGAGTGGCCGGACAACCGTATAGTGCATTGGTTTGTCAAGAGCTCAAGGACAGAAGACGAAGCAAATTTGGATTCCCCTTCAATCCTGGTCATTTATTACTGAGTAAAATGCATTGACGGTCATCGAACTTGTCTTGATAGCTCACTTTGATCATTGTATACGAGATATGGTGATTATACGGTCACTGTCTCAGCGTATAGCTCCGTATTTGTCTGGTTGACCAGTCAAATAGTCCGCACGCGCCTCATCAGCTCGTGTTCTTTATCTATCTATGCGGGCCTACCTGTCAATGGAGAAAGAAATACTGTAAAAACCAAAATTATGCATATGTGGGGAATCAAACCACGGACTCGTCGCTGCAACGCAGCCTCGTCAGCCAAATGAAAATGAAATACTTCGCGTCAGACACTCACGCTCACGCTGTAAAAGCATGCTAATGCATGCACGTCGCCCTTTAAATCAAAGTCCTGCTCATGGCGCAACGCAAACGATGAGCCCATCACCTGCGCGCCCCGGCGGTGCCTGACATTACTGTTTAGACGTTTCATGGAGGCCTATGCGAACGCCGAGCATGTATTCACCTGGCTCAACACCAACGGTCATACTCGGACCGCCTTGCTCATGTATATCATCCATCACAACAACAATCTATAAAACAGCCTAAGCTAGAGAGGGTACTATGGTAGTATGGTACGGAGTATGTACTATCGTGAGCGACCGATCTTAGTGCCACTGCACACCGAAACCCCTTCCATCGCTAGCACGCGCTTCCCGCCTGAAACGGTCACCGTCTCTCCAGAATGTCAATGCCGCATTCACCGGACTTAACTGCAGGTGCAATTGGTGTGTCACTGACATGCGGGCCAGATGCCCGTTGGGCCCACATGTCAGTAACCCAAACGCATCTGCAGTTAAGTCACTGAAGCAGCGTCCGTATTCAGGCCCGACGAACCTACTCCGGCGCTAGTTGTCCATCCGTCTGCCGCGGCTCATTGCCATTCGCCCGCTATATTAACTTGAGCCCCATCTCCCAGCCATAGCCAAAGACCCACACTTATTCTCCTCCAGTCCCTTCCTTCTGTCGGCACCACTTCAACCATGGCCTCCTAGCGCTGTGAAGCTCTCTTGGACGTACTGTCGCAGGAGCAGATGAGGGACATCGGCGGCTCCGCTCCGGGCGCGCTCCAAAGCTCTCTTCGACGTACTGTCGCAGGAGCAAATGAAG